>NC_058084.1:248018876-248327626 GCF_014858855.1 Bufo gargarizans | reverse complement strand
ACCAGATTTTTACTAGTGTCCAAATAGCCGCATCGCACCAAAGTTTACAGTCCCTATTAGGCCCCTTTCACACAAGCGAGATTTCCGCGCGTGTGCAATGCGTGAGGTGAACACATTGCACCTGCGCTGAATCCGGACCCATTCTCTTCAATGGGGCTGTTCAGATGAGCAGTGATTTTCACGCATCACTTGTGCGTTGCGTGAAAACTGCAGCATGTTCTATATTCTGCGTTTATCACGCATCGCAGGCACCATAGAAATGAATGGGTCTGCATGAAAATCGCAAGCATCCACAAGCAAGAGCGGATGCGGTGCGATTTTCTTGCATGGCTGTTAAGAGATGATGGGGATGAGCAACCCCATTAAAGTATAGGGTATGGGGGCGTGGCTAGCTAGGCATGTGAGCGGTCGCACGCAGTGAGAGCTCCCGCATCTGCCCGGCTATTTATCCTGTGATTACCCTGAGATTTATAAGAATCAACGGCCTGAACAGTTGGGGAGCAGTGTGGTGACAGAACTAAGGGCGCTGGAGTGCAGAGTCAGCCACCATGTCGAGGAAAAGAGAAGGCAGAGGCACAGATAAGGAGCTCCAAGATGGCGCCGGGATCAGCACGCCGAAGCAGCGGGAACGTGAAGCAGAAGGAAGCGGCAGTGAAGCTGAGCCAATTTGTACGGTCCTCGCAAGCAAGTAACAGCAGACAGCGCAAGGAGATCCAGGACAATGGGTCAGTGGACCAGGGAGATGAATCGGAACCTGAAGGTCCGGTGACTGGCATAAGCGCGCCAACAGATATGAAGCTCTGAGAGGGAATAGAGAGGAGCTGGAGCACGAGACTTGTGAATCAGACTCCGGGGAACCCACTCTTAAAGACGTACTGCAAGCCATTTCTAAATGTGGCAAGTCCTTGAGTGCACTAACAGTCCAGGTAGGCGCTATTAAAGAGGACATTTCTATTATTAGACATGACTTTAGAAAGTTGGCGGAGCGCACTACAGCACTGGAGGATAGAGTGGGGGAAGTGGAGGATGAGGTACAGCCTCTAAAAAGAGAAACCGCAGAGCATACCAGACTGTTGAGCGTTTTGGCGGCAAAACAAGACGATATGGAAAACCGCTTATGCCGCAATAACGTGCGGATTGTTGGAGTGCCTGAGAAAGTAGAGGGGAGAAATCCCACAGAATATTTTGAGGCATGGCTGAAAGAGCATGTTGGTCAGGATCTCTAACTCCACTGTTCGCTGTGGAACGCGCCCATAGGGTGCCGACTAGGCCTCTACCTCCCGGTGCACCCCCGAGAACGGTCTTGGCTAAGTTGCTACATTATAGAAATCGGGACATTCTTCTACGCAAGGCTAGAGAGCTGCAGGATTTATCCATTGACGGTCATAGAATCTCGCTATTCCCGGACTATTCTATGGAAGTCCAGAAAAAGAGGGCTCGTTTTTTGGAAATCAAGAAAAGGCTGAGGAGCCTGGAGGTTCCTTATTCTATGCTATACCCAGCCAGGTTGCGTGTTGTGGCTTTAAATACCACCAGCTTCTTTGAGGATCCAAGAGAGGCGACAAGATGGCTGGACAGAAATGAACGTCAAATTAGGATGGATCTCCAGCCTCCTGCTTGAGGAGACTTTGCCTTTGTCTTGCAGATATCGGCACCACTGCCTTAGTTGCATACTGTTTTATTTTTGCAGGATATATATTTGTCTATTATGAACTATGTGCCCCAGTTAAGAGAGTCGTGAAAATGGGGGAGAAACTGTGCTAGGTCATGGGCACTGCATAATCATAATGCATTGAATGTACATGAATATGTATCCATCATAGGTATAGAAAAGGATGTTTTCAACTGTTTACAAATCGGATATGGGTCAGGATACTATGGGTGAATTAATGGATTATCTTGAATGTCACTGAGGGTGATATATGTATGCTCTAAACGAAATATATACACCCGGGTGAGATGTGGGAAGCTAAATGGAGATTAGCTATTTCTAAAAGTGTGAGTGACAGTTTCTAGGTTATCAATGAGAAGTTAGGTTGCTAGTTTAGGCTACGTCCCTCCGGCTGATAGCTGGGGAATATTGCTGGACTTGCCGTTTGGTGCAGTATACTCCCACGGGCCTAATAGTTAGGCGTGGTGTGGGGCCAATCGGTTAGCCCAGTGAATTGTAGGTTGCTGTTGAGTTGCTGCCACCTGATGGCAGATTTACAGTTTGGGGAAGTTCTGGGGCGGGGTTCGGGACAAGACAAGTTGTGGTATGAGTGGATGCATGAAGGGATGAGTATGGAATGGATGTGGAAGTGCCGTCCTCCAGAGCATAATGTCAGAAGTGTCAGTGTAAAGGTTGAGGTCCTTATTGTGGATAAGAGATTGTGCTATATTACTAATGGCTGATTGTATTAAAATCTTTAGCTGGAACGTACGAGGGATCAAAGAAAAGACTAAAAGGAAGGCGATTTTGGAATGCATTCGTCCGCTACATCCTCTCATATGCTGCCTTCAGGAGACACACCTGTTGCCGGAACAGGTACATTTGCTTGGAATGGCATGGGTGGGGGCGGGATTTCACTCCACGTATTCTACATATGCTAGAGGGGTCAGTATCTTGGTACATAAAAATATACCGTTTTGTTGCTTTGCTAGCAAGGTGGATGCTGAAGGGTGCTATGTGTGTATATACGGTACCCTGTATAACCAGCCCTGTGTGATATGTGGAGTGTATATCCCTCCCCCATACTCCTGTCACGAGGGTGTCAAGAGCCAAGCCTGACTCCGTTGTACCCGGGGTCAGGAGGTCGCAGCGGTTGGCTGCACACTCTTTGTAAGGTAGGGATGTTTCCTTATTGTAGCTTTCTGGGTTTGCTTTGCAAATCCTTTTGGCTCACTCAGGGATCCGTAGCTCCTTCTCTCAGCTGTTCCTTGTACAGCACTCCCATCCTCCTTATATTGCCCTCTCACACTTCTCTGGTTGCCAGATATAGAGCTTCCTGCCTGGACATCTATTCTGACCCACTGGAGCTGTGTTGCTGCGTTCTGATTGTTGCTTTAGAACGCTACCCTCCGGATCCCTGTTGGACCTTTGTGGACAGTTGTTGTCGTCCACCTGGGTGTTTAGGTTTGTCTGTGTTTGTCTGTCCTCTCCCTGGTGTTTCCCTCTTAGTGCAGTGGTGAGGACTAGCGATCCCACCGGCCCGTTCATTATCTAGGGTTCATTTCAGGGAAAGCCAGGGTTTAGGCACGTGATCGCCGCACGGGTGAGGAACCCGTCTAGGGACGTCAGGGCAGTCAGGTGCCAGCCGCAAGGAGAGTTAGGGGTCACCACCTTTCCCTCTCCCTTGGGCAGGGCTTTCCCTGTGTTCCTCCCTGTGTGTGACGCCGGTCATTACAACTCCCCACTTGTAATTAGGAAAGTTCTAGCCTTTATGATGGACTACCCAGGAGTGCCAACAATCGTGCTGGGAGATTTTAATAATGTGATAAATCCTGAAATAGATAGGTTGGGGCTGCAGACAAGGGATTCGGGAGACTGTACGGCATTTGGGAGACTCTTGCGGGAGGTTTCTTTAGTGAATATTTGGAGGGAGCAGAATCCGCAGGTCAGCCAATATTCGTGCTGTTCTAGTACATTTAACTCGCTGTCTAGAATTGATCTGGCATTAGTTAATGCAGAAATGGGAAAAGTAATACGAGACATTGCATACCTTCCTCGACAGCTGACGGATCACTCTCCTCTTTTAGTTTCTGCAGCCTTTCGGCCAGCTAGAATAGGTAAAGGTACGTTATGGTCATTTAACCCTTTCTGGTTGTCCATTTTGCCGGAGATAGGTGATATCAAAGGACATTTAGAGGAGTTTTTTAGGATTAATTTGCCTACAAATACGCGGTTAATAGTCTGGGACACCATGAAGGTCTTCTTGAGAGGGTTACTTATAGCACAGGTTAACAGGAAGAAGAGTGAGACTAGAGCTAAGGTGCAGGCGTTAACGCGAGCAGTGGAGGCAGCGGAAGCTAACTATATAAAAGAACCAATTGATAGACACAAAGAATTATGGAAGGGGGCGTAGAAAGAATTGAATGATAGGTTATTACTTAATGCTAGGAACAAGCAGTTCTTCCAGAAACAATTGTATTATGAGGAGGGAGAAAGGACAGGAAGGATGCTAGCTCTGATTTCAAGGGCCCAGCGTCCATCTAATTATATAGCAGCTCTTAGGGACTCAGCTGGAGATCTATGTACTGCTCAGGAGCGCATACTGGAGATTATGAGGGGATTTTACTCTGATCTATATGTATCTCGTTTATCCGCTTCTGATGAGGACATGGACTCCTTCCTTGAAGGATTGCATATGCCTACACTCCTGAACAGTGTGGTAAGTTAGACTCCCCTATAACAATTACTGAGGTGGAATTGCACTGACGAGTATGTCTAATAATAAGGCCCCGGGTGGAGATGGCTTGCCAGTGGAGATCTACAGACATTTTGCCTCAGTTATGCTACCTCAACTAGTGGAAGTTTTTAAGGAGGCAATGGCGCAGAAAACACTACCTTCTAGTATGTCTAAGGCAACTATTGTGGTTCTTCCGAAGCCGGGTAAAGATATTTTGGAGGCTGAATCATATAGGCCAATCTCATTACTTCAGGTAGACATTAAATTGCTGGCTAAAGTTCTGACGAACCGTTTGAACTCGGTTATAGCTACTCTTATTCACCCGGATCAGGCTGGCTTTATGCCGAATATGTCTACTGCGGTTAATATTAGGCGCCTATACCTAAATATTCAAAGCCAGAGGCAGACCTCTGAGGCGGTGGTCGCATCTCTAGATGCGGCCAAAGCCTTTTGATAGTGTAGAATGGAGGTATCTGTGGAAGGTATTGAAGAAGTTAGGGTTTGGCCAGTCATTCATAGGGTGGATTCAGCTCTTATATAGTAAACCATCAGCTAGGATTAGGGTAAATGGCAATTTGTCAGATAGCTTCACTCTCCATAGAGGGACGAGGCAAGGGTGTCCTCTGTCACCTTTGCTGTTTGCGATAGCCATTGAACCTCTAGCGGAGGCTATTAGATCTTCGGTGGGGATAAAAGGCTTCCAATATGGTCCCTTAGAGGAGAAAGTGGCACTATATGCAGATGATCTGTTACTATTTATGGATAATTGGAGGGAGTCTCTGCCGGTTGCAATCGAAGTGATCAATGGGTTTGGGAAAATGTCCGGCCTGTGCTTCAATTGGACTAAGTCTGTGCTGATGCCATTGAAGGAAGATGTTACTAACACCAGTGCGTGTGTGGAGGGTTTACAGGTGGTCCAATCTTTTAAATATCTGGGTATTCAGGTTTCACGCAGTGAGCTAGAGTTTGAGAAATTGAACATTACCCCGCTGTTACAGAAGTTTAGACAGAAGGTTAATGCTTGGACAAAACTGACACTATCAATCATAGGCAGGACGAATCTGATAAAAATGATACTGATGCCACAACTTCTTTATGTGCTACATAATGCCCCTGTATGGCTTCCTCTTAGGATCTTCTATGTAGTTAATGCAATATTCAGGGACCTTATCTGGAAGAAAGGCACCCCCCGTATTAATTTGGAAACGTTGTGCAGACCGAAGACTGGGGGAGGTTTGGGGGTTCCAGATCCAAGGATGTATTACTTGGCGGCACAATTGCAGCATATGAGAGGATGGCTTGGGAACTGCTAGAAAAATTATTCAGTCTCTCGTGGGCTGTCAAAACCTGAGATCTGCTCTGGAGGAGGGTACTTTTCATGCGAAGGGTAATGCATTCAAGACACTTCATTCCATTCATAACACATGGTGGAAGGCCAGAGAAATCATAGGTATTCAGGGCTACTCAGGTATCACTCCTATTTGGCCGAATTTTATGTATACTGAGGTAAACAAGGTTAGTGGGGTAAAGGTATGGAGTACTTTAGGACTGAAGTATTATGGGTCAATTGTTTGATAATAACGTTCTTAAAGAATTCTCTAGTCTGCAACAGGATTTTGGGCTGCAGAAGTCCCAATTCTATTTATATCTACAACTTAGACACGCGTTACGCGCTCAGAACCAAGTGATAGCGGTCTGCCCAGCGCAGAAAAATTTGGTAGTAGACCTGGTAAAATCAAGTGGAGGTACAAAAGGAGTGATATCTTTAAATTACTCGTGTCTTATGGAAACGCAGTTTAAGAAGCAAGAATTCCAGCTGTATGACAAATGGAAGAGGGATGCCCCTGATTTAACAGAGGAACAATGGGATGCTGTCCTGGAGGATTTTGCTCAAGTTGCGGTTAGTGAGGCTCAAAGGGTGTCTCAGCTCTTGTTACTACACAGAGTATATAAAACCCCGGTTCTGATGAAAAAGATGGGGTACAGGAGTGATGATTGCTGCCCGAGGTGCGATGTAGCAAACGCAGATCTCATTTACTTGATGTGGAACTGCCCTAGGCTGAGGAGATACTGGGTGGGGGTAGGTAAATTGGTGAAAACCGTTTTTGATGTGGAACTTGAATGTTAATGTTCCAAATTCAAGGCAGGAGAAAGGTTAGCTATCGTTAGAGTATTGTATCAGGCTAGTAAAGTAATAGCATTTCACTGGTTGAGTAGACAACCTCCATCAGTGGAAGAATTGGAAAAAAGAATACACGTGCTGATTAATTTGGAGAACTATGTATACCAAAAAAGGAACTGCTTAAAGAAGTTTGAGAAGATATGGTCACCATGGATTCAACACTACAATCTACAAATGTAAAGGAATGGGGAGGGAGTGAGTGAAGGGGGGAGTGAATGAGGGATGACTGTTTTGTTGTTAATATGGAAAATCTTTAATAAAAAGAATCTGATTTAAAAAAAAGTATAGGGTATTATTTTCCCTTCTAACATGGTTATAAGGGAAAATGGCATTCTTAATACAGAATTCTTACAAAAATGTAGCTTGATGGTGTTATGGCCGGCAAGGCTCTGCTGTTTCAAACAGCAGACACCTGCTGCTATTTCCCGCAACCGGCAATAATGGCGATTGTGGTAATTAAATGCTTTAGATGCCGTGATCAACTGATATCGCAGCACCTGAATGCACAAAGTAATCAGGACATCAGTACATGCGCTGAATCCTCTGAATCTCTACGAAGAAATTGACAGCATTAATGATGCAATTCTTATTTTGGCCACCACATGGCAGGCCAACATAATAAATTAGCAAAATGCTAAGAAATTGTAAAATTTTTTAATTGCTAAAAGATCAAAATGAAAAATTTAAAGGCTCATTTATGAGCCTTAAAATGATAAAAAAAAAGATAAAAAAAACCCGTATAATAAAAAAGTACCTAAATAACAAATGTAAACATTCTGGGTAGCACTGCAACCGGAAACGCTCATAATATAAAAAAATAAAATAAAAATAATAATAAAATCCAATACGGCAAATGGCGTAACGGGAAAAAAAAAAAGGGGTCAAAATGGCCGATTTGCTGTCTTTTCATTGCTTCTCATACCCCAAAAAATGAAATAAAATGTGATTTCAAATGTCATGCACACTCAATAGTAATAAATACACTATTTACACACAAAAAAAAAACCTAATACATATGGGGTATCGTTGTAATCGTAATTTTGCCTTAAACAAAACGCTGTGGGAACAAAAAAAATGGGGAAGAAAACATAGAAACGAAAATAAACCTCTGGCATCCTAAGGGTTAAAAATCACTCTTTCACAATTTTACATAAAAATTATATAAACCATAACAAATAAACATATTGCCACATCCGAAAAAGTCCAAACTATTAAAATATTAAAGAATATCTCCTATGCGGTGAACGCCATAACAGAAAAAAAAACAAGCAAGTCGCTTTTTTTTTTTTTTCCTTCGTCACCTTCTACCCACTCGAAAATAGGATAGGACTGTTCTATTATGGGCCGCACATTCCTTAAAATGCAGAATGCACACAGCTTTTTAGGCGTTTTTTATTTTCTTAGAATGGTATCGACTATCGTAATACTTTATTTTATTTACTTTTTTTTTTAAATGGTATCGAATCAAAACTTTGGTGTTGTGACAACCCTATTCCCTATCCTGTCCATAACCCCTGGAAACCAGCAGTGTATAATATGATGGAAAGGAGGCAATATGGATAATCACAATACCATTAGTAAGTGCCTTGTATTAACTTAGTCTACAGGATGAATGCTATTTGCTGAAGTGAGACAACCCCCATTAGTTGAAAAAATGTACCCACAAAAAGTAGTTTCCTCCAGTGCCATGAACTCCTCCAGTGCCATTTGTTTCTCCAGCAGTGCCATCAGTTCCCCCCACTTCCCCTCCTAGCCATTAGTGCCCAACCACAGCGCTAGTGAACTAAAATGCTTACCTTTCCGGTAGGGAAACTACTGACACTCCACCGACCTTCCATTGTCTTCTTCACGCGCTGCACTGGGACCTGATGTCACACAGTGTCAGGTCAAGTGCGCGCTTACATGCACTATGTCCTGATGATGTGTGTAAATCAAGATTCAGTGCCAGGGAGAAATTATTATGACTTTTTTTTTTTTTTTTTTTTTTTTGGTCTACTTACTTGATTGATTCAAATTATCGTTTCAGCCCTAGTGAACACAGTAAGATAATTCATCAAATGATATAATAGTCAAGTAATTCAACAATATTGCTGCAATGCTGCATCACAATTAGGGTTGTTTCGATACCCAAATTTTTATTCGGTTTCGATACTATAAAAAAGTATTGTGATACTCTATACCATGCAAAAAAAAAAATGCCCAAAAAAAGCTGCGTGCATTCCGCATTTTATGGAATGTCTGCCCCATAATCAAACAGTCCTATCCTATTTTTTGGGGGGCGGACAAGGTGACCAAAAACCCCCAAAAAAACAGCGAATCGTGCAGTTTTTTTCTTCTGCGGTTTTCACCAGCAGCACAGGGCGGGAGGGAGAGACTGCTTCCTTCTCTCTGTGCTGCTAAGGGATCATAGCTGCGCTGAGAGCAGCGCAATCCATGTTCTCTGATACAGGGTTGTGCAGTAGCACAGTCTAGTAACGCTAAAAGGAAAATCCAGATATCGTATCGACAATAAACCAAAAAACAAGCAACTACATCGTTAGTAGCAAATAATTCAATAAATACCCTTGGACATCATGGGAGAGCTATGGGGCAAGCGTATGTGCATTTAAAGGGATTCTGTCACGAGATTTGAGGCCTATAACCTAAACATATGGCCAGGTCCCTACTAATACGCTGAATCCGAAACTGACCTTATTAAATGTGCCTGTGGCTCTATTTATTATTTACAATTGGCCACTCGGACCATCAGTGTCCCTTGGTTTACATGTGTCACTAATTCTAAAAAGTAACTTTTAATATTTGCTCTTAAAATATATACTTAGAACTCTATATTTCCTATAATTAAAATTCTCAGTGTAGCCTCCCTGCCTAGTAATGTACTCACAGTATGTTCATTGATTCGCGAATTTGTCCACTAGGTGGCCCTATACAACAACATAGCTTATTTCAAGCAGTCTTTATTAGGCAGACGTCTCTCTGCTTATGTGCTGTACGCTGTTATTTCCACAGCGTCTAACTCCCTTGCCACCTTCTTGGACTATTCGCCTATCCTTACGTCTCTCTCATATACAGGTAAGGCTGGGCTACCGCTGGCTAAAATGCTCAATTCACTAACTGCCCCCCGACATGTTTCGCCTAACAGGCGTCTTCAGGGGTTTGGGCAGCGGACGCTTTTATAACTTGTCATTCACGTACCTAATGTGCCCAAGGGGACGTCTCTTCATGCAGGGTGTCCGGCTGCAGCCATCTCCGTCTGGTGCCCAGCACCGCCTTCCCACTAGAAATCACCGCCCTCCCTTTCAATAGATCCGTCTACCTCACCTCAGCACCGCCTCTGAAATCGTCCGCTCTCCTCAGCCAGATCCCGTGCGTGCGCACTAGGTATAACCTGATGCGCCCGTGCGGACTCCTGGCAGTGGCCTCGTTGAGCGAAGTGCGCATGCGCTGGCCGGCGCACGTCGCTCAAACCTGCCTTGACCGCCCTATTGCAGCCATCCTCTCACAGCCGCACGGGATCTGGCTGAGGAGAGCGGACGATTTCGGAGGCGGCGCTGAGGTGAGGTAGGCGGCTCTATTGAAAGGGAGGGCGGCGATTTCTAGTGGGAAGGCGGCGCTGGGCACCAGACAGAGATGGCTGCAGCCGGACACCCTGCATGAAGAGACGTCCCCTTTGGCACATTGGGTACGTGAATGACAGGTTATAAAAACCTGTTTTTTTATGCTAATAGAGCCACAGGCACATTTAATAAGGTCAGTTTCGGATTCAGCGTATTAGTAGGGACCTGGCCATATGTTTAGGTTATAGGCCTCAAATCTCGTGACAGAATCCCTTTAAATTTAGGGCTAAGAGGTATCTGCACAGGTTGAACATTTAGGCTAGAGCTACGCTGTGACATGTCGCCAAAAAATCGTGCAACATTTTTGTTGATGATAGTCAATGGTGTTGCACTGCGACATGCTGCAATATACTATCATTAGAAAAAATGTCCAAAAAAAACAGACATGAGTGTCTCGCGACCAGCCGCAGTGTAGTTGTACCCTTGCAGCCCTATTGTTAAAACCGCCCTAAATTAGGGCATTTAAGATACTCTGGTGTTCCAAATCAATGTACCACCCCCCCCCCCCCCCCCAGGGGTTAATATACACGCGTGGCTGAGAGACTAGACACAGAAGTTGGTCAAAGCAATCTCTAACTTTAATTACATGGGGTAAGCGTATCTACATTTTCAGAAGAGGGCAGTCCTCACTGAGACTAAAACATTGTTTCATTGGTCAAAAAGGAAGAATAGATAAGAGAGAGGAGATAGCAGCCTGGCTTCTGCGCACTGGGTCCTACTTTGGAATGTGAACTAATGTAAACATCGGGTTACCATCACCGTTTTGTAATGGAGTTTATTCTAACAAGAATACTGCCTACGTCATATGTGACACTTCAAAGAGGTGCTTCTCTATAGGCAGTGAATAATATATACATATCATCAAGCCATATGATTGGCTTACGCATTCCACCACACTCTATGGGACACCTGTAGAAAGATGAGAAATCAGACACTTCCCACAGCACAGCTCTTTGCCCCCCTCTCTCTCCTCTCCAGTCTTGAAACAAAGAGGGGGGTGGGTGGGCACTTGGAAGTAGAAAAAGTTAACTAATTACAGTCCTAGATATACAAAATATAGAATAAAATTCACACATCTTTAACAGTCCCCCATTGAATTTCATTCTCTCCCTAAACCTAAACATCTGTCCCAATGCTCCACCACCTCTTCACCAGCTTCCACGACAAGCCATACCTAGCGAACAGCCTCCCGTGACACTGGATTTGAGCAAGGGGAAGTCAGATGATCTTTCCCTAACTGGCGTTGACATTATATGCTGGGACTGGAGGTCATCGGTGCTCCTGATTTTCTGGATCGAAGTTTTCATACCATTTTTCCATATTCTTTTGAGTCATGATCAACAGTCACACAAGGGAAAACCAGTCTCAACACTTCCTTGAAATCAATCCAATTATCCTTGTCTTTGAGCTTTACTGTGCATGTGGTCAACAACACTCAGAATGGACCATCAAACCAGGGTTTTAGGACTTTTCTAACGTGTCTTTTTCTACCACCCAATCTCCAGACACAAGTGGGTGGGTTCCTGGTACTGAAGCAAAAACTTGAAAATGTACTTTAGTCAAATGCTTGTACAAAACTGATCACATAATCTGTCAGACAACCATGTTGCATCTGAAGCTGCTGTGGGAAATAAAATCCTATTCTAGGGGCTGACCCAAAAAGGACCTTATAGGGACAAAGGCCTGTCTCACGGTTAGGCATATACCTTACTAAAAGAGGGCTACCAGTAGGCACTCTATTAAGGCTTTGAATCTTTAACTTAGCGTCCCGTTCAGTTCCTTTTTCCTACTCTACTGCTGCTTTGTGGATGGTACGAAGCATGTAAGGCCTGTCCTACACCCAAAACCTTCATCATCTCCTGCATCACTTCACCTGTGAAGTGAACACCTGTGTCACTTTCAATGGTCTAAGGTACCCCATACTTGCACACAACTTCGGCCATCATCTTCTTTACTTCTTTGGGTACGGTTTTGGCCATCCTGAAAACAAGTCATCACATATCAATACATTCTCATACATGCCCACCTTGGGTATTTGAAGGTAGTCTGCAAACGTTGAAACAGATACAAAAAGCAAGACGTGTTTCTTGGGTACCTTAACCACCTTGCCCACGTTGTTCTGGGCACAAGTCATTTATCCTTGAGTATGTCTGACTGTTACAGTGGTGAACCCTGGGGTGTACAATATGCTACGTACTAAATCACACATAGCAGTTTTTGTCTGGTGCATCGCTTCATGGGTTGCCTGTGCCATCGTGGAGTAGAGGGACCTGGGAAGGTAAAGTTTCCCTTCTTATTTGTAGTCCCCCTTTTCCATCCACTAGTCCCTTTCCTCCTTCCCCATCTGGTTCTGTAAGGTCTTAAGAACTTTCGGGAGACAGGAGGAGTTATTTCAGGGACCTGAACTGTGGCCACTTAAGACAGGGGTCTGCTTAGGTAATTTGGCAGCCATTTTTGCCGCCTGAACTGCCGTGGCTTTCCCCTTTGCCTCCTCTGCATCCGTTTACAGTGGCCTTTCGTTGCTATCATCACCCCTCATGTTAGTGACAAGAGGGCTTCCATCAGAGACCTCACTGCTTCCCCATTTTCGATGGGTTTACCTGAAGCGATCAAGGAGTCTCTGGCTTACCATCAGTGTAAATGGTGGCTGTTTTTCCATCTGCATATCTGCAAGCCATCTTCAGAGTCTTTTAGCTCCACTTCTTGAGCAGACATGTGTGGTAGTTCACGTTTAATCACCACTGCCCAACCTGTGTAGTACCTGCCATACTGGCCATACCTCGATCCATCCACAAAGAGCACATGATCTAGATTACCTAATGGCTGATTTACCAAATCCCACTACCTCTTGTGACATCATCTGCAAACAGTCCGGAGCCTCTTCCTTTGAATCTGAAAGAAAAGTTTAAAGTGCGGTGCCCTAACTCTTCCCTCCCCCCTTGATCCAGAGGCAACATGGTGGCTGGGTCCAAAGTATTACACCTTTTTGGAGAGCAACATTGTCGGGCAACAAAATGGAACAATTATGGGCAACAAAACAATCATTTGGATTGTACGTTCATGAGGATAGATGTAATATCACCATCACTTTGTGGTTCAGAACTATCTCAGAGCTTTCATCAAGCATAGCTAGTACAACTACTACAGCTCTGATGCAGAAAGGGGCATCTCTGGCCATGGGATCAAGTCTGACTGAATAATATGCTACGGGGCGTTATTGCTGGCCATGCAGTTGGGTGAGGATTGCTGAGTCATGGTCACTCGCTTCATAACAATACAATCTAAATGTAATAATCTGATAGGCTCAGTGTGGGGGAACACAAAATTGCCAGTTCTAGGCATAAAAAACATCTGTGAGGCGGTAGGGACTAAAGGACAAATCAATCACAGTGGAGTGAGTAGGGGTAATGGAAACCTGAGCCGACAAGGTGTCTGTGTGTGTTGGGCACAATGTGGGTGTTAGAAACTGTGGCTTCATTAGCGGCATGTAGGTCATGTACCATCCAATGGTGAGTGGTTTGTTTTTCTCAGCTTCTGGGAGTACTGATACAAACCATGGACCAGGGAATTTTATCACTAATGGCCAACAAACAAAGTTCTTGGTCGTGGAGGGCACCTGTAAGCTTCACAGTGCCATCCTCCTGATGTGAGATACCAGCATGTACCTTTGCAAACAAATCTGCACCAAGGAGGCAACAAGAGGCGTTACAACTGACCAGCAAACTGGCAAGCGCATCTTGAGTAGGGGCAAATCTAATATGGATGGGTTCTGTTGAAAAAAGGAGCGTACTACTTTCCCATCCACTTCTACCCAAAGGCTGGTGTCCTTGGAGAGTAAATCAGGGGAGGCCATGTTTGCTGTGCACAACTGTCTTGGCTGCTCTAGTATCAATGAAAAACGGGACTACTTCTTTATCACCCAGAGTGAGGGATATCATTGGGCCAGACTGAATCTGCTAAAAACAATTTTAAAGTAGAGCCGATACTGGATTTCCTGTTTCCTAATCTTGATCTAACTCCTCCCCCCCCCTCCCTCACCTGTCTGTGTTCTCCTTATGACAAAAAAAACATGGGTGTCTGTAGGGACGGACAGTGATCTGGGCATGGTCAACATAGAATACAATCCTCTTGTGTGGTGTGGACGAGGAGTACCACACACACCACAACACTCTCTCTTCTGGGATCTGGGTCCCACAGACTCTGCAGGCCCACCATAGGGTGGCAGACTTACTTTTCCCTCACTTTAATGAGGCGTTTGACATCAGGGCTGAAGCAATGCCAAAGGAGCACTACCTATGGTTGGCACCACTGAACCACCCAATGCTGCTTGATGTTACTCTGCATTTTGGCTCACAGAAGTATCCAACTTTTCCTATCGCAGAATTAATAGACTGGAAAACAAAACAGGACTTCTCATCTTCCATGGGAGTGTCTTATAACCAGGGCTGTCGTTGTCTGTAACGTCCACCCCTATCCTCCTCCCTCCGCTCTGAGTCATCTACCAGCTATCAATAAGAACAGAGCTCTGATGTTTAGCACAACACTTAAAATGTAACACGTAACTTCAAACATTGAAACAAACAGATCTGACAATACAGACATGAACACGCAAAGGGCTCATAAGAAACTTTTCATTGACTTCAATTTAAAAATAAAATAAATAAAAATGTACAGCTTGATCAATGCTGTTGGCACCAATAAAAACCAAAAACTTCCAAGAAAAATAAAATAAAATCCTCAATGCGCATATTATTTTAAAAAAAAGCTCATAACCACGCCCTCATACATAAAATATGAATTGCATTCACAGCTCTGCTAAAAACCTCCATCAGTCTTCACGCATATTTGCCTCAACTACAACTCAAAGCCACACCCATTCACATTCCACTGAATCATTTATGTCTTCCAACTCACATTGTTTCATCCCAAAACTTGCAGCACAGACAAACAAAGCTTTCCTGGAAACAGATAGCCACACCACACCCAGAATTGCTGATGGTCTGTCGCTGTAAGACAATATACATGTTATAATCATACAATCATTTTGTTAAAAGCTGGATTCCCACAGTACCCTGCTTGGGAAAGAAGACCATTCTTTGTTTTGTATAATATATTACACATCACTTACTCTGCACATATTATTAGGGTAACAAAACTTAACATTAACATTTAACACAAGCGCCGTTCTGATTGCAGACACTGGGGCTCTTTCTTTCTTTCCTTCTTTCCTTCTTTCCTTCTTTCCTTCTTTCCTTCTTTCCTTCTTTCCTTCTTTCCTTTCTTTCTTTCTTTCCTTTCTTTCTTTCTTTCCTTTCTTTCTTTCTTTCCTTCCTTCCTTTCCTTCCTTTCTTTCCTTCCTTTCCTTCCTTTCCTTCCTTCCTCAATTAACATCCTGACACTGCTCTGTCTCTCACTCATTAGAACTCCCTCCCCCCCCCCTTAAAAATCACGGGGGTTCAGATGCCCACAGTCTGTAAGCTCTAACTTCACAGATTATTAAAGATTTTCATCCCTTTAACTGTCTTTGTCACTTATTATTAATTTTTTTTTTTTCCTTTTCAATTTTCCTTCATGTGAGTGGGACTGACCCATCTCAAAACAGTATTTCAGACTGACACACACACAAAACAGAGGAGTGATCAGCACCTTTTAACCCTTTCCTCCGCAGACAAAGGATTCACCCTCCCCTCTGGTTGGCTCAAATCTGACTATCACGTCTGACTAGTCAGCTGGGACTCCCCTTACGTCTTCCCCAAGACCAGGGGTCAGCCGGGCTTCGTTGCATCATCCTGGGGTCAGGTGGAGAATATCTCCGCAGTATTCTCTTATCTCAAGGATCTAAGGGTCCTACGGCTCCACGCGTCTCCCTGCCAGGTCAGCCGGAGTTTACTTTGTCCCACACCTCGGCGCTACAGCGCCCCCTTCCCAACCAGGAGGTTACTGTCACCTCCCTTTGTCTGTGGTCTTACCGTCTGTGCTCAACTCACTCCTCACATAAATCTGTCATTTCAGACTATTGGTTCTATAGACTTCAAGCTTTCAGCATTACAGCCGACTACTATACTTACATCGGTACCACCTCACAGCAGACTGAGCTATCTGAGCATGACGAAGTAACTAGCAGAAAGGCAGATGAGAGAAAAAGTTTTCTCACCTTTCTTTGAGGTTGCAATCCTCTCTCCTCTGCCGTTCGTCAAGCTCAGGGGCCCGTCTTGTCAGCTGTTTGACGCTACGTTCGCTCAGAGTGCCATTTATAGGGCATTTAAGATGCACTCTGGTGTTCCAAATCAATGTACCCCCCATTCCCCTCCCCCCCAGGGGTTAATATCACGCGTGGCTGAGAGACTAGACACTGACACAGAAGTTGGTCAAAGCAATCTCTAACTTTAATTACATGGGGTAAGCGTATATACATTTTCAGAAGAGGGCAGTCTCACTGAGGCTAAAACATTGTTTCATTGGTCAAAAAGGAAGAAGAGATAGCAGCCTGGCTTCTGCGCACTGGGTCCTACTTTGGAATGTGAACTAATGTAAACATCTGGTTACCATCGCCATTTTGTAATGGAGTTTATTCCAACAAGAATACTGCCTACGTCATATGTGACACTTCAAAGAGGTGCTTCTCTATAGGCAGATAATAATATATACATATCATCAAGCCATATGATTGGCTTACGCATTCCACCACACTCTATGGGACACCTGTAGAAAGATGAGAAATCAGACACTTCCCACAGCACAGCTCTTTGCCCCCCTCTCTCTCCTCTCCAGTCTTGAAACAAAGAGTGGGTTGGGTGGGCACTTGGAAGTAGAAAAAGTTAACTCATTACAGTCCTAGATATATAAAATATAGAATAAAATTCACACATCTTTTAACACTATCCTTATTTTGAATTGGTGTGGTCCATATGACGTTCTGTTTGGGTTACACTTTTGCCCACTATTATGAGATTTTATGCAATTTTTCTGAAAAACTTTTATGCAAAGTTGCATGAATGGTCTGTGTGTTTTTATTTTTTATGGTGCTGCGTGGCGTTTTGACAAAGTGCTAGATCTCTTATTTGTAAACTTTTATGGGTATGTGGGGAAAAAAGTGCGGTACTGTGTTGGGCTACATTCACACGACCCTATGAATGAGTCTGCATACGGACCCATTAATTTCTATGAGAATGTGCGGTCTGCAAATTGTGGAACCGGTATCCGTGTTTTGCTAATCCGGGAAAGACTACGTTCGTGTGAAAGTAGAAAACTAATTTAGTGCTCTCATTAACGGCTCATGCACCTAACCTTTTTGTTTTGTGGTCTGCAAATTGCGGCTCTGCAGAACACTGACCCCGGCCATCTGCATTGCTGGACAGAACGGCCAGCCCATAATAGAACAGTCCTATCCATGTCCGTATTGCGGATAATAAAAGCCTTATTCACACGTCAGTAATTTCCAACAGTGATTGTGAGCCAAAACCAGGATTGGAGACTCCACAGACATTAGGTATAAAGGAAAGATCTGCTCCTGTTCTGTGTTTAGAGCCACACCTGGTTTTTGGCTAGAAATCACTGACCGAACACTGATGTGTGAATGAGGCGTAATAGGACAGGTTTTATTTTTTTATGGAACGGCCATGTCAACATATGGACATGGAGTAATTTAAATATTTTTTATTTTTTTTTGCAGCCCCATTGAACAGAATGGTTCTGCATACGGGCCACAAAAAAAATGGAATGGACACTGACAAAAATTACTAAATGTATTCTAGTGCAGTGTTTCCCAACCAGTGTGCCTCCAGCTGTTGCAAAACTACAACTCCCAGCATGCCCGGACAGCCTTTGGTTGTGCAGGCATGCTGGGAGTTGTAGTTTTGCAACAGCTGGAGGCACACTGGTTGGGAAACACTGTTCTAGTGGCTCACCTCTTTACCATTAAGATATTTTGGGGGGTGCTGTCTCACTCACTGCCACAACAGATAGTAATAAAATTGTATGTATATTGATAGGCACACCTCCAACTGGAATAAGTCACTTATATCCTAACTGAAAGTTTTAACATTTATTGCAACAATATGTAATAATAATACTGGATATAGCTACTAGAGGGGTCCTTGATCCAGGGAGTTAATCTGATTGCCTGATTGGAGTCGGAAAGGATTTTTTTTTTCTCCTTAAGTGGGGAAAATTGGCTGGTACCTCATCATAGATTTGGTAGGATCCTAATTACATATACAGAAATCATTGACTTGAAAATAAAAAAAAGCTAAAGTAAATAAAGTATAAAAATATAAAATAATTCATTCATGCGAAAACAAAACTTCTCACTGATTGTGAATTTGAGTTCATTTGGATGCATAAAATTAACACAAGTCCTATACTGTATTTAATGATTCAATATTCCTTCTTAGTCTACTTTTACACTCGTGTTTTGGGCGGATCCATTATAATAATACAACTGCATGTATCTGTCATGAACGGATCAGTTTGTATTATCTGTAACATAGCCAAGACGTGAATGAACTCATGAACTCTATTGAAAGTCAATGGTAGACGGATCCGTATTCTATTGTGTCAGAGAAAACGGGTCTGTCCCTGTTGACTTGCATTGTTGTGCCAGTACGCATCCGTATGGCTAAGTTTCGTCAAACGGACAGCAAAACGCTGCAGGCAGTGTTTTGGTGCCCCCCTCCAGAGCGTAATGGAGACTGATCGGAGGCAAACTGATGCATTCTGAGCGGATCCTTTTCCATTCAGAATGCATTAGGGCAAAACTGATCCATTTTGGACTGCTTGTGAGAGCTCATGACGGATCTCCCAAACTGAAAGTCAAAACGCGAGTGTGAAAGTAGCCTTGCATATTATGTACCAATATCCTGAAACACTGGTTTGTGATCTTATATTTGATGCTACAGCCCCATAATGTCTCTAATAATGGAGCCCATTACACAATAGGGCAGATCTTATTCATGTTGTAATAATGACTCGGGTCCTGTTCAATCAGGTTACAATTCCGTTACAGGATCGCGCTAGAGTCCGACGGCTCATGCGCGGTCCCGGCGACTGAGCCGGGTGTCAGTTACACTACTTAGAGGCGGGGTTAGGGCAGGGGAGGTACAGCCCGGAGTGAGGTAAGGGCTACCCCCTTGACTTCAGGAGCGTGACTTCAGGAGCTGGAGACGAGGACTTTATAACTCGTTTTTTTCATGAATATCCATCCCAGGAAAGCGGCACAAGAATGCATTGAAACGCAATGAGGATATCTATAAGGTACTGGTAATAGTTTATTATGTGAAATCCTGGTGAAAGGTTTGCTTTAACTCACAAATCTTCAAAGACTTGTAACATTGCTATTATTTTCCCTTATAACATTCTAAATACAGAATGCTTAGTAAAATGTGCCTTGGGGGGTTAAAACATAATTAAAACATAACTCGCCTCATCCACTTGATCGTGCAGCCGGCATCGTCGTCTTTATTCTTCTTTCAGGACCTGCAAAGCACCTTTGATGTAATTGCGCTCACCATATGGTGAGCGCGGTGATGTCAGCGCAGGTCCTTATGAATGAAGTCTCAATTTTATTTCTGCTCTCAATGATAATGATGTAGGGCTGAGTTTCACACGCGAGCTAGACTGAATGTATCACCTTCCCTGACAAGGAGGTTAGATTGACAGTTGGTAACCTCACTACCACTGTGTTTCGTAAACCTACTGCCACCAATAACATCTTTCATTGGAGTAGTCGCCATCCTTTTGCAGTGAAAAGAGGTATTCCAAAAGGACAATACCTGCGCATGCGCAGGAATTGCTCTAATAGGGAGAATTTTCACAATGAGTCAAAATAGTTACAAAATAGGCTACTCCAGAGAGGTTATCCCCGATCCATTTTGAGGGAAGCCTTTCATGTAGCAGAAAATAGTAATAGAGGCGACTTGTTGGTACCTAGAACAAAGAAGAAAAATGATGCAAGTCTGATTCGTCTGATCTCTACTTTTGTTGTAGCTAATGGAGAAGTTCTAGCCATTTTGAGAACGTATTGGCCCATTTTGACTATGGATAATGATCTGTCTATAGCCATTCTCCCCCCCCCCCCCCTTTCCACAGATGACATACTGTAAAGGTAGGAGTCTAACAGATAGACTAGTCCAGGCATGCTCAACCTGTGGCCCTCCAGCTGCTGCAAAACTACAACTCCCAGCATTCCCGAACAGCTTACAGCTATCAGCCTACAGCAGGGGATTTTGGGAGTTGTAGTTTTACAACAGCTGGAGGGCCGCAGGTTGAGCATGCCTGGACTAGTACATAGCCATTACACTGGTGTGAGAAAGGAGGGTACTTGGCTTGACAGGAAACCCAAGGGGATGTTCAGATGTGGCACATGCAAGGGCTGCAAATACATATGCACAACAAAAACAGTAACTTGCTCTATGACCAATCACACTTACTCCATAGGCGATTTTGTAAATGGTAAAACTAGGGGAGTTATTTATATCTGTCAGTGTACCTGCCCCAAGGACTACATTGGAAACACCTATAGAGAGCTGAGACAGAGAGTGTGCTAACACGTTAATGACATAGTCAAACAGAATGATACTTCTATAGCTAATCGTGTGAATCAACCTCATAAAGGGGTCCTTAACTCCATTAGTTTCGCTGAACTTGAAGTTAGCCCTATGCCCCTGAGAAAGGGTGACTGGGAACGGAAGATTTTCCAAAAGGAGACTGAATGGATCTATTGCTTCCTTTCCCAGTCACCAGGAGGCCTCAATTAAAGACTTACTTTTACTTGGTTTTCTCTCGTCCGATATAGCCTTTTCCTTTTATCTTAGTTGTCCCTGTCTGGACCATGCGGGTGCGAGAAGCACCTTCTATTTTTAGGTGTCATTTGTATTACATGTCCCTTTTATCCATTCTATTGCAATGATGGGTTCCCCTTTATCTTTGGTGGGGCCCACTTCATTTACTTGTAGTAACTGATCTGTTGCTACCTGCGTTCTTCTCCCTCTTGTAATAATCGTGGCTAGTGTTTTTCTATCTGAATGTGAACTTCACCTAATAATTTATTAGGTCCTTTTTATAGGTCTTTTTGACTCTTTTTACATTAACCATCGGCCCATTTTAGACTTCAGTTTTGGTGTCTGGAGATATGCGTTCCATATACCTGAAGTGACTTGTCACGTCATTGCGATGCGTTCCAATTACCGTAAATATGCTGGTGTTGCGTCCGGATCTTTCATGTGATGCCGGCGCTTAAATACTGAGCGCCGGCGCTCTTAGCCACATCAGCTCCCTGATTATCTACACAAGCGTGCTGTGGGCTCCTCTGGCCAGTAAGTACAATATACTTAGACACTCCATGGGTGTATTACCTGCTTTTGTGACAACATCCTTTTTGGTTGCAGGTTCTATATCTACTGACAGTTACTCCATTATCTCTATATCCTATCCCATAAGCCACTAATGAGAGCTAAGTATAATCTGTATTTATCCATTTATATTCCCTACGAATATTTTCTGTTTATCAACCCCTGATAAACTGCCAGGCGCAGGTGAAACGCGTTGGGGTTTAATAAAGTATATAGACATCTCCTTTTCTTCCTGGGGCCAATTCATTTATCCCATCGGATATTATATGTACTTAGTATCCATACATTGAAGTAGGGCCTTAACAGGGTTGAGTATAGACACAGGTACGGGGACAGGGTACCTTCACCATTAGGGGGTATCCCTGGGCACAGGTCTTGGTTCTCCAGGGACGTCTAGGGAAAGATATATTCTTTTCCCGTCCACAATCTCCCCCTCCCCTGTCTCCATATAGCCATATCAGATACCTATGTGAATATTTCTCTCCCTGCGAGTATTTTATCTTGATATTTTATTTATGGTGGGAGTTTTCTTAACCTATGCTTCTTTAAGAGATACTTTATCACTTGAGCAGTTTGCTCTTTTACCCCCTAATATTAATAAAGGTATTATTTTAATAAGCACGTTATTTCTTCTCTACTTACTTAACCTAATTAATTGTGTGTCTGCTTTCTATGCCATCTTTACGATGATTTTCTTAAAATTTCACTAATAAAGGAACTGCTGCTGTGGGGATCACTGTTATAGTGGATATTATCTATCTTTTAACAACACACACAAACATTTAAGTGAAATATACCCGTGTGAATCCTGGGGTTAAAAGTCCAAATGGAGTCTTTAATATTTTGCTCCTCAGCGCAGTACAATTCATGGTATCCAGGTTACTGAAGCCGCAGCACATAGCACAACAAAACATCAAAATAAACACCTGTTCGTCTGGACACAGGTTGTCTCTATCTCACCACTACAACGCAGTTCACACGGGGAATCGGGGTCAGACAGCTGGCTTCCCAGGCTTCCTGGTAGTCACTGACCATCTGAGGTCTGATTTTATTCAGTCATACCTGAGATCAAAGGCTAGGGCAGGGATGGGCAAACTGCGGCTCTCCAGCTGTTGTAAAACTACAACTCCCGGTGTGCCCAGTCTGCCTACATCAGGGCATTATGGGATTTGTAGTTTTATAACAGCTGGAGAGCGGCAGTTTGCCCATCCCTGGGCTAGGGGAAATGGCAGTGCTGGGTATGGACTAGTAGGTTTTACTTCTACCTACCCACCAGTTCAATAAAATCCAGCCCAGAAGAGAATCCAACCAAACCTGTCTCAACAAACTACACTTGGCGGAAACCACTGCAGCTTTCTGGATTTCATTTACCTCCTCCAGCTGAGGACTCTGGGTGAAATATACACCCCTTCCAACATTTTACCATATAGCTTACCACAATATATACAAAAAGAGCAGAGACATGGATGTTTGAAAAACAGAATATCAAAGCTTGAGAACGAGTCCGTAAAGGGGTTATCCAAGACTATATAAAGCCCCTCCCTGCGCCACTTCTCATGTGCGGATGAAAAGCAATGCCGGACGGGGACGAGCCTCCCTTAGCATTCAACTCATTCAAAGGGTAATAGGAGTGTTCAACCAAAAAATTCAGAACATATCCTTTCTGCACAATTGTTGGTATGAATGCGCGACCCATTCTAAGGGGGACATTTTTTTAAAAGTTGGGTCCCTCTCATGGAATGTCGCAAAATGCCTTGATACGCTATGGGTTCCCACTTTTCAGTTTATATTAGAACGATGTTCTTTCATTCTTTCACCGAGTGTTAGCATTTATTGTGCCACAACTCCTATTGTCATAGTGCAATTTATTATTTTTTTGTGGTAGGAATAATAAGATCTTTGACACGATGAGAAATAATGCTGCAGCATTTACATCATCTTATACCACATCTATAGGAACCCTTCTTTTTGTCCCCCATTTGAGGAGTTTTCTTGTAGGTCTGAGTGTAAAGGGATATTTTGGGACAAGAGGGCGCTAACATATTCTTCAGAGTTTTAGCCCTCCAAAATGTAAGAGTGGGTAATTTTGGAATGTCTCCCTAGGATCGGGTCTTTTAGTAGTGCTGTCCAATGTTAAAACTGAATTTGTCTAATTTGTGCATGTTACGAATTATACGGAGTTGTAAGACTCAAGTTAAGTGTTCAATATAGCTTTTTCATTTTTCAACATGGGGGTTTGAGACTTTCTTTTTGGTTCTCTTTTAATTTTCTTTTCATTGATTCTTCTAGGAGTTTTTTAGGGTGCCCCTTTTCCTTAAACCTAGTGCTTAGGGTTTTAATCTGTTCCTTCATTGCAAGGTCATCAGAACGATTCCTTCGATCCCTTTCATTTGACTGTAAGGGATGTTTTTCTTCCAATTATGGTGGTCGCAGCTTTTGAAATCAAGATAACTATTCCCGTCTACACTCTTAAAATGGGTTTTAGTAGAGATATAGTTGTTGACTACTCTAGTGAAAGTGAGGCTACATTTATTAGTATTTAAATATTCTACAAAGATGTGTAGTTCATTGGCCTCTCCCTTCCATATTAAAATGTCAATTTAATTTTTGGATGTTTTAAAAGGCCAACATGTTTTTAAAAAGCTCTGCTAAAAAAAGTTTTACATAGGAGGTGGAACATTTTGTCTGTTCCCTTTTCTTGTATATGGACTGTTCCATTGAATGTGATGTATTATGAATTTGATCGATGTCTGAGGCATGAGGGGTCGGCATTAAGACGGCTGTCCACTAAAGATATTCCTAGATCGTGTATTATATTTCTGTATAAGGAAGAAAGATCTAACGTTGCCCATATAAATCCTTCATCCCAGTAGAAGGATTCAAGGATGTTAATGAGATGATTTGTGTGTGTTTTAAGATGAGGGCAATTTTGAGACATTCCTCTGTAGCATGTTGTCAATATGTGCTTAAAGTTTAGATGTGAGTGAACCTATTTCTGATATAATTGGTCTCCCGGGATGGGGGGGTGGGTTCTGTAAACTTTTGAGAAAATTTCTCTCCCTTTTTGTCTATAATTCCAGTTGTGAAATCTAAATCAAAGAGTGATTTCCTAAAATCTTTGGTCGGGTCCTGCTTTAAAGATCTATAATAGTCTTGGTCTGAGAGTATTCTAAGGGCTTCTGTCATGTAGTAACTGGAGTCCATAATTACTACCCCTCCAACCATTGTCCGCACTTTTCATGACTATCTCTTTATTTTTGGCTAGACTTTTGAGGGCTCGGATGGAGGTTGTTGCTGTTTATAGTGGGGTCATCTTTAGTGGAGGTGGTCTGATTGATGGTATCTCTAAGGTCCCCCATTAATATATTATAGAAGCTTTTAATTTGTGGTCCTCTGCTTTCTAGAGGGTAGAAGGTCAATTTATTGTTAACATTCTATTGGATGGGCCACTGTATTGGGGTGGTCTTGTGAATCACCTACTGTATTAGGGTTTGCAGTGCGTTTTTTTTTGGGGGGGGGGGGGGATATGTTCGGGTGTTTATTAGAAGTATGGGTTGTATAGAGTCTCTAATTAAAAAGGGACATTTAAGTGTAAGCTTCTGAATAAATTGGTTTAAATCAACCAAAAGTTCAAACAGATTTGATTCATTTCTTGGGCAGAAAGATAGTACCTAAGATACTTATGCACTAGTGTGGTTAGAATGCTGTTGCCTGAACTGCCTGCCGGATCCGGAAATCCGTATGCAAACAGATTTTTTTTATGCATATATTTTATATGTGTGTGTGTATATATATATATATATATATATATATATATATATATATATATATATATATATATATATATATATATATATATATATATATATATATATTTTTTTTAGGATATATATATATATATATATATATATATATAATATATTTTTTTTTAGGATACGGATCAGTTAGACTTATTCATTGAAATACCAGATCCATCTTTCCGGTATCATACGGAAAACTGTATTCGGCAATTTCCGGAACACTTGGTACCGGATATGGCATTAATATATTTCAATGGAAATTAACGCTGGCAAGTGTGGAAGTGTTCCAGGCTTTTGACCGGAGAAAATACTGCAGCATGCTGTAGTGTTTTGTCCGGTCAAATACTGTACAAGGAACGGAAGACATTCTGATGCATACTGAACAGATTGCTTTCCATTTAGAATGCATTAGGACAAAAGTGATGCTGTGTTTTTTTGTTTTTTTCTTCTTCCCCCCCCCTCGGTATTGTGACCCTTTACCAGATTTCAATAACTGAAAAGAATAATGCTAGTGTGAAAGTACCCAAAGTAGTTCTAGTTAATTAGATTTAAGTGTATATTTAGACATTAAAGAGAAGTACAGAATGGTCAAGCTAGTTGAAAAGCTTGTCCAAAAAAACTTACAAATATCAAGTAGCAATGAACTAATCTCCTAGAGGGGACAGAGGGAATGTAAAACTTAGCATTTAATGAGGTCTAGTTAAAAAATAACACTGTGGTACCAGTATGAATAAAAGGAATGCTCTCGCCCATCAATGGTTGTGGTCAAGGTGGAATTCGCCCATCAGAATGGGTACCATGTCAGGATGCCGTGGAGTGCGTCTTCCAATTCAGTGTTGCTGCAGATACTGGAAACCGTACAGGAATGATGCCACAAAGATTGTTGCAGTGTAGGTAGGAATCTATACGGAGTACTTGCCCCACAAGGGGCGACCCCGTCCGGATACCTGTCCCTAATAACGGGCGGTAACCCTAATGCACCCTAAAAACCGCCCGATGTGTCACGTTTCATTTCAAAAACTCAAGGGACGTATGCAATGAAGGGTAAAATGGACAGGCAAAACAAGCCTGCATTAAAGAGAGACAGACAAATAACAAAAATGACAACAGTTAAAGCAGTGAGGCTAAAAACACTGAGCCAAGCCAGTGGGACCAATATGGCTCAAGAGCTAGCCGGGCCAGTGGAACCAGGCAAAAAGATGTATGCACAGGCAGACCGATACGCCAGTGGGCTATATCAGCATAATGTTATATAGCAAATAACTAGGTCCCTGTGCCCAAGGTATTGGGTAAATGGTATAGGGCTGTCGGCAATAGATACCTTCATTTAGCTGCTTTTTAAAGGCAAGACACAGCGCGCCAGTGGTTCAGGAACGCCCTCTATAGTGACGCGATACAATGTGAATCGAGTCACGTGATCAAGGATTAGAGTGCCCTGGAACTCGGCCCCCGGTGGCGCCGCGCTCCACGCATAGCCGAATGGGGCTGCGCAAGACTCGTTCGACGTGACAAAGCACGTGATGGAGGCGGAGGAGCGTGGAACACAGCACAGGGAGCCGCCGCGCTCCACCGCATGCAAATCAAAAGGAGGGGTGGTGACTATACCCTCTAGGGGATTAGTTCATTGCTGTATATTTAGACATTAAAGATTCCATTTTCCTTATCGCTTCAGGTTTTTTCCTTAACTGTTTCGTTTTCAGCTTTTTGCTTAGAGGTTCCTTTGTGTCTGCCTCCTCTACATCTGAATTTAGTCTTTTTCGTGTGGTTGAGATGGGAGTGTAGAAATGGGTTATTTTCAGGGACTGTGTATTCAAGGGGTTGGTCAGATGTGATGAGCCTGGTTGCATGAGTAGTGGACTTGGGGGTTGTTTACCGGATATGGTTTTCCTGGTGGTGGTGGTGGGGGGTTGGATTTCTCAATATTGCTAAGGGGGAGATATGGTCTAAAAAAGGACTCTCAGATATAATAGGGGTAAGGCCAGAAAGGATTCAGAGCTAGATGTTTATACTGAATAGGTGGAAATGTTTAATATGTATTTGTGTAATTTTAAGGAATTTTGAAGTAAATACGTATTTTATTTTATCACTAGCAGAAGGACCCGGCTTCGCATGGGTACATTTCATTTAATGTTTGTGTCTAAAACCTTTCCGGACACCTGATGTACCTGTGTGCCAAATTTCGTGATTGTAAATGCAACAGTGCAGATTCCTTTAGCACACATACACACGTTCATACATTCAGCTTTATATAGTAGATATTATTTCATTATAATATTTACTGATTTCCCCTATACCTTGGTTATCTTGCATATCACTGTCTACTTTGTGATATGTATACTCTTTTATCACATCATTGAATACCAAGTAGGGATTGGCGCTGAATCGTTGCACCTTGCAACAGATATAAGGTCTATTTTGCTATCACCCTCTATAGGCCTCTTTACACTGGTCAATTGAGCAGACGATTGTCAGGAAGAAAGTGTTCCTTCCCAACAATCGCCTGCGCGACGTTGGTGGAAAAAGCTGTATTTACACGCAGCGATCTCCTTCACTGTATAATGCCATCACTTGTCCCCAGCCAGATTCATTGTTTGCCGGTAGTAGAGTACTGTTTAAGCAGCACGATTTGCTCCTGGCGAATGATTATTTAGGCATGAGCATGAACGATCCTATAACTTGAACGTGCAAAAAGCTAGTTCAATCAACAGGTAATCGGTGACACCTTTACACAGACTGATTATCGCTAGCAAGCGTTTATTAAGGACTGGGTAAAGGGCACTTATCTCAGGTGTAGATTCTTTAGATCTTGTAGTGTTCCATAAGTACCTGGCTACAACCATAACTAATGGTCCGTGGTAGTGGAATCCAAAACTGATTTCTTAGCTAACCCGAACCTTGTACGCCGAACTTGAAAACCCAAGTTTGCTCATCCCTAGTCACTACGGAGTTCTGTTTTGTTAAGATGTTTAGTAGGACAGAAGGTGACTCCTCTGGAGAGCACCTCGATTCCCACACTAGTGGGTTTGTATGGTGATAGGCTTAAGACACAGCTGACTTTACCAGGGTCCTGTTGGATGTTCCACTCCATACTGTCGGTTTTGGCTTGTATTCGATTGTTGTGGGAATAGCGCCCCGCCTTAAAGGAAATCTGTCAAAGATAATCTCTATTGAAGTAAAGCCATAGCCTAATAGCACTTAGTACCTTATTTTCAGATGTGCCTTTGTTCTAGCAATAGATTTTTTTATCTCCTGAAAATCCAGTTTATTTGGTATGCAAATGAACCGGTAAGCTGCCCAGAGGGGTGTCAATCTTGCAGGAAGGAGCCCAGGCATGCCTTCTGCCATAATGTGCCCACCCACCCCTCCTACATCACATATAAGCCATAACTCTGCCCCCTTTTCCCCTGCTCCCAGCATGAGGGCGGGCTTGGGCTCCTTCCTGCAAGAATGACACCCCTCTGGGCACCTTACTGGCTAATTTGCTTACCAAATAAACTGGATTTTTAGAAGATAGAAAACATATTGCTGAAACAAAGGCACATCTGGAAATAAGGTACTACCATAAGTGCTATTAGGCTGTGGCTTTACTTCAATAGTGATTTATCCTGGTGACAGATTTCCTTTAAGTCAAAGGCTGTGAAATTTGTTTTGGTCTATTAGCTATAGATGTAGTGTTGTGTAATATCAGTACCAAATTCCCTTTGTTTGCTATTTAGTGTTTGTATCTCCACTTGTATCTTTTTCTTGGAGGTTTAACTTTAGAAGATTGGCAGCAGGGTGGATTTGATTTAAATCAAACCGATTTTAAATCACTAGTCAGTAAGGCTTGATTTAAATCATAGTTTTTTACATAAAGATTCATATTTGGACAATTTTTCTGTTGTACTTAGGAAGGAGAAAAATAATTACCTTAATAGCAATTTAAATTGGATTTATTCAACTGAAACAATAACATTACAGCATGTTATTTGCTTAAACATCCATGTTTGTTGCAGTGTTTGCATTTTGCACACATGCCTGCCTTACCGATAGGTAAAGGAACTTCATTAAAATATTGCCAAACTGGGTCTCTCTTATGGCCTGCTGCCATTATAGTTTTTTCCTCCAAGGAAAGAATGTGATAAACCTCAGGTCATACACACAAAAAGATCCAAAGACTTGTCTGTCTGTGGCTGTGCAGTACTGTGCTCAGAAAGTTTCACTTTCATTTTGTAGTACTGCTTGCCTTTTCCTCCTTATACTTAGTTTCACTGTCTACTTGTGCAGATCTATTCCACTCCAAACAATCAGAAAAATATTGTTTATATTCTATTCACTGAACTTTAAACTTCGCACTGAAGGGGTTGATTCAGTATTTATAGGTTTGTAGAAGTTAGGATTAAGATCTTTCTCAACTCTTTTCATGTTATAAATTCAGTTTTGAGAACTCCAAAATTAAACCAAGCATCTGTGATAATATCTTGTAGGCAGAGAAACTACCCAGTAATCTTACAAAAACCTCTGGAAGAGCATGACATTGTAAATGGATTAATGGAATTTAACAAAAAAAATTAACACATACAGCCTTATTCTACATAATTAAAAAAGTAATCTATTTCATAATGAAATAACCTTTGGATGGCAATATATTTTCCTCCAAAAAGCATTTCAATTAAAAAAAATCTGATTTCAATAAATAAAAAATCGGATTATTTTTATTTTTTGGGGGGGAAAAAAAATCATAGATTTTTATCCACCCTGATTGGCAGTGTGATTTCTCATTTTACCCTTGGCTCCTCTGACAGGATTTCACGGCAAGTCCTGGACTCTATTGAGCTAAATAATAAATAGTAAACCATTATAATGGTGTGTGTGTGTGATGCAGTCAGAGGAGCAGAGGTCAAAATGAGAAATCACACTGCCACACACGGCGTGTTTCTCGAATTCAACTTGATCGTCTGTCTGGCCTTAGGTAAAGTCCCTTGGGAATTAAAAGGGTTTTCAAAATCTTTAGATACTGATGACCTATCCTGAGGTCATCAGTTGTAATCAGTGGGGGTCCGACACTCGGGAACCCCACCGATCAGCTTTTAAAGAATACCCCGGCGCTCCTTCGAGTGCTGCAGCCTTCTCGCAGCTTACCAAGCACAGCGCTGTACATTTTTATAGTGGCTGTGCTTGGTATTGTGCCCAGCCACAGCCAATTCAATGGGGCTGAGCTGTGCCAGTCCACGTGACAAACGTGTCGTCAGTGGCCTAGGGAAAACCTGAGAGAAGGCCGTTGTGCCACTGCGAGCTCTGCTGCCTTAACAAACAGTTTATCGGCAATGGTCCTGGGTGTTGGGCCCCCACTTATCAGATACTTATGATCTATCCAGAGGATAGGTCATCAGTATTAAAATCTCTGAAAAACCCTGTAAGTATTCTTTCTTGCATGCAGTCAAAAAGATGTTGCTGCCGTTTGTGCCAGTTTCCTTTGAAAATTATTTAGTTCCATCTGTGTGCAGTAAATTTATAATATCCTCCATTTAGTTAAAAGAAAAACGGTACATATGTGTAACTAGTTATAAGTGTTATTAAACTGTCGGCGCCAATGTCCGATTTAATATGACTAATTCATGTTTGTTAGGAAGTCCTCTTATTTGCCGGAGCTGAGGACCCAACAAGTTTCATACTTAAGGAAAATAGTGATTTTTACCAATACTGCTGCAGTACTCTTCAAGTATAAGCGATCACATTATTGCAAGTTTCCCTATTATGAAATGTAAAAGTTTTTAAATAAATAAAAAAAGCAAGACTAAAGAATTTGAAATTCTAATCACTCCCTTTCCTCAGTTTACAGATAAAAATATAGAAAAAAATATCCCTAAAACATCATTAGTGTCCTAAAAGGCCCAAGCTATTAAAATATAAAAGTATTTGTGTTCAGTGATAGCTGAATTACTGTTGTTTGGTCACTTTGCCTCGCCGCCCCCCCCCTCCGAAAAACAAAGTCCAAATATCACAAAATAGTATAAAAAAAAAAATATATATACGCCTTGACTGCCCTATTAATATTTCCACCGAAAGAATTATGAAACGGTTATGGGTGTCCAAAATATGACTCAAAATATATGGGGGAAAAAAATGAAAATTGTTGTGATAATGTCTGTAAAGTGCTGTCGAGTATGCCGATGCTGTTTGTCAGCGCAGTTTTGTTAACCACATGCTTACCGCAGCATGACTTTGTTTTAGAAGTACTCTCTCATTTGTAACCCAGCGTATAAAAGTGTAAGGTTACATTACGATTTGCCAGTGGCTCTGCAGATCTCTGTGATCTGTCATTAGACAGCTGCGGTAACAGTATATATCATGGAGACCAGAGAAAGTAGTCTCCCCGCATGGTCTCGCTGTAAGAGGGTGTTACAGCGATCCATTGCAAAGCAAAGAGAAATCCCAGAAGGGACGTGCTCGGCTAAAATCTTGATGTGAGAGGTGGCTGTAAAGGCAACTGTGAACTTGCAGTCTGTGAATAATTAATAAAGTAAATAAAAAGTAAAATAAAGAAAGGAAAAAAGAAGAAGAAAAAAATAGCTGTAGTTACCGTATTAGTTTTAGCAGTAGTATAGTAGACCATGTACACACTTAAAGGGAGTCTGTCACCTAATTTTCACCAATATAACTAAGAGCACTGTCGCCCGGAAGATTGCAGACACATCCCAAGTATACTGTGTGTACTGTGTCTGTATTCCATGTCCAGGGAAAGCACTTAGGGCTTGTTCACACGACTGTGTGGTTTTGCAGTCCGTTTTTTACGGATCCGTTCAGTTTTTTGGATCCGTTGTTTCCGTTCTGTTTTTGTGCAAAATGGGCTGGGAATAGCATTTTTACAGCATGGATCCGCAAAAAACTGATGACATACTGACGTGTTCCGTATGCATTCTGTTTTTTATACAAACCCATTGACTTGAATGGAGCCACTGAACGTGATTTGAGGACAAGAAGAGGACCTGACTCAAAATGTTGCGGAACGGAAATACGGAAACAGGATGCATACAGAGTACATTCTGTTTTTTTGCTGACTCGTTGAAATGATTCCGTATATGGAAAGCAAAAAACGTTTGTGAGGAGCCCTTATTCTGCTGGAAAACCGCTCCTAAGTGCCGAGCTGAAAGTGAAAGTATAAACAGCTTTCACTCCTGACTCAAATTTGAATAGTTATATCTTCTGATATATTGAATATAATGCTATGATTCTGGTATCGACTGAAAGGTTGGAATAACAGCTTTCAAACAACTCTTCAGGGGACTTGAATTACTAAAATACAGCAATGAAATAACAAAAAATAAACTTGCCACAAGCCCAGCTGCCTCTGCCGTTGTTAAGCTAAGTGTACACTTGATCTATTGTTTATTTTTTGTTTTTATTGCTGTATTTTATTCAAATTCCCTGATGAGTTTCCCTGACGCGTTTCATTGGCATGAGGCCGAGTGGTACTGAGAGATAGCTATATACTGCTTGCTATTGCGTGCATATCTGTATGTTTGTGCTTGGACAGTACTATATATATCTGCTTAATTGCTTTATATAGCTTTTCTCAGTGTATCCGTTATTGTGCCAGGTGTTAGTTCTCTCGCTTACTCCCTGACTCGATTTAAGCTGAATAGAGAAAATGGATATCCCACGGCGCAAGAACCACCCAGTGGTTGGAATAGAATGAGGGTTCTTTTTTTGTTAAGCAAGCGGTACAACGCGTTTCGGGGATATACCCCTTATTCAGGTACAAATGACTTGCATACATAAAAGCAAATTACATACATTTAAATACATTGTAAAAATCCACCAAAGATAAAGGGGGCGGGTCAATTGGTTGTGCTAGGAAAGCTCTCAAAGCTTGGCAAAAGGAAAGAGTGAAATGTTTAAATACCTGGATAATTCATTTAAATCGGTTTTCTTAGGATCTATGGTCAAAAGATCGACTCTCAAAAATGGTGCGATCTCTAGTTCATGCTTTATTAATTAGGGTGATGGTTTGTGTGGGCGCAGGACCTGGGAAGTCTGTGTGGGCGCAGGACCTAGGAGAGTCAAGTGATCCGATCACATGACCTATTTTGCAACATGTGACCTCCTTCAGCAAAATGCAGCATGCACAGTGCGGCCGCATCAGGAGACAGCTGGTCACATGAACTCCCGGCCGGTCACATGATCCGGCAGCTGCACACATCACTCCCAGTCTCCTGGCAACCAGAAGCTAATGCCACGTCAGAGAAGGGGAGTGTAAGGCTAGCTGGGATTTAAGCTGGGCAGTCAAATGGAGCAGCGTAGGGACACCTAGGGATATACTAGGAGGAAATAGACACGCAGTGGTATCGCCCTGTTTGGGGTCAACTTGTTGATCCCCAGGTGAAGCACTACTAGAGGAGGGTTTACTAGGAGGAATAGACCCAGTTTTCCCCTTCCCCTCCCCTGCTCCCTCCTAGTTCTCTTGGCACTAAAATAGCATTATTATATTCATTCTATATTCATTCACCACTGAGTGATTTGTGACAAGTTGCACCCTGGCGGGCAACCTTCTGCTTCCTTTTTGGGTATTTTAATGATGTATTAAAAGTTAAGTCTTAATTGAGGTTACCCACCAGTTCTGTTCGTTTTTTTTCTTGTAGTTAATTAGGCCCATTGCTAAAACTGAAAATTTACCCTAGTATGGAAAGGGGGTAAGCGCTCTGATAATGAAGCAGTTAAAGGGGTTTCCGAGATTATAATACTGATGCCCTATCCTCCAAGGCATTTCATTGATGTGTTGTATGATATGTATTTTGAGCCTTAACTATATTTTGTATACATATAACAGCCTTGGCCAATTATCCTGTGTTGTTTGCAGTACACTGTTAAAAAGTGAGTTGTTGTGGCAAGCGCACATCCTAGGAAAGCAGCACAAAGAGGTAAGTTGTCCTTCACATGTTTAACAGTACCTAAATAGATCTAGAACAAAATGTATTAGCAATACTGACAAATTATAAGGTTTAGAAAACAAAGTTCTTATGTGAAGGTCCTTCAACCATGTGCCATTAATCTCCGCTTTTGGTTGCTAGAGGAAACGCCAAATACTCGGTGGCCTGAAATCCCACTGAAAGTAGTAAGGAAACAAGCTGTTTTTTTTATTTTTTATTATACTCAGAGGTAAAAACGTTATAGTATATAACATTAAAACATCATAAAAGTCCCTCCTATTAGGGTCCTCTAAACACTAGTTTTGCTAAGGGTTTTAGTGCTATATTGCTAACATAACCATTTTTAAACCTCCCTCTGACTTCCTACTAGCAAGATGTGGGTGGATCATGATTCTCACAATAAAACAGAATCAGTAAAAATCTGAACAAAATATAAAACCAATTTTGTGCAAAATTAGCCAATGCTTCTTTGTCTCCCTCCCAAGTAAATAGTCATCAATACACAGTTGCCAAAACAATAATTCCCATTCACCAAAACATTTGCAATTACCATAATAAAGAAAGAAAATTCCCAATATGCTATATAAGTATTAGCAGACCCAGAAGAGAGTTTCACCCTAATTGCTATATCAGCCAAATGTAGATAACTGTCCTCAAATCTATCCAAACCTTTTAAAATATTTTTCTTGGTTGGTCATGGGTTAAGAAGAAATTATCTGCTTCTTTGCCATTCTCTTTGGGAACTAGAGTGTACAGCAAAGTGACATTACACTAAAAACATTACTAATGAAACAAGGAATGGGTTTTAATGATTCAGTTGTATTCCCCTGGTATTTCATATGATGGGCCCTGTTTTGCATATTTATGCAAATATATATTTTATTAGGAACACCTGTTCTATTTCTCATTAATGCGATTATCTAGTCAACCAATCACATGGCAGTTGCTTCAATGCATGTAGGGTTGTGGTCCTGGTCAAGACAATCTCCTGAACTCCAAACTGAATGTCAGAATTGGAAAGAAAGGTGATTTAAGCAATTTTGAGCTTGGCATGGTTGTTGGTGCAAGACGGGCCGGTCTGAGTATTTCACAATCTGCTCAGTTAGGCTGGTTTCACACGGGCGTTGCGGAAAAATGTGCGGGTGCGTTGCGGAAACACCCGCGATTTTTCCGCGCGAGTGCAAAACATTGTAATGCGTTTTGCACTCGCGTGAGAAAAATCGTGCATGTTTGGTACCCAAACCCGAACTTCTTCAAAGAAGTTCGGGCTTGGGATTGATGTTCTGAAGATTCTATTATTTTCCCTTATAACATGGTTATAAGGGAAAATAATAGCATTCTGAATACAGAATGCTTAGTATAATAGCGCTGGAAGGGTTAAAAAAAAATAAAAACTCACCTTATCCCCATGATCGTGTAGTTCCCGGTCGGTCTCTTCTTTAGCTGTGGGCTTGGGCTGAATGACCTTTGGTGATGTCAGATCACATGCTCCAATCACATGGTCCATCACCATGGTGATGGAGCATGTGATCTGACATCACCACAGGTCCTTTAGTCACAGCTAAAGAACAGACCGACCGGGAACTAGGCGATCATGGGGATAAGGTGAGTTAACTTTTTTTTTTTTTTAACCCTCCCAGCACTATTATACTAAGCATTCTGTATTCAGAATGCTATTATTTTCCCTTATAACCATGTTATAAGGGAAAATAATACAGTGAATAGACTGTCACCTAGAACCCATGCGTGAAAATCGCACCGCATCCGCACTTGCTTGCGGATGCTTGCGATTTTCACGCAACCCCATTCATTTCTATGGGACCTGCGTTACGTGAAAAACGCAGAATATAGAACATGTTTCAAGTTTGAAGGCGTCATGGACTAGTCTTTGTGTACCCAGTACTTTGAAATGTTCACATCATACCAGGGTCTCATTTGGGTCGCTAAATAATAAATTGGTAAGGCTCAAGCCTCCTTAAGTTCTACGTTTGTGCAATATCTTGCCTGCTATGCGGGGTCTGCCTCTATCCCAAATAAAGCAATGCAGTGTTTTGGAAGATTAGGTAAAAAAAAAAAAAAAGGCACAAGGAAGAGTAATCTGTAATTTATAGTAACTTATGGAAGGTAAGCATCCGAAAGGCTGAGATGTGGCCCGCTCATGAGATCTCAAACTTGGACATAAGGAGAGGTAAAGTTTCATAGTGTAAAAAAAATTGAATATAATTAGCGAGGTACAACGATTGGATGGAATTTGTAACTTGTATGCTAAGATATTTGATGTGATTTTTGATTGCCACTCCAAGGGAAACTTGGCTTTCATTCGAGCTACTTGTGGGTGTGAAGTGTGTAGAATGTAGAATCTGAGATTTTGACTCATTTAGTTTGTAAAATTACAAGGCACCAAATGACTCAATCGTTTCTGAGACAGCCTGTAAAGAGAGCTGCTCTGATTGCTCATCTGTAGCCCTTGTTTCTGAATCCCTGACGTCACATAAATTAATTTAACCCCCTTAACGCCAAGTGCTGTGCATGTACTGCGGGGGGATGCTGTATCAGAACGCATTCCGCTGTACATGCACATCTGGGTGGGTGCAGTCGGGCCCCTGCTATATCCGCCGACATCTGTTTACAGCGATGCTGGCGGATTAACCCCTTCTATGCCGCGGTCAGTGCTTACTGCGACATAGAAGTGGTTTTCACCCTCTGCTCCCATAAACTTGGTATTAGAATTCCTCCAAAAAGGGTTAGATCTGGGTGTAGCAGGTAGTACCTTGAAAGTACATGTCTCGGCCTTGTCGGCTCTGTTCAATCAGAAGATTGCAGCATGCCCATGGGTGTCTAGGTTTTTTAAAGCAATTGACAGGTCTTCCTTGGTGTCCTCAGTCAGGCCTCCTCCTTTTGGATTTGGACATAGTCTGAAAACCCTTAACTTGTCCCCTATTTGAACCTATAGATTCCATTTCCATAAAATGTCTCACCCTGAAATTTATGTATCCTAGTGGCATTAACATCTGCCCGTAGAATAAATGAAATTCAGGCTATTTCCATTAACTCTCCGCATACCGCAATTTTAGAGGACAAGGTTGTCTTTTGTCCTGACCCGGCTTTTCTACCAAAAGTCGCTTCCAAATTTCATAGATCACAAGAGATTACTCTTCCTACCCTTTTTAAAAATCCTGGTTCTGAAGAAAAGTCCCTTCACTGCCTGGATGTCAGAAGGGCTTTGATTAACTATATTTCCTATACAAAAGAATGGTGCAAATCTTCTTAAATCTTGATTCTATTCCAAGGAGTGCATAAGGGCGGCGCAGCTTCAAGAACCTCTATTGCCATGTGGATTGTTTTGGCTATCTCTTTATCTTGCCTATCTTCGGGTTTATCTCCGCCAGTGGGTCTTAGAGCACACTCGACCAGGGCAGTGGCTACCTCCTTGAGCAGAAAGATCCTCAGTTCCCATTGAGGATAATTGCAAAGCTGCCACCTGGTCTTCTCCTACAACCTTTTATAGACACTACTGTTTGGACTTACATTCTCCTTTTGGGGTCTTCCTTTGGTGAAAAGGTATTTCTTTCTACTCTCCCACCCTGAGGAGTTCCTCTGTTAAGTCTCTTATGGTGCTGTCATGGGTGTAGGGAAAAATGATTACTTGCCGGTAATTTGATTTTCCAGAGCCCATGACAGCACCCTTTATATTTCCCCCCCTTTTGGCATTTATGGTTCTCCTATGTTCCCTTGGGTGTAGCGGCAAAAAATAAAATATAATATACAGTACAGACCAAAAGTTTGGACACACCTTCTCATTCAAAGAGTTTTCTTTATTTTCATGACTATGAAAATTGTAGATTCACACTGAAGGCATCAAAACTATGAATTAACACATGTGGAATTATATACATAACAAAAAAGTGTGAAACAACTGAAAATGTCATATTCTAGGTTCTTCAAAGTAGCCACCTTTTCCTTTGATTACTGCTTTGCATACTCTTGGCATTCTCTTGATGAGCTTCAAGGGGTAGTCACCTGAAATGGTTTTCACTTCACTGGTGTGCCCTGTCAGGTTTAATAAGTGGGATTTCTTGCCTAATAAATGGGGTTGGGACCATCAGTTGCATTGTGAAGAAGTCAGGTGGATACACAGCTGATAGTCCTACTGAATAGACTGTTAGAATTTGTATTATGGCAAGAAAAAAGCAGCTAAGTAAAGAAAAACGAGTGGCCATCATTACTTTAAGAAATGAAGGTCAGTCAGTCCGAAAAATTGGGAAAACTTTGAAAGTGTCCCCAAGTGCAGTCACAAAACCCTTCAAGCGCTACAAAGAAACTGGCTCACATGCGGACCGCCCCAGGAAAGGAAGACCAAGAGTCACCTCTGCTGCGGAGGATAAGTTCATCCGAGTCACCAGCCTCAGAAATCCCAGGTTAACAGCAGCTCAGATTAGAGACCAGGTCAATGCCACACAGAGTTCTAGCAGCAGACACATCTCTAGAACAACTGTTAAGAGGAGACTGTGTGAATCAGGCCTTCATGGTAGAATATCTGCTAGGAAACCACTGCTAAGGACAGGCAACAAGCAGAAGAGACTTGTTTGGGCTAAAGAACACAAGGCATGGACATTAGACCAGTGGAAATCTGTGCTTTGGTCTGATGAGTCCAAATTTGAGATCTTCGGTTCCAACCACCGTGTCTTTGTGCGATGCAGAAAAGGTGAACGGATGGACTCTACATGCCTGGTTCCCATCGTGAAGCATGGAGGAGGAGGTGTGATGGTGTGGGCGTGCTTTGCTGGTGACACTGTTGGGGATTTATTCAAAATTGAAGGCATACTGAACCAGCATGGCTACCACAGCATCTTGCAGCGGCATGCTATTCCATCCGGTTTGCGTTTGGTTGGACCATCATTTATTTTTCAACAGGACAATGACCCCAAACACACCTCCCAGGCTGTGTAAGGGCTATTTGACCATGAAGGAGAGTGAAGGGGTGCTGCGCCAGATGACCTGGCCTCCAGTCGCCGGACCTGAACCCAATTGAGATGGTTTGGGGTGAGCTGGACCGCAGAGTGAAGGCAAAAGGGTCAACAAGTGCTAAGCATCTCTGCGAACTCCTTCAAGACTGGTGGAAGACCATTTCAGGTGACTACCTCTTGAAGCTCATCAAGAGAATGCCAAAAGTGTGCAAAGCAGTAATCAAAGCAAAAGGTGGCTGAAGAACCTAGAATATGACATTTTCAGTTGTTTCACACTTTTTTGTTATGTATATAATTCCACATGTGTTAATTCATAGTTTTGATGCCTTCAATGTGAATCTACAATTTTCATAGTTATGAAAATAAAGAAAACTCTTTGAATGAGAAGGTGTGTCCAAACTTTTGGTCTGTACTGTATATAAATAAAAAGAAAATGTGTCTTATATGGCGGCCTTCTTCTGATGCTTGGAGATCACACTGAATTGGGAGGAGAGTGTCCGCCCTTTTATTTTCTGCAGGTTTTCTTTCTCTGGGGGTGGATCCTCTCTTTTGTGGTGCTGTCATGGGCTCTGGAAAATCAAATTGCCGGTAAGTAATCATTTCCCAAGCTTGAATGCTTATTGGATTCAAGCATGTCAGGTGATTTTGTATTTGTGTAATGAGGGAGGGTGTGGCCTAAAGAGATCAAGACCCTATATCAGGGGGTGTATAATAATTGGGTATAAAGAGATTTAACAGACTCTGGAAAGTATAAAAAATGAAGTCTTTCAGGGGGATGCAGCATTCTTAAAATTGACAAGACATTGAGGCGTGATCATAGAACCATCAAATGTTTTGTTGCAAACATGGTAGTCAACAGCGTAGCAAGAAATGTGTTGAGAAAAAGACTCATATTAACTTCCAAAGATTTGGCAAGAATCAAATGTGAAGCGACCACGAACCAATTTTTCTCTAGTGCTCTCATATTCTAGATCTGCAACCTCCTTTTGAGTCCCCAGAAGTACAAGGTGTCCAGTGCCTGAAGCGTGAAACAGGAACCTTACTAAATGCATAAGTGGAAACATCAAGGTTGGGTCAAGATATATTTGAAGACAGATTTTTCAAAAGTTTTATGGACTGATTAGATGAGAATGACTTTTGATGCACCAGATTGATTGGCCCATGGCTGGATTAATAATGGCCACAAAACTCCACTTCGATGCAGACGCCAGCAAGGTTGAGGTGGGGTACTGTTATGGGCTGTTATTAAGGATGAGGTAGTTAGACCTTTTTTCTTTTTGAAGCTCAAAATCAACTCCCAAACCTACTGCTATATTGGTTACTATTTTTTGGGGGAAATGTTGGGTTACTGTTCTGATGGCTCAATGTATAGCCCTTATCTCTGAACTCCTGACAGCTTATAAATACTCAATATAACTAAATTCTTATCAAAGTGATAATATGGCTTAAATGAGTGTTTGTGCTGTCAGGAGTTCTGTGAGCAGCATCTCACAGTTCAGGGTGAAGCTGAAACTAAGATCCTCTGGAGATAAACTGAAACTTACCCTGTAGGACATGAATGTCAAACTCATGGCCCTCCAGATGTTGCAAAACTACAACTCCCATCATTCCCTGATAGCTGTAGTATGCCCAGGCATGATGGGAGTTGTAGTTTTGCAACAGCTGGAGGGCCACGAGTTTGACATCCCTGCTGTAGGACAAAGACTTTTCAATTTGCCTGAAAAAAAAAAAAAAAAAAAAAAAAAAAAACATGAGTAAAATACAGTCATACAAAATTGCCCCTGAAGCTGTTTATTGGCTTTGAATACTCACCTACCCTATGTTCTTCCGCCATCAACTCATTGCTTCCCCATTCATCATTGGTGGTTCAGCACATGGCAGCTCTCTGTAGGCGGTCTAATACATTGGCGCCTCAAAGCTAATTCAGACCCGATTTGGTCCCTAAAAATAGGATTTGCTGCTGAACTTATAAGCCTTTTACTATCTGCAACCCCCCCCCCCCCTGCAAAAAAAAGTATGTTTGAAAAAAGTAAGTGGACATATGATAGATATTCATTATAGACTATTTTAACTATTAATTTGGTGCTATTTCATTGCTGCTGACATTTTTACTTTTTTTGTTATTAATCAAAATTTTACGATTTTTTTGCAAAATCTTTTAAAATTTTGCCAAAAAAAACGACATCCATATATAAATTTTTCACTAAATTTATTGTTCTACATGTCTTTGATAAAAAAAAAAAAAATGTTTGGATAAAAAAAAAAAAAAAATGGTTTGGGTAAAAGTTATAGCATTTACAAACTATGGTACAAAAATGTGAATTTCCGCTTTTTGAAGCAGCTCTGACTTTCTGAGCACCTGTCATGTTTCCTGAGGTTCTACAATGCCCAGACAGTAGAAAACCCCCACAAATGACCCCATTTCGGAAAGTAGACACCCTAAGGTATTCACTGATGGGCATAGTGAGTTCATAGAAGGTTGTTTTTTTTTTTTTTGTCAAAAGTTAGCGGAAAATGGAAAAAAAAAAAAAAAAAAAAAGTCTCATATTCCACTAACTTGTGACAAAAAATAAAAACTTCCATGAACTCACTATGCCCATCACAATATACTTTGGGGTGTCTTCTTTCCAAAATGGGGTCACTTGTGGGGTAGTTATACTGCCCTGGCATTCTAGGGGCCCAGATGTGTGAGAAGAAGTTTGCAATCAAAATCTGTAAAAAAATGACTGGTGAAATCCGAAAGGTGCACTTTGGAATGTATGCCCCTTTGCCCACCTAGGCTGCAAAAAAGTGTCACATCTGGTATCGCCGTACTCAGGAGAAGTTGGGGAATATGTTTTGGGGAGTCATTTTACATATACCCATGCTGGGTGTGAGAAATATCTCGGCAAATGACAACTTTTCCCATTTTTTTTTTTATACAAAGTTGGCATTTGACCAAGATATTTATCTCACCCAGCATGGGTATATGTAAAATTATACTGCCCTGGCTTTTTAGGGGCCCTAAAGCGTGAGAAGAAGTCTGGAATATAAAAGTCAAAAAAATGTTACGCATTTGGATTCTGTGAGGGGTATGGTGAGTTTATGTGAGATTTTTTTTTGGGACACAAGTTAGTGGAATATGAGACTTTGTAAGAAAAAACAAACCAAAAAAAATATTTCCGCTAACTTGGGCCAAAAAAAATGTCTGAATGGAGCCTTACAGGGGGGTGATCACCCATATAGACTCCCTGATCACCCCCCTGTAAGGCTCCATTCAGACGTCCGTATGATTTTTGTGGATCCACGGATTGGATCCACAAAACACATACGGACGTCTGAATGGAGCCTTACAGGTGGGTGATCAATGACAAGGGGGTTATCACCCATATAGACTTCCTGATCACCCCCCTGTCAGACTCCATTCGGACGTCCTTATGATTTTTACGGATCCACGGATACATGGATCGGATCCGCAAATGGATCGGACGTCTGAATGGAGCCTTACAGGGGGGTGATCAGGAAGTCTATATGGGTGATCACCCCCTTGTCATTGATCACCCCCCTGTAAAGCTCCATTCAGACGTCCGTATGTGTTTTGCGGATCCGATCCATGTATTCGTGGATCCGTAAAAATCATACGGACGTCTGAATGGAGCCTTACAGGGGGGTGATCAATGACAGGGGGGTGATCAATGACAGGGGGGTGATCAATGACAGGGAAGTGATCAGGAAGTCTATATGGGTGATCACCCCCTTGTCATTGATCACCCCCCTGTAAGGCTTCATTCAGACGTCTGTATGCGTTTTGCGGATCCGATCCATGTATCAGTGGATCCGTAAAACTCATACGGACGTCTGAACGGAGCCTGACAGGGGGGTGATCAATGACAGGGGGGTGATCAATGACAGGGGGGTGATCAATGACAGGGGGGTGATCAATGACAGGGGGGTGATCAATGACAGGGGGGTGATCAATGACAGGGGGGTGATCAGTGGTTCATAAAGGGTTAATAAGTGACCGGGGGGGGGGGGGTGTGTTGTGTAGTGTAGTGTTTTGTTACTTTACCGAGCTGCCTGTGTCCTCTGGTGGTCGATCCAAACAAAAGGGACCACCAGAGGACCAGGTAGCAGGTATATTAGACGCTGTTATCAAAACAGCGTCTAATATACCTGTTAGGGGTTAAAAAAAAACAAAAAAACATCTCCAGCCTGCCAGCGAACGATGGCCGCTGGCAGGCTGGAGATCCACTCGCTTACCTTCCGTTCCTGTGAGCACGCGCGCTATCGCGGAAGGACGCGTATATGCGTCCACCCAGAAGATCAGGGCCGCCGGCAGGACGCAATTCTGCCTACGGCGGTCCTGGAGCGGTTAAGGGCATTTTTTAGAAGAAATTTGCTAAATTTGTAAAATTTTCATTAAATGTTTTTTTTTTTTTCATGAATAAAAGCTACATTTATTTACCTAAATAAAATACTAACATGGTGTCAAACAATTTCAGAATCTCTTGGATAAATTATTACCATGGAAAATTGGACTGTCTGTTTGCCAAAATTTGGTTTTATCCTTATTGGATTAAAAGCTTGTTACTAATAATGTTTTATGTGGAGGCATTTTTATTTTGACCCCTTAGGGACACAGCCTTAAGGACCAGGCCATTTTTTGCAAATCTGACCAGTATAACTTTAAGTGCTGGTAACTTTAAAACGCTATGACTTATCCAGGCCATTCTGAGATTTTTTTTATTTTTTGCGTCACATATTATACTTCATGACACTGGTAAAATGAAGTCAAATTTTTTTTTATTTTATTTTTTGCATTACAACCCTAATTTACCAAAAACTTGTAAAAATTGCAAAATTTCAAAGTTTCAGTTTCTCTACTTCTGTAATACATAGTAATACCCCACAAAATTGTGATGACTTTACATTCCCCATATGTCTACTTCATGTTTGAATTATTTTGGGAATGATATTTTCTTTTTGGGGGATGTTACAAGGCTTAGAATTCTAAAAAGCAAATCTTGAAATTTTTCAGAAATTTACAAAAACCCAATTTTTAGGGACCATTACAGGTCTGAAGTCACTTTGTGAGGATTACATAATAGAAACCACCCAAAAATGACCCCATTCTATAAACTACACCCCTCAAGGTATTCAAAACAGATTTTACAAACTTTGTTAACCCTTTAGGTGTTGCACAAGAGTTTGCATACCGAATTATGTATACTTTTTTTTTTTTATGTAAGTTTTACACAATGATCTCATTTTTGAAAGAATAAAAAAATCATGTTTTAGTGTTTCCCTAGTCTAAGAGCCATAGTTTTTTCAGTTTTTGGGCTATTATCTTGGGTAGGGTATGATTTTTGCGGGATGAGATGACTGTTTGATTGTTACAATTTTGGCGTACATGCAACTTTTTTCATCACTTTTATTACCTTTTTTTTAGGAAATAAGGTGGGCAAAATTTCAATTTCATCATGGTTTATTTTTTTATTTTGATGGCGTTCACCGTTCGGGTAAAGTATCATGACCGTTTAATAGATCAGGTCGTTACAGATGCGGCGATACCAAACATGTGGAGGGAATCTTATTATTTTTAATCAGTGATAAATGTGTTTTGATTTTTTTACTTTCAATTTATTTTTATTTGTTCTTGAAGATCCAGTGGGTCTGATGTCTGTATAATACAGTACAGTACACTATATAGTGTTTTGTACTGTATTTTACTTTGCACAGATCTGTTCAGGACCATGGACAGCAGGATGCCTGAGAAGGTGTGCTGTTGCCATGGAAACCTTCCCCCGTCTGCTCAGTCGTGGCCACAACTGCGCAGACTGGGAAGGGTAAGGAAGGGTGCTCCCTCCCTCTGTCACCCCATCCTGTCCGGGGGCTGCAAAGGCACAGCAAAGGCAAAGGGGAACATATATATTTTAGGCATAATAAAGTTTCTGATCCCCGCGGTCAGGGACCGCGGGGATCAGAAAGCGCAGGTTGGAATTGATTGGTCACAGGACCCCCCGCGCATTTAGCCGAGGTGCCTGCTCAATCACGGCCGGTAGGCAGTGATCGGAACAACACATGACGTACCGGTAAGTCATGTGTCCTTAAGTGCCAGGACAACATGACGTGCCGGTACATCATGTGTCCTAAAGAGGTTAAAGGGGTAATCCCATGATCAATGTGAGAATATATATATATATATATATATATATATATATATATATATATATATATATATATATATATATATATATATATATATATATATATATATATATTATATATAGTAAGGTGTCGCCTCTTATTTGGGGGTCATTCTCACAGATACGACTTTAGGACACCAGGTTTCAGGTCCAAACCGTGCATTTATTGTGCACACTTCAACCAATTCAGGTTATCATGAAGTCGCAGCTTCATCTAACACATGCGACATCCACATTAAATAATAAACACTTGCCCGGCTAGGCTCTAACTAACACAGAGTTTCCTGACTCACTTAAGTCCCTGTTCACACCCTGTGAACACGTGCGGCTTTCTCAGCCAATGTCCCACAGCCTCCTGGCTGTACAGAGCACAGTACGCCCACTGCCTCCAGTCCAGTGTCTCAGCACATAGGGGGAATAGTGGTCTGTCAGCCCTCCTGGCTTGGACCACACAGAGCCTCCAGGCCTCTGTCCACAGGCAACACACTCCCCCCTTGCTGACACCCTGGGAGGTGCTTTGTGCCAGCCTGATTACTTCTAGCTGGTCTCACCTGTGGTGGAATAGGGGTGTGGACCGAACTATTCACCCCTTCCTTGCCTCTAACCTGTGTGAGACCTGTCACTGTCTCACATATCCCCCCCCCTTTGTTCAAGCCCGTGAGGGTGAACACCTGCATAACCACGGGAGGCTGGTGAGAGGGCATCCCCCTGGCCTAGACGTGGGGAACAGCCACCCACCCTGCTCTTTGGCTGCTCCCAATAAGAACCGGCCCAGATTGGCTTTACAGCCACACTAAGTAACAGTGTCAGCGAGCACTAGCTGCCGCTGACACAGAAAATTACCGGTTCTTATTTCACCAAGGCCAGGAACCTCGGTGACCCTTACCTTCCCTTTGTTCTGCCAGACCCACGCTAGCAGAGCTTGGTTTATTACCAAAACCAACATCTTGCCTAACCGAAACTGCCTAAAGGCCTCATGTGCCCATCTCATGACCAGATACTCTTTTCCTACTTTTTCCCGAGTGATAATGAGGAGCTGTCGTATATTTTGATCTTTCTCTTTTTAGATCCTCTGGCTCCTGTACATGCGCCTCACATCCTTTCTTGGACTGCTGCAGCTCTTGCCTGAACTGTTCCCAGTCATGCTCATATCCCAACACTTTCTCCTTTGCTTTGCAGGGCTCCTTCAGCAAAGCATGCTTGCCCCTACTTGCTTCTTTTACGTGCATCTGGGTCACTTCTTCCTTTTTTCCAGCAGTAGTTACCCCAGCTACTATGGCAGTTTTAGAGACCTCTGCTTCTTTAGCGGCTTTTGCCACTTCGGCCGTGGCTCCCTTTGGCTTAACTTTGGTCTCTGTAGCACCTGGGGACTTCACGTCAACCAACACATCAGCCTTAACTTTTTCAGTCTTTGTCTTCTTGAAGTCTCCAGTCTCTTTGACCGCCTTCTCATCCTTCTCGGACATGGCACCATACACTTGCCCTGTTAACCCCTCCCCCTCTTTCTCATCGAGGCAGGAGGCACCAGGGTCTTCAGCAGACTCCTCGTCTTCTGTTATTTTCTCCAGAGGCTCACCCAGGACACTGTCCTCCTTTTGGGGAGGAGTCAGGAGAGACAGCCCATCGTAATAGCCCGGATCTGCATACTGGTCGTCCATCTCATATTTCTTCCCCAGCAGGCAGCTGGCTACTTGGAAGGCCTTGTAGGCGGAGGGGACGTCATTTGCGACCTGGTCCTGGTTACACACTGTCATGAGACTCTTGGCCTCTGCATCGACATCAGCCCCATCAACTGGTTCAGCCGATACCTTTTCCACCTTCTCTGCCTTGGCCAGCACCCTGGCACCACCATTTCCAGACCCACTCTTACCAGGCTCTGACTTCTTGGCACCTTCCAGAGGATCTTCCTCTTCTGGTTTCTCACTTTTTTCCACCTGCTGTGCAGGAGCATGCTTAGGCTTCTCCACCTCATAGATGGCATCTTTTGAGCTCATGAGAGCTTCCATCTCTGCTCAGAGTTGCTTATTCAGCCTCTCTAATTCATTTCGCTCCTCAAGCACTTCAAGGGCTCTAGCCAAGGAGAGGGCCTTGGACTCTTTCTCCTGAGCATCAGCCTCAGCTCGGTCACGTTCTTCGGCATATTGAGCCGATATGTATTTCTCCTCAACCAAGAGCTGGTCAAGCTTCTTTTGTTTCTTCTCCAATCTAGATACAGTTTGTCTCTGGTGGTCCAGGTCCACCTTGCGATCACATAACTCTTGATCAAGTTGAGCCATCCTGGCTTCCAAATGTCTTTTCTCCTCCAAAAGAGCAGATTTTTCTGAGGCGCTGTTTAGAACCTCATCAGCCAGCTCATCTCTTTCCTGCTCTGCATGAAGTCTGGATCGCTCAGAAGCTGCAAGTTCCTCTTGAAGTTGGAGAATTTCCGCTTCTATTAGTGACTCTAGTTCCTTCAGCTCATTCATCTCTTTCTGCGACTCCTCTGGAGATTCCTGCAGTTGGTCTGCGAGAACCGCTAGACCTATCTCTAGTGTATCTAGGGACTGTGCAGAACCAGCGAAAACATCTTCAAGTTTGTAGTGGTACTGTCCTGTCAGGTCATCTACAACTGTCAGGATATGAGCTTCAGACACTAGGCTGTCACCCGACTGAACTCTCGTCTCGTCAGATATAACTGTCACCTGGTTGCTACTAGTAACCACTTTAGTTTTGCTGGGTCTTGACAGGGTAGTCTCACTCTCTGAGTTGCTAACTGTCACGGCAAATAGGCCACTTATACTGCTCGAGTCATTATTAACCCTGGCCTCTAGGGGCACCCCTGAGTCAATCCCCACCTGGGACATTTTATTAATCATAGAAACCTGTGGAGACTGCACATCCACCTCTGGTCCGTGTGGTACACCCTCTAGCCCCGCCACATTGTCTACAATGGCGGCTCCTAGCGGTGTTTCTTCAACATTTATCAACACTTTTATATCAGACACATGTTTACCAACAGGGGGAGCTTTTTCCCCAATCACATCCTGCAAAGGAAAAGGCATGTCATTATCACATATTTTATATGACATCACATTTTCCTTATGCATTTCCGCACTTTCGTAACCATCACTTTGCATTTGACCAGCACCATTGTTTCCAATGGTCAATATTCTTTCCCCATGCAGGTCAAAGTGCAGCTTCCTTAAAGTAACAGGTACAGGTTCTGCAGGAGTTTCTGCACTCTCTGCAGAAGTGTCTCCATTACTCCACAACTCCCAGCATAAGGGAAAAGTACACCCCAACACTCCCTCATGCATAAGCTTATCTGTAACATCAAGTTCATCAGTCTCTGTTCTCATTGGAGTCTCACGCTCAGTGAAAATCAGTGGATAGTCCTTATCCGCACGACTGTCCAGCACCTTTATTATTATACCAGTCCCAGGTTTCAATATTGTGCTACCTCTTACCCGGGCTAGCATGGGATCCCGGATCCTTGTCATCCCAAAACTAGCTTTGGTCATGGGAAACTGAGGTAACACAGAAACCTTCTCCCCTTCAGGTTTCTGCGAGGGAGCAATCACAGCAGGCTTATCCGCCTGTTCAGACACCGTTTTTTCTCTGTGTGATTTATTACCTACCGGACCAGCAGGTATCCCCTGCCGCCGGCTCACTGTCACTGGCTCTGCCACATAGTTAATAACAGGAACAGTCTTACCCTTTGTAATCAACCAGTCTGGTAAAGCAGTGACATCCTCTCCCGCGGACTCTTCAAGGTTGTGGTTGCTCCTAGCAACAGCTTTACCGTACCGCCGCACTTCCTCTCTAGGACTCCGGACACAGTTGCAGGGAAGATATGCACTCCTGAGAACCGCACCGCTCTCCACCTCTTTGTCTTCCCGATTGTTGCCCTTGGCAACGGCATATATCTGCTGTTCATCGGATTCTCCAGGTACACAATTTGTAGCATTTTCTCCGCTCCACAGCTGCCAAAATAATGGGAACTCCACTTCCAGGGTCGCACATTTTAAGATCTCCCATTGCACAGGGCCATAGTCTGTTATAAAGGTCAGAGACACAGTGACATCTGTCTCTGGCCCTCTCTCCAGAAAGTCCAGCACTTCAGGCCTGATGCGAGACACCTGCTGGTGGGCATCTAGAGTGACCCCCAGCGGGATTCCCCCAATCACCAACTCGCAGGATCTTTCTGTATCGGATCTTCTGACATCACCATCCTCTTGGAACTTTGTGCAGGGTCCATACAGTGTTGAGAACCCATTTCTCAAGGCCAGCTGCAACTGTGCCTCCAAAGCCTCTCGCTCTGTATCAAATTTCGCCAATTCATTTTTAGTGTAGCCAATTGCTATGGCCATTTCTTCTGCCTGCTGTATGCGCCAGCGCTGCCGGACGTACTCTTCCCCGAAACCCATGGTAGCAGGAAAAGCTTTCAGCCACAAGTCCACTTTTGCTGGGCTACTGGCCCTTTAATTCACTGCAGTTTTACTTGCACCACAACAAAATAGTTCACACTCTTATGAGCAGCACCTGCTCCACTGGACAAAAAAAGCTTTGGTTCCTTTAACGCCACACACGGCAAAAAACAGCTTTTAGCAGCACCTGCAGTCTCAGCGTTGCCCCTAGCAACCGACCGTTGCCCTTCTCTCATGGACAACTTGCCCGCATCTGACACCAATTGTAAGGGATCGCCTCTTATTTGGGGGTCATTCTCACAGATACGACTTTAGGACACCAGGTTTCAGGTCCAAACCGTGCATTTATTGTGCACACTTCAACCAATTCAGGTTATCATGAAGTCGCAGCTTCACCTAACACATGTGACATCCACATAAAATAATAAACACTTGCCCGGCTAGGCTCTAACTAACACAGAGTTTCCTGACTCACCTAAGTCCCTGTTCACACCCTGTGAACACGTGCAGCTTTCTCAGCCAATGTCCCACAGCCTCCTGGCTGTAAAGAGCACAGTACGCCCACTGCCTCCAGTCCAGTGCCTCAGCACACATGGGGAATAGTGGTCTCTCAGCCCTGCTGGCTTGGACCATACAGAGCCTCCAGGCCTCTGTCCACAGGCAACACACTCCCCCCTTGCTGACATCCTGGGAGGTGCTTTGTGCCAGCCTGATTACTTCTAGCTGGTCTCACCTGTGGTGGAATAGGGGTGTGGACCGAACTATTCACCCCTTCCTTGCCTCTAACCTGTGTGAGACCTGTCACTGTCTCACAATATATATATATATATATATATATATATATATATATATATATATATATATATATATATATATATATATATATATATTTTTTTTTATCGGACTTCATATAGTACATGATAGTCGTTCTAACACAGCTAGGACTAGTTCTGTACCTCACATGTGTCCAGAGAGATCACCATTCATTGCTCTGCTAAATTCATATCAAGCTGGCAGATCAAGGGGAGTGTCTTGTTCTGCTGCAGCTAAGGAGGTGTGTATTTCTGCCGGTGCTCTCTCCCTATTCAGCATGTGCGGCCATGTCAGTGAGTCGGAGAAACTACATGTAATTACAAAAATATTCTGATTTTTATTTTTTTTTTTTTTTTTTTTTTTTTTCATGGGACAACTATAGGCTACATGACATATATCACATGTCCATTTTTGGCACCAATGAAAGTCTATGGGGCTCTTCACATGGCCTGTGAATAGTGACAGTCAAAAAATAGGAGGTGTTCTATTTTTGGTCGTTTCCACAGCCATATGGAACCCGCTGAAATCAATGGGACAGTTTTTATTGTCTGCTTAGACAGGAGTGCACACATCTAAAATTAAAAACGGGTACATTTGACAATGTGGCTTTTTAGGGGTTAAAAAAATACCTCATCCACTTGCATGTGCAGAGGCTCTCCTCTCTTCCTTGAAAAGGACCTGCTCTCAGAGTGATTACCTCACCCTGCGCTCATGTTGGGAGCACGCGGTGATGTCATGTGCAAGTGGGTGAGGTTTCCGCTCCGTGCTTCCATTCTGCACCGCTCCGGATTTGCAGACCCATTCAAGTGAAGGGGTCCACATCCGTGATGCGGAATGCACACGGGAAAAGGTTTCTGTTTATTGCGGGTCCGCATATGGCAACGGAACCCATACGTTCGTGTGAACAATCCCTTAATTTGTGGAACCCAGTTAGTCGCAAAATATCTTGGTTAGGACTATTTTTAAAGGGATTTTTTCAGTTTCTAGACTTTGAACTATCCTCAGGATAGGTTAATCAATATCGGATCAGATCGTGATTCTGTTCTCCATTCTGGGCAGAGGTCACATGCCATTAATTTTTTACATGACTCTGCAGACAATCACTGGCCTCAGATCATTTTCCGTTCATGCACATGTGACTGCTGAGGTGCTCACTTGAACCATGAACAAGACATCATTACTACAGACGCAGTGTGGATTGTAGGAGGAAGAGCAGGACATTTTTTGTTTATTTTAATTTTTTTACATTGCCCCTGGTTTCTGCCAAATTAAGTTGTTGGAGATGCACTTTAACCCCTTGAGTCCAGGAGGATGTTTTTGTTTTCAGTTCACGAAGCCAATTCCGCCACAGTTTTATGGGTTTCGATTTTAAGGCATTCTACTAGGGAGGAAACATCCGAAGTCTATGCACATAAAACTGTTCTAATACTGTACAGAGTTGGCGCTCCGTACAGTATTAGAATGTATTTGCTCTGATGAGCCAAAGTTATTGCTTCACGAAGCAATTGTTATTGCTCTAAAAAAACATTACCCGAACTCTGGTTTGGTTTCAAGCGGTACCTTGGAAACAAACCAGAGTTCAGGAAATGTTTTATTTTTTAACAGTACAAATTTATTTATGAAGTTATTGCGAGACTTTGCGAAGCAATAACTTTGGCTCATCTGAGCCAATACATTCTAGTCGGTAAGATTACAAGGATACCACCTTTTTTATATATCTTTTTTTCATCTTTTATATAGTAGTCGTTTTTTTATAATCGGTACTATTTATTAAGTGGGGAGACGTTCCAGGCCCAAAAGCACAGAGCTTCTGTATTTTCAGTTCTGAGATGCTGTTGTCACATTTGACCACATCACTTAGGGGTTAAATTACAGAGATTGACGTTATTGCAGATCTCATATATTAGCCCTGAGTCTTTGCTGCTTGAAACAGGTGCCATATTTAAACAGCCTACTTCTACCCTACATGTACAGCAGAGGTTGTCTAAGGTTTATGGGGGTTGCACTGCGGATGTCAGGTCTTTTAAGATTTTACTCATTGTAAAGCACAGCAGGCGCCATAGCCGTCAGATTTCTGCTGTTTTAAATTAGCAGACTCCCGAGGCTAATGTTTGTAATCTATTTCGCCAGGCATAGCAGAGAAGAAATGGTGTAGTTGTGCCCACGGCAACGGAGTCTGCTTTCCCTTGGTGCGCTGTGCTCCCAGGGCCCAAATGGCTTCTCCATGCAGCAATTGAGGGAGCCATTATGTCCAAGGCTATCACAGCAGTAGTTCACATGGAGGCCTGCAGGTAGAAGGGCTCCATATGAACATAGTAATTTATGGTAATTTATTGCAGTCTATGGGACAAGTGATCCAACAATCGCTTGTTAAAGTTCCCTAAGTTAAAAAAAACTGTACACACCAGCTCATATCCCAAAGGTGAGATGCTGGAAAGAGCTAAAATGACACACTCACCTGTCCATGTTCTTTAATAGGGACCTTGTGGCAATGGTCATGTGCATGATCCAAAGAGGAGCTATGCATACATAATCTAAAACAGCACAAGAACAATGTGCATGAACTTGGTAAAGGACTCGTACAGAGGGGGAGATGACTCTGCCCATGAGAGCTTACAATCTACAAGGGAAAGGAGAAAGACACAATAGGTGGGTAAAAGCTGCTTATCTTTCTTTGTGGTGGTAGCGTGCTTATTGCAGGTGGTAGGCTTTCCAGAAGTGTGTGTGTGTGTGTGTGTGTGTTTTTTTATTTTTTATTTTTTTATTTGTTGTTGTTGCTTTTAAAGGTTTGGATGTTGAAGGAGAGTCTTAAGTGTCGGGGTAGAAAGTTCAAGAGTATGTAGGCTGCACGCGAGACATCTTGTAGGTGATTGTGCGAGGAACACAAGAGAAGGATTGACAATTACGTGTGGATGTGTTGGGAAGGCAAGTCAAAGATGTAGGGAGGGGACAAAGTGTGGACCGCCTTATATATAGCTGTTAGTATCTTGAGCTGAATTTGCTGTGCAGTGGTGAGCCATTGAAAGGATTGGCAAATGGGAGAAGCAGAGAAGTAGATAAACTGGCAGCAGGGTGTAAGATAGATTTGGAGGGGTGCATGCACCAGCATGTTAGTTGACTTATGGGTGAAGAATGAGCGAATACTAGTGATATTATTGAGTTGAAAGCGGCAGGTGGAGATATCCTCCCCAAGCAGCGGACCTGTTAGACTGGAGAAGGCAAGGTGCTGTTAACTGAGATGGATGGCTGTAGGAGGGGGGCTGAGTGACATGGTGGAAAGAGGATGAATTCTGTTTTCTCTATGTTGAGAAAATGGGAGGAGAATAATAAAGAGAGAGAATGCCATAATTCTAGTTGGGAATTGATATCTGGACCAGAGAGGAAGATTTCAGTGTTATCAGCCTAAAGCTGGTATTGGAAGAAATAGGACTCTGTGAGCTGTCCCATGGCCTTATATAATCAATCACCCACATGTATCCAGTAAATTCTTTAAAGTAGTACTCCCACAAAAAAATAAAAAAAAGTTTTCTGACCTGTTAGAAGGGTACACGATGTTATCTGTAGTGAATGTAATCTTCCCATCCGTGACTGTATTTGTGAATTATCACCTCCCTTCTAATTTTTTACTGTCAAGTGTCCAACTCTCTATAGCAGGGATGTCAAACTCGTGGCCCACCAGCTGTTGCAAAACTACAACTCCCATCATGCCTGGGCATACTACAGCTATCAGGGAATGATGGGAGTTGTACTTTTGCAACATCTGGAGGGCCATGAGTTTGACATCCATGCTCTACAGACACTGGTAAGTCTATTATATTCACTATAGATTACATCATGTGCCTTTCTAACAGGTCAGAGAATAATATATATATTTTTTTTTTTGTGGGAGTTCTTTAAGTGCATAAAGCTGGAAACTGGGTGACTGAGAGGCTGATTGTTGGAAAGGAAGCGATCCTGACAGTCGGCTTCTCTTCGGTGATTGAGACTGATGGATTTTCATGCAGCAATCTCCTTCATTGTATGAGGACAAGAGATCGCTATTGCTAACCAGCAGATCGTTTGAACAGCAGATTGCTGTGTAGACCGCATGATCTGCTGCCCAGAAGCCATGATCGTGGTGCCTGCATGAACGACGGGATAACCCGATGAAAGAGCGATGATCGGCTGCACATTTACTTGGCCAGATTGTCGGGACGGTCGTTCGTGATAACCTGCCTGATTCTCGGGCCGCGTAAATGCACATTTACACTCTGATCACCATTTTGTTGACAGCCAGCCAGTAGTCTTGAGTGAAATCAAATGGATGACTTTTTTTTTTTTACCGGATTAACCCCTTGAAAGCCCTCAATGTTAATCTCGGATGTTGTGATGAATGTGGCACCTGAGGGGTTCAATGATGGGGGCAGGGGCCATCGCCATTCCCCATCCTTTTGCCTACTACATACAAAGAAATCTGCTTCATCACAAATTGAATTTCTTTGTGAAATTTGGCGAAGCAGCCAAAACAAATTTTTCATAACCACACTCATCTCTACCACCCATTGTATCTATTGCACTCCAGTCATGTGTACACACCAGCTCATATCCCAGTGACACCATGAGTCTCCACCAAATGAGGGAACGGTTGCAACACTGGAAAGAGCTCAAATAACACACTCCAATGCCCACATGTACAATGCCTGTAAGTACCTTTTATAGTTTATAGATCATTCCTTATGTAAAAATGGTCAGTTCATAACGATTAAAAAAAAAGAGATCCCTTGCAGTTAAACACAGAAGGGAGGACCGTCCATTGGTCACATAATGTCATACACAGTAGACTGATGCCAATGTCCTGGTTTCTGTGGGTCATCATGTAATATCTGTAACAAAGATAGGAAATGTTAATAAATCGCAGCATAGATGTTGGGTGCAAACGTATTAAAAACAACCATATACAGTTCATCCATAATTTGCAGTATATGTCCTGGGCCTTTCTAGAAAAGGAAACCCAACCCGAATTCCCTTTTCAGTCGCTTTGGTTCTAACCTATCCAATTCATAAGGCCTCATGCACACGGCCGTTGCTTTGGTCTGCATCCAAAGTTGTGTTATGTTAGAACCAAAGCGACTGAAAAGGGAATTCAGGTTGGTCCGTTCTGTGGCCCCGCTAAAAAAATATAACCTGTCCTATTCTTGTCCGTGCTTTGCGGAACAGAATAGGCATTTATATTGAAGGCTGTCCGTTCTGATCCGCAAATTGCAGAACGCGCACGGACGCCATCCGAGTTTTGCGTATCCGCGATTTGCAGATCACGGTCGTGTTTACGAGGCCTAAATGTGTAATTTCCAGCCTTTTGAGGCAGGAATCACGATCACCCCCTCTCCTGTGCTTGCGGACCTCATTTTTAATACTAGATCTCACTTGGGAAATATTATGTCTCTGTTAGAAGCGATCAGGTACTGGAAGAGGGGGTGATTGTTTCTCCTACATAGAGTCCAAATGGGCACTGGAGTATATAAACTACAAAATAAAAGCCAGTGTGTGGTTGCAACAGGCACAACAGGAGTAACAACATTTCCTACCAGTTGTACCAATTTTGTAATTGATATCAGCATGTATCATATATAACTATATTAAATGAACTGAATTTGTTTAGCCTTGAAAAAAGACGTCTAAAGGGGGAGATGATTAACCTGTACAAATATATAAACAGACCCTACAAAAAATATCAAGGGAAGCTAGTCGGTGTTAAACCCCATCAAAAAACAAGTGTCCACTCCCTGACCTGGAGAAAAAAAAGATTTAAGTCATACGAGGCGACAAGCATTCTTTACAGTAAGGTAAGGTCTGTGAATCTCTTGAATAGCCCACAAAATAGTTTGAGAGAGAGACAGCACCAAATTTACCTTTACTAGATCCAATCCGTGGCAGTGCCTGCAGTGTTGAACCCTAGCCTGTCTAGTTCCAAGAGATCATAAGATGTAGAGAAGACCGTAGCACTCAATGTCTTCACAATATGCAGAGTTTTATTCACCAACCGTGCAACGTTTTGACTTCTAAGAGAGACTATTAGGCCCCTTTCACACGGGCGAGTTTTCCACATGGGTGCAATGCGTGACGTGAACGCATTGCACCCGCACATTTTATAAGTCCACGATTGCTTATAAATGTAAAATTTGTATCAACTGTTATGCTGCTAGAAAGCTATGGGAAGGGTTAAAAAGGTGAAACTGTGATGACAGACTCCCTTTAACAGGTGTACTGCTGTGACGGCCTTTCCCTTACTTCCCACAGTTTATTTTCAGCTCTGTAGCTAACAGAACCGATGAGGAGCGAGTGATCGTACTCGGGGCTCATGTACATGAACATATTTTTTTTCCTTGTCAATTCCGTTGTCTTTGTGGCCTATATGCAAAACCATTGACTTCAATGGAGCTGCAAAAAAAAAAAAAAAAAAAACATAAATGTGTGCATTCCATGTCCGCATGGCAGTTCCGCAAAAAAATAAAATGTCCTATTATCTGCATTACTGACAAGAATAGGACTTTTTTTTTTTTTTTTTATTAGGGGCTGGCTGTTCCGCAAAATGCGGAATGCACATAACCTGTATCTGTGTTTTGCTGATCCACAATTTGCAGGCTGCAAAACATTCGATGGTGTTGTGCATGGGCCCTTACAGAAAGGCAGAAGGCTCCTGTAAATTCAGAAGCAGTGTGGAAGCAGTTAATTTTATCAGGCTCAGAATCTCAGCTTTTTCTGACACTTCCTCTCTGCCATCTTTTGTGTCTTTGTTACTAGGGACGATCTTGCCAGTAACAGTTAGTGGACTGTAAATTAGGTGGAAGGGAGACCCCTGGTGGTCATGACTTTACACCTTTTTTTCAGTTGGATGCAGGCATTTTATTTTATTTTTTTAAATTTAGGTATTTAGAAATTTAAGTTACACCATTCTTTATGAAATGAAATTGTGTGAAAGTACATGGACTCTTTAACCACTTCAGCCCCCCTAGCTTAAACCCCGTTAATGACAGACCACTTTTTACAATTCTGCACTACACTACTTTCACCGTTTATTGCTTGGTCATACAACTTACCACCCAAATTAATTTTGCCTCCTTTTCTTCTCACTAATAGAGCTTTCATTTGGTGGTATTTCATTGCTGCTGACATTTTAACTTTTTTTATATTAATCAAAATTGACAGAAATTTTAGCAAAAAAAAACATTTTTTACTTTCTGTTGTAAAATGTTTCAATTAAAACTACATTTCTATATAAATTTATTATCAAAATGTATTGTTCTAAAAAATAAAATGCAATAAGTGTATATTTTTTGGGTGTTTGGGTAAAAGTTATAGCATTTGCAAACTATGGTGCAAAAATTTGAATTTACGCACTTTGATTTTCTGAGCACCTGTCATGTTTCCTGAGGTTCTACAATGCCCAGACAGTAGAAACACCCCACAAATGACCCCATTTCGGAAAGTAGACACCCTAAGGTATTTGCTGATGGGCATAGTGAGTTCATGGAAGTTTTTATTTTTTGTCACAAGTTGGCAGAAATATATATGATATATGTTTTTTTTTTTCTTACAAAGTCTCATATTCTAGTAACTTGTGACAAAAAAATTACATTTTACATGAACTCGCCATACCCCTCACGGAATACCTTGGCGTGTCTTCTTTCCAAAATGGGGTCACTTGTGGGGTATTTATACTGCCCGGGCATTTTAGGGGACCTAAAGCGTGAGAAGTAGTTTGGAATCCAAATGCGTAAAAAAATGCCCTGTGAAATCCTAAAGGTGCTCTTTAGAATTTGGGCCCCTTTGCGCACCTAGGCTGCAAAAAAAGTGTCACACATGTGGTATCGCCGTACTCAGAAGAAGTAGGGCAATGTGTTTTGGGGTGTATTTTTACATATACCCATGCTGGGTGAGAGAAATATCTCTGTAAAAGTCAACTTTTCCCTTTTTTTTTTATTTTACTTTTTTATACAAAGTTGTCATTTTAGAGATATTTTTCCCACCCAGCATGGGTATATGTAAAAATACACCCCCAAAAAAATTCTAGGAACTCGCCATGCCCCTCACGGAATATCTTGGGGTGTCTTCTTTCCAAAATGGGGTCACTTATGGGGTATTTATACTGCCCTGGCATTTTAGGGGCCCTTATTGGGTGAACACTGCGTTTTTTGTAGAGCCTATAGAACATGTCCTATTCTTGTCCGCAAGTGCGGACAAGAAAAGGCATTTTCTACATAGATCTGGCAATGTGCGGATCCGCAAAATGCGGAAAGCACATTGCCGGTATCCATGTTTTGCGGATCCACGGATCCGCAAAACGCATACGGACGTCTGAATGGAGCCTGACAGGGGGGTGATTAGGGGTTAATAAGGGGTTAAGTGACAGAGAGGGTGTAGTGTAGTGTGGTGCTTGGTGCTCCTTATTACAGAGCTGCCTGTGTCCTCTGGTGGTCGATCCAAGCAAAAGGGACCACCAGAACAAAAATCAAAAAAAGACTGCGCTGCCAAAAGAATATAATTTTATTTTTTACTCTTTTCTCCTTCCTCTTTTCTTCTGCAATCTTCTCTCCTCGGATTTAAAGGGAAAGACTGGGTTTTCACCAGGTTCACAAGATGTGAAAAAATCCTCCTCAGATCTACAAGTGCCTGCAGGGTGCAAATAGAAACTCCATATGGTGAAGAAAAAGAAGAATAAAAATAAAAATTATATTCTTTTGGCAGCGCAGTCTTCTTCTTTTTTTTTTTTTTTTATTGATTGAACTTTGGTTAAGTGACAAAAACCCACGTCACTATTTGCGGCTTGCAGCACCGAGGATTTACCGTAAGATAACTAGAGACATTTTCCTTTTTATATCAGACGCTGTTAACAAAACAGCGTCTGATATACCTTTCAAGGGTTAAAAAAAAAAATCGCATCTACAGCTTGCCAGCGAATGATCGCCGCTGGCAGGCTGTAGATGAACTTGTTTACCTCCGGATCCATTCACAGAAAATCTCGCCTCTCACGAGATGACGCGCCGGCGCGTCCAGGAGGAACATTGGGGCCGCCGCCAGGATGCAATCCTGCGTGCGGCGGTCCTGAGAAGGTTAAACTCTTCAATGTTGAGAAATGTCTGTGTAAGGATCTGCCAGTTCTTCCTTACTGTGGGTGGCTGGCGCATAAATGGGGATAGTGCTAGAAATGCATTTATACTCCTATCTGCTGGAATACAGGACTGGTCAGTATTGAGCCATGTACTGATCCCATGATATGTCCTCGAAGTGCGCTAAATGCCACTGTTCATAGGCCCCCTTTTCTAGCCCCGTGTACTATTTCTTCCTATGAGGCTACATTCACATGACTGTATGTGTTTTAAGCTCCGCAAAACACAAATCCGCAAAAAATATGGATGACGTTTGTTTGGCATCCGTATTGCATCCTTTTTTGTAATTTTTTTTGGATCCTTTGTAGTTATGCCTATCTTTGTCTGCATAACTGACAAGAATATGATGTGTTCTATCTTTTTGGGGGGGGAATACGGAACAGACATACGGATTCAGACAACACACGGTGTGCTGTCAGCATTTTTTGCGGACCCATTGAAATGAATGGGTCCACATCCTATCCACACAAGAAAACTGACACGGAAACAAAATGTATGTGTGCATGAGGCCTTAGATTGTATTGTCTCCCTGGTAAATATATTTTATAATCATTTGCCTAGTGTTGGATCACTTCTATATACCACTGCTTTTTATTATTGGTTGCCCAGCTTGTGGCTTATTGGTATATCACTTATTGCAATTTATGACTATGCATATGGTTGTCAACTATGTCACTTCTGGTGCCTTCTACCAATATGCTAGGAGCTTTCTTTGACACTCTTATGTCGCTGTTGGCACCGTCGGTTTATGTGACTGTGCACATTCTTTATTCTGAAATGGTAGTTTAGTCATGGGAGATGTCTGAAGCATTCTCATCGGTAAAGACTTTGTTGAGTCGAAACCTCTTTGTGTTTGCCGCCATAAATAAGTCATCACTGCATTGACTGCAGAATTCTGCAGTTTATTCATGTTGCTCCATAGAAATAAATATAAAAAAGGTTATGGGGCTCAACATATGGTGATGCAAATTTTATTTTTTTTCAGTATTAAAACACATGACAAATTAAATAAAAGTGGTATCTCTTTAATAGTACTGACCCAGAGAATGAAGTAATAAGTCAAAGTTCAAGTTGTCCCTCAAAAATGCGCTCATATAGCTATGTGAACAGAAAAATAAAACGTGGAAAACAAAAAAGGAAAATCACCAGGTCAGGCAGGGGTTAATGAATTTCTTATTACAACTATTTTTAGTAACTGTGTGTATTACAAACCCAGTATATCTTTGTGTTGCAGAAAGTTGCAGAACTTAAAGGAACCCAAGTGAAAGCCAGTAGTCCATCTGTCTCTACGCAGTTGTCACAGACTACTAAAAGGAAAGGTCCAGTTTTGGAAAGCCTTGAGAGTAAGCGTATCAAAGGTAAACTATTAATGTTAATACTTAGCGGTCTGTATTTCACTGATAAAGCTGCCATGATACTGTGCAAGGCAATTACCATGTTACCCCTCGCATTGTGGTATGGTTCAAATCCGTTGTACAAACACGGAGTGAAAACTCATGGCAAAAACATTTTCCATTATTGCAGACTTAAAGAAACTTAACATGTACTTCCAGATATAACTAGCTTCCCCGAATTAACTAGTCTGTGTGTTTATTAAGCAAATTTGTGTATTTTCTGTACCTCCATTTCTTGTAGTGATGAGCGAACATGTGGATGTTCAGGTTCGGTTGAACTTTGTTTTTAAAGTTCTGTTTGAGACCTGAACTTCACACCGAACCTCATTGAATGCAATGGGCACCCGAACTTTGGGGCTGTAAAAAAGTAATAGAAAGGGCTAGAGGGCTGCAAAATGGGGGTAAGAGCAGCACAATTACCTTGCAAACAAATGTGGCTAGGGAAATGGCTTAAAATAACATAAAATACATAAAAATAATAATCTTGAACCAAGAGGTGGAGGTGCAAATGGAGTAGGAAGAGGTGGAGGAAGAAGCCAACACTGTTTTTATATGATTTTTTTTTTCCTTTGGATTTGTCTGTTTAATTCTGTGTGACCTATAGACATTTTTGTGGGTGAGGCCGGTATACTTCTCTACTCTGCCAATGTAAGACATAATAATCTTGAGCCAGGAGGTAGAGCTTCGAGTGTAGGCCCCAAAACATTGGGAAATTGCAAAGAGACCGCACTAACAATGGCTGGGTGCGGCTGGTATACTGGTATACACAAGGTACAGACAAGTCCTGTGGGATCCATGCCTGGTTCATTTTAATCAACGTGTGCTTGTCCACATTGGCTTTGGACAGACGAATGTGCCTGTCCGTGATCACACCCCCTGCCGTGCTAAACACACGTTCGGACAATGCACTTTGTGTATTTCTACAAGTTTAAATAAAACTGTAAATACAAACAGTCATTCCTAGTCTATAGCCACTCAGGGGCAACAGGGTAGTAGAGAAATAAATAAATAAATATGCAGCATTAAAGCAAAATAAAAATCGACACTGGTAATGGACAGCAGCTGCCAGTCAACACACCGTCACTATTTGGACATTAATCCAGGGATCCCAAATTTGAAGGAAATAATGAGGTATCCCTCTGTGTTTCGTATACTAGTTTATATAGGGTCAGGTCTGAGATGATTAATTGCATCCAGTGTTCCTTAGTGGGCATTTTCTTCCAATTGAGAAGAATAGTTTTCCTTGCATAATACATTAGTAGACTGTGTTTCCTGCCATACTTTGTGGGGATTATATATTTAACTAGTCACAGCAGACTTGTCATGGGCGAACAGACGCCCAGGAGACCAAGCCTGGTGTTTATTAAAGCATAAATGTCCTCCCAGGAGTTTAGCATTACCGGACATTGCCATATTATATGAAATAACCATCCTCACATCCACTTCTGTACGAGGGGGGAGGGAAGAGTGATTGTTTTTAGGTTACTTTCACACTAGCGGCAGTGTGATCTGGCAAGCAGTTCTGTCGTCAGAACTGCCTGTCGGATCCGCCGATTTGAATGTGACTGAAAGCATTTGTGAGACGCATTCGGATGCAGATCTGTCTTACAAATGCATTGCAAGAACGGATCCATCTCTCCGCTTGTCATGCGGACAGACGGTTCAGTTTTGTATATTTAATTTATTTATTTTTTTACACATTTTGAGGATGGATCGGATTTGGCATTCCTGCACTAATACATTCCTAAGGGGAAAAATGCTGGATCTGGCATTCAGGCATGTCTTCAGTTTTTTCAGCCAGAGATAAAACCGTACCATGCTTTTTTGCCTGATCACTCAAAATGACTGAACTGAAGACAGCCTGAATGGATTACTCTCCATTCAGAATGCATGGGGATATGCCGGAGAAGAAAAATGCTTGTGTTAAAGTACCTTTAGTATAACTAACTAGACAAATGACTGTGATAACAGGGACAGTCTCGACAGGTAGGGAGAATGTGTGCCCGGATATAGATAGAATGTTGCATGTGCTTAGCCAAAACATCCAATAAAAGTGTCAAATCCATCAGTCTGCTGGTTATTAACGTAGCCTTAAAGGATAACGGTCGTATTTATTATTATTATTTTTAGCAAACAGTATAGTACGAATAGCAACATCTAATATGCTATAGATAAAATCACCCCCTGCAATCTCAATGCCAGTACCTTTGTCAAAATCTTAGCGTCGATATTCAACAGCGAGATAGGAGTTACACTGGTCCGAAGGCCTGCCCCGGTTGTGTATCGCCACAATTGTTGCCTCTGAAAAGGAAGGAGGTAGAGAACCATGTGTCCCTGTCCGCACTTGGCAGTGTAGTAAGTAGAATCCCATCCAGTAAGTGAGCCACATCCGTAGACCCACACATGGTCTGAGAAGCATATAAATCTGAATAATAAACCTCTAGCGTCACCCCATCGGACCCCACCGATCAGATACCGTTGACCTATTGCTTTAATTTTTTTAATTGCCTAAATTTCTCTCAATGTAGCCGTATGACTGCTTCTTTGAGATGATGCTTTTTTGTAGGAAAAGTTTTAGTTTTCAATTCTGCTGTTTTCAGGTAAACATAACTTGCTGATTAACTTTTATTAACTCATTATGGGAGGGACATGGGGGGGGGGGGGGGGAGGAGAAGCGATGTGCCTCCCAAGCGATCAAAAAGTCATATAGCCCCCAAAATAGTGCCAATAAAACAGACCTCTCATCCCGCAAAAAATGAGATACCCCAAACAAATGTTTGTATCAAAATGGATAATATAGTCTAAAACCTAAATAATTGTAAACCAAAGTAGACTTATTAGGCATCGCCGCGTCCGTAAGAATCTCCTCTATAAAAATACCCCATGACCTAACCCCCCAGAATAACACGATAAAAAAAAACCGCTCTTTGCCATTTTACCATTTCAATCAGTTTTTTCCGGTAACAAAGCAAGGGTTAACAACCAAACAAAACGTAATATTTATTACCCTGATGCTGCATTTTACAGAAACGCCACATTTGTGGCAAAACAGAACAAAAAAGAAAAAAACAGGCCGCAACGCAATAATTTTATTAACTTTTGAACAGAACATATAAACTTTAACTTTTTGAACTGAACCTTTTTGCTTACTGGTGATTTTTTTTATTTTTTTTACCCCATGGGACAATGTGCAAAGCGCAAATCGCCCAAAGATGTGACGAAGTGCGTTATGCACTTTGTCCCAGGTGAAAGGAGAGGTTTGCAGCAGCTCTGTGTGAATGGGCCCTAATAGCCCTGTGTGCCTGTCCTGGTGAGATGTGATCCCTATGCTATGTGTACCTGTGTGTGGTACTTCTAAGCATAGGGCAGGGTGGTCAGGGCAGTCAGGACAGAAATAGCGGGTGTCACGCCTTATTCCACTCCTGCTACAGACACAACATCTTTTTCGGGGTGACGGTTGGGTTGAGGTACCGGCAACGACATTTGGGAAATGTCACTCGTGTAGACGGCTAACTACACTGGTGGATGGGGCCACGGAACCTCCTGGGTACAGGAGGTTCTCGATGGTCTCTTACTGAAATTTGAGGAAGGATCCTGTTCTCCCAGCCTTACTGTAGAGAACAAAACTATTATACAGAGCCAATTGAATTAAATATACAGACACCTTCTTATACCAGCGTCTGGTTCTGCGGGAAACTAAATACGGAGACAACATCTGGTCATTGAAGTCCACCCCTCCCATGTGAAGGTTATAGTCGTGGACTGAGAGGGGCTTTTCAATGACACGGGTTGCTCGCTCAATTTGGATTGTCGTGTCTGCGTGAATGGAGGAGAGCATTTAAACGTCACGCTTGTCTCTCCATTTCACCGCGAGCAGTTCTTTGTTACACAAGGCAGCCCTCTCCCCCCCTTGCAAGACGGGTGGTACCGAGCCGTTGGGGGAAGCCCGCGCGACTAGTTTGCGCGGTGCCACAGCAGCCAATCTGTTCTAGAAACAAATGCCTGAAGAGGGCCACACTTGTGTAGAAATTGTCCACATAAAGATGGTACCCCTTGCCGAATAAGGGTGATACCAAGTCCCAGACTGTCTTCCCACTGCTCCCCAGGTAGTCAGGGCAACCGACCGGCTCCAGGGTCTGGTCTTTTCCCTCATAGATCCGAAATTTGTGGGTATAGCCTGTGGCCCTTTCACAGAGCTTATACAATTTGACCCCATACCGGGCGCGCTTGCTTGGGATGTATTGTTTGAAGCCAAGGCGCCCGGTAAAATGTATTAGGGATTCGTCTACGCAGATGTTTTGCTCTGGGGTATACAAATCAGCAAATTTCAGGTTGAAGTGGTCTATGAGGGGCCGAATTTTGTGGAGCCGGTCAAAAGCTGGGTGTCCTCTGGGACGGGAGGTGGTGCTAAAATGCAGGAAACGCAGGATGGCCTCAAATCGTGCCCTAGACATGGCAGCAGAGAACATGGGCATGTGATGAATTGGGTTCGTGGACCAATATGACCGCAATTCATGCTTTTTGGTTAGACCCATGTTGAGGAGAAGGCCCAAAAAAGTTTTAATTTCGGAAACTTGGACTGGTTTCCACCGGAAAGGCTGGGCATAATAGCTTCCCGGGTTGGCGGTTATAAATTGTGTGGCATATCTGTTTGTTTCTGCCACGACTACAGGGAGTGCAGAATTATTAGGCAAATGAGTATTTTGACCACATCATCCTCTTTATGCATGTTGTCTTACTCCAAGCTGTATAGGCTCGAAAGCCTACTACCAATTAAGCATATTAGGTGATGTGCATCTCTGTAATGAGAAGGGGTGTGGTCTAATGACATCAACACCCTATATCAGGTGTGCATAATTATTAGGCAACTTCCTTTCCTTTGGCAAAATGGGTCAAAAGAAGGACTTGACAGGCTCAGAAAAGTCAAAAATAGTGAGATATCTTGCAGAGGGATGCAGCACTCTTAAAATTGCAAAGCTTCTGAAGCGTGATCATCGAACAATCAAGCGTTTCATTCAAAATAGTCAACAGGGTCGCAAGAAGCGTGTGGAAAAACCAAGGCGCAAAATAACTGCCCATGAACTGAGAAAAGTCAAGCGTGCAGCTGCCAAGATGCCACTTGCCACCAGTTTGGCCATATTTCAGAGCTGCAACATCACTGGAGTGCCCAAAAGCACAAGGTGTGCAATACTCAGAGACATGGCCAAGGTAAGAAAGGCTGAAAGACGACCACCACTGAACAAGACACACAAGCTGAAACGTCAAGACTGGGCCAAGAAATATCTCAAGAATGATTTTTCAAAGGTTTTATGGACTGATGAAATGAGAGTGAGTCTTGATGGGCCAGATGGATGGGCCCGTGGCTGGATTGGTAAAGGGCAGAGAGCTCCAGTCCGACTCAGGCGCCAGCAAGGTGGACGGTTTGGGTTGGTATCATCAAAGATGAGCTTGTGGGGCCTTTTTGGGTTGAGGATGGAGTCAAGCTCAACTCCCAGTCCTACTGCCAGTTTCTGGAAGACACCTTCTTCAAGCAGTGGTACAGGAAGAAGTCTGCATCCTTCAAGAAAAACATGATTTTCATGCAGGACAATGCTCCATCACACGCGTCCAAGTACTCCACAGCGTGGTTGGCCATAAAGGATATAAAAGAAGAAAATCTAATGACATGGCCTCCTTGTTCACCTGATCTGAACCCCATTGAGAACCTGTGGTCCATCATCAAATGTGAGATTTACAAGGAGGGAAAACAGTACACCTCTCTGAACAGTGTCTGGGAGGCTGTGGTTGCTGCTGCACGCAATGTTGATGGTGAACAGATCAAAACACTGACAGAATCCATGGATGGCAGGCTTTTGAGTGTCCTTGCAAAGAAAGGTGGCTATATTGGTCACTGATTTGTTTTTGAATGTCAGAAATGTATATTTGTGAATGTTGAGATGTTATATTGGTTTCACTGGTAAAAATAAATAATTGAAATGGGTATATATTTGGTTTTTGTTAAGTTGCCTAATAATTATGCACAGTAATAGTCACCTGCACACACAGATATCCCCCTAAAATAGCTAAAACTAAAAACTACTTCCAAAAATATTCAGCTTTGATATTAATGAGTTTTTTGGGTTCATTGAGAACATGGTTGTTGTTCAATAATAAAATTAATCCTCAAAAATACAACTTGCCTAATAATTCTGCACTCCCTGTATGTCCAAGAGCTCCGCAGTCAAGAACATCTCAAAAAATCCCAGGGCCGAACCGATCTGAGCTGTCTCAACCCGAACTCCAGACTGGGCGGTGAAAGAGGGAACTACAGGTGCGGCTGAAGTTGGGGACTGCCAATCAGGATTTGCCAGCACCTCAGGGATTCTAGGGTGTCTACGGGCCTGTCTGTGCAGTGGCTGTGACGGGGTAACTACTGCACATGCCACCGTACCAGCTTCAACTGCCCTTCTGGTGCTCGCCACTTCACCAGGTTGTACAGCAGTGCTGGTACTAGGACCAGGGAGGGCTGCGCTGCTGGTGTATGCCTCACCACGTAATCCGACAACACCAGCCCCACTCTGCTGCCCTTGAAGCGGATCCTGCGCAACCTGTGGTCTAGCGACACGGGGCCGGGTACGCCTGGTGCTATCAGGGACCTCAACCTCCTCGTCCGAACTTTGGGTCAGACTGCCACTGCTTTCTACAGGTTCATATTCTGACCCGCTGGATTTGTCAGATGAGGGTTCCCATTCCTCATCCGACTGGGTCAGAAGCCTGTAGGCCTCTTCAGAAGAATACCCCCTGTTTTACATTTGAGCAACTAAATTTAGGGGTATTCCCTGAGACTAACCAAGAAAAAAAGCAAGCCTGTCTTACAAATGGGAGGCTAGCGAAGTACCGGAGGCCGCTGCGGTTGGTAAAAAAATATCAAAACTGATTTTTTTATTTATTTCCGCAGTGCGTGTAAAGTAAATGTCCAGTGATAAAAAAGATTTCTTTTTTTGTCACTGCAGCGGGGCGGGCGTGGGTGAACGCACGTGTGGGTGACCGATCAGGCCTGATCGGGCAAACACTGCGTTTTGGGTGGAGGGCGAACTAAGGTGACACTAATACTACTATAGATCTGACTGTGATCAGTTTTGATCACTTACAGATACTATAAAAGTACAAATGCTGATTAGTGATACGCTAATCAGCGAATCAGTTACTGCGGTGCGGTGGGCTGGGCGCTAACCGATCGCTAAACTACCTAACCAAGGGGCCTAAAGTATCCTAAAACCTAACGGTCAATACCATTGAAAATAAAAAAGTGACAGTTTACACTGATCAATTTTTTCACTTTCACTAGTGATTGACAGGGGCAAGAATGGGTGATCAAGGGGTTAATTGGGGTGCAGGGGGGTGATCTGGGGCTATGTGTAGTGTTTGGTGCTACTCACTGTGAAGCCTGCTCCTCTGCTGGAACCAACCGACGAAAAGGACCAGCAGAGGAGCAGGGAAGCCATTTAACACATCATATTTACTAATATGATGTGTTAACTGGCTTTTGATTGGATTTTTTAAAAATCACCAGCTTGCCAGCCACGATCATTGGCTGGCAAGCTGATGACGCGACCCCCTGGAAGAAATGCCGGCCCGCGGTGCGCATGTGCGGGCAGGCTGAGCGCGTCATCTCGCGAGATGACGCGCCAATGCGTCACTCTGCCTACAGCTGCCACCTCCGGACCGCGAATCTGCGTTAGGCGGTCCGGAGGCGGTTAAAAAAAAAAATAATTTTTACTTTGTTTTTTAACCATTTAATTGTCTCACAAAGTAATATTTTGATTGCTTCCAAAATACTTTGCACTATTCCTGTAGTGCAATATATTTTAATATCAGTGGTATACTGACATTTACGAGAATGTCTGCTGTGCCTCTCTGGTGCAACCTGCTGGTCATGTCAGTATAGTACTGACCTTTAAAATGCAATTTTACAAGCAATCAAAAGATTACCTGTTATATGGCGACCAAAATTGTCTTTTTAGTCTTGTCGCCATTGGCGACTAGACCCCCCCGCCGCTCTGCTGTTGAATACAGCAGTGGGGCACCGAAGATGATAGTTCTCTGCCCCGCTGCCGATGTTCTTCACTTCATCTCAGCAGCGCAGTGGAGGAGTCTCTCCCTCCCGTCCTGTGCTGCTGCCTCCGCCAATAAGAAGAGAGATGGGAGGGGCTGTGGCCACTGCGCCACCAATGAGGATAATTGACCTGTTAATACAAATACAGGAGGCGGGTGCCAGAATCAAATAGCCGGCACCCCCCCCCCCCCCTTAGGATAAGAAACATTGGTGGCACAGTGCGCCCCCCCCTCCCCCCCCCAGTATAAGAAACATTGGTGGCACAGTGCGGGCCCCCCCCCCCCCCCCCCCAGTATAAGAAACATTGGTGGCACAGTGCGCCCCCCCCCCCCCAGTATAAGAAACATTGGTGGCACAGTGCGCCCCCCCCCCCCCCCCCCCCCCAGTATAAGAAACATTGGTGGCACAGTGCGCCCCCCCCCCCCCCCCAGTATAAGAAACATTGGTGGCACAGTGCGGGGCCCCCCCCCCCCAGTATAAGAAACATTGGTGGCACAGTGCGCCCCCCCCCCCCCCAGTATAAGAAACATTGGTGGCACAGTGCGCCCCCCCCCCCCCCCCCCCAGTATAAGAAACATTGGTGGCACAGTGCGGGCCCCCCCCCCCCCAGTATAAGAAACATTGGTGGCACAGTGCGCCCCCCCCCCCCCAGTATAAGAAACATGGGTGGCACAGTGCACCCCCCCCCCCCCCAGTATAAGAAACATTGGTGGCACAGTGCGGCCCCCCCCCCCCAGTATAAGAAACATTGGTGGCACAGTGCGCCCCCCCCCCCCCCAGTATAAGAAACATTGGTGGCACAGTGCGGGCCCCCCCCCCCAGCACATGGGGCGCTCTGACGTCATTCTGGAGCGCCCCGGGAGCCGCACGGATGGTAAGTATGCTGCTCCCCCGCTCCCCACTACTACTATGGCAACCAGGACTTTAATTGCGTCCTGGGTGCCATAGTAACACTGAAAGCATTTTGAAGACGGATCCGTCTTCAAATGCTTTCAGTACACTTGCGTTTTTCCGGATCCGGCGTGTAATTCCGGCAAGTGGAGTACACGCCGGATCCGGACAACGCAAGTGTGAAAGAGGCCTAAGGGAAAATAGCATTCTTTAATACAGAATGCTAAGTAGAAGGTCAATATAATAAACATTATATACACCCCAGTATAATAAATATTAGTGGTGCAATGCACCCCTCCAACACTTGCTTGCGGATGCTTGCGATTTTTACGCAGCCCTATTAACTTCTATGGGGCCTGCGTTGCGTGGAAAACGCACAAAGAGGAGCATGCTGCGATATTCACGCAACACACAAGTGATGCGTGAAAATCACCGCTTATGTGCACAGCCCCATAGAAGTGAATGGGTCCAGATTTGGTGCGGGTGCATTCCGGTATTTTGAATGCCGGACCTGGCACTAATACATTCCTACGGGAAAAATGCATTCAGGCAAATCTTCAGTTTTTTTCGCTGGAGATAAAACCGTAGCATGCTGCGGTTTTATCTTTTGCCTGATCAGTCAAAATTACTGAACTGAAAATATCCTGATGCATCCTGAACGGATTACTCTCCTTCAGAATGCATGGGGATATGCCTGATCAGTTCTTTTCTGGTATAGAGCCCCTGTGACGGAACTCTGTGCCGGAAAAGAACGCTGGTGTGAAAGTACCCTAAAATATTAAGTTCAAATCCCCCCATTCCCAATTTTACATATAAAATATATAAAGATTTACATATTGTGGTGTCATTTTGCTCCCCTTTGCCATACTGGTCTTATGTAGGTATATGCCTTCACCAAATGAAAAGTAATTATGGGTCAGGAAGCATTTTGTAAGTTCTGCCACAGGTTCGGTGCCAATTCCCTTATCTTTCGTTAAAACCTCCCAGGTTTGTAAATCTCGGGAAGCATGTAAAATGTCCCTTTCCTTGGAGTTCACTTTTAATATCAATACTTTAATGTCTGTGATGTTGTGGTCGTGGCTGCAAAAGTGTTTAGGTAAAGACAAATCTTTGCTTTCTTCTTTTATTGTGTGGCGATGAGAGTTGTATGGTAGGCAGGCCAGTGAGATAGATAGATAGATATATAGATATATCTATCTATTTATGTTTTTTTTGTTTAGAGTACTCCTGTGTCAGGTCTGATTTCAGTTTTGTATAGTAGCGTGTGTCTGTCAGTTGCCTGTTTGCTTCTGTCATGTAGTCAGATGTGTTCATTATGACTATAAGCACCTCCTTTCTGCTGGTCTAATGATTTTCTTTATTGCTTTTCAAAGATTGTATGGCTTTCCTTTCCTGGGCACTTAAGTTGGATAAATGGAAGGATATCAAAAAGTCTGTCCATAGGTGTAACTTGTTTTCCTAAAAATTCGGTGCCCTATGCAACTAGTTATACCGATTTCCAGGGCTAATGGAGACACTTTGGTTTGGACCGTATCGACATGGGTTGAAATGGAACTTTTTTTTTAAAAAAGATCTGCAAATCAGAACCAAATCTGAAAAGGTTTGCTCATCTCTAGATAGACAGATACAGTGGATATAAAAAGTCTACACACCCTTGTTAAAATGTCAGGTTTCTGTGCTGTAAAAAAAAAATGAGACAAAGATAAATCATTTCAGAACTTTTCCACCTTTAATGTGACCTATAAACTGTACCACTCAATTGAAAAACAAACAAAAATATTTTAGGTGGAGGGAAGTAAACTAAAATAAAATAATGTGGTTGCATAAGTGTGCACACCCCCTCTTATAACTGGGGATGTAGCCGGGTTCATAATTGGGCAATCGCATTCAAAATCATGTTAAATAGGAGTCAGCATACACCTGCCATCATTTAAAGTGCCTCTAATTAACCCCAAATAAAGTTCAGCTGCTCTAGTTGGTCTTTCCAGAAATTTTCTTAGTCGCATACCACAGCAAAAGCTATGGTCCACAGAGAGCTTCCAAAGCATCAAAGGGATCTCATTGTTAAAAGGTATCAGTCACAAAAGGGTACAAAAGAATTTATATATACCATGGGACTCACTGAAGACAGTCATCAAGTGGAGAAAATATGGCACAACAGTGACATTACCAAGAACTGGACTTCCCTCTAAAATTGATGAAAAGACCAGAAGAAAACTGGTCTGGGAGGCTACCAAGGGGCCTAAAGCAACATTAAAGGAGCTGCAGGAATATCTGGCAAGTACTGGCTGTGTGGTACATGTGACAACCATCTCCCGTGTTCTTCATATGTCTGGGCTGTGGGGTATAGTGGCAAGACCTTTTCTTATGAAGAAAAACATCCAAGCCAGGCTACATTTTTCAAAAACGCATCTGAAATCTCCCAAAAGCATATGGGAAAAGGTATTATGGTCTGATGAAACCAAGGTTGAACTTTTTGACCATAATTCCAAAAGATGTTAGATGCAAAAACAACACTGCACATCACCAAAAAAACACCATACCCACAGTGAAGCATGGTGGTGGCAGCATCATGCTTTGGGGCTGTTTTTCTTCACCCGGAACTTGTTAAGTTAGAGGGAATTATGAACAGTTCCAAATACCAGTCAATATTGGCACAAAACCTTCAGGCTTCTGCTAGAAAGCTGAACATGAAGAGGAACTTCATCTTTCAGCATGACAACGACCCAAAGCATACATATAAATCGACAAAGGAATGGCTTCACCAGAAGATTAAAGTTTTGGAATGGCCCAGCCAGTGCCCAGACCTGAATCAGATTGAAAATCTGTGGGGTGATCTGAAGAGGGCTGTGCACAGGAGATGCCCTCGCAGTCTGACAGTTTTGGAGTGTTTTTGCAAAGAAGAGTGGGCAAGTCAAAATGTGCTATGCTGATAGACTCATACCCCAAAAAACTGAGTTCTGTAATAAAATCAAAAGGTGCTTCAACAAAGTATTAGTTTAAGGGTGTGCACACTTATGCACCCATATTTTATTTTTATATTCCCCCCCCCCCTCTACCTAAAATATTTCAGTTTGTTTTTCAGTTGAGTGGTACAGTTGATAGGTCACATTAAAGGGGTTGTCCGGGTTCAGAGCTGAACCCGGACATACCCTTATTTTCACCCCGGCAGCCCCCCTGAGCCTAGCATCGGAGAATCTCATGCTCTGATGCGCTCCAGTGCCCTGCGCTAGATCGCGCAGGGCACAGGCTCTTTTGTTTTTAATAACACACTGCCGGGCGGTAACTTCCACCCAGCAGTGTTCGGTGACATCACCGGCTCTGAGGGGCGGGCTTTAGCTCTGCCCTAGCCATTTTACTGGCTAGGGCAGAGCCAAATCCCGCCCATCAGTGCCGGTGACGTCACCGGGGTTCCTGTCAGCCCCATGGAGAGCCCTGCACGTCACCGGAACGCTGTAAAATGCCTTTGCCCTGCGCGATTTAGCGCAGGGCAAAGGAGAGCATCGAAGCATGAACTGCTCCGATGCTCATGTCAGGGGGGCTGCTGGGGTGAAAATGGAGGGCTGTCCAGGTTCAGCTCTGAACCTGGACAACCCCTTTAAAGGTGGAAAAAGTTCTGAAATGTATTTCTTTGTCTCATTTTTTTTTTTACATCACAGAAACCTGATATTTTAAAAGGTGTGTGTGTAGACTTTTTTTTTATATCCACTGTATATATATTTATAGATATTTATTTACCCATCTATATCACAATATAAATATATATATATACCCACACCCACCCATAAATATTGGTACATCCACACAATTATAACATTTTTGGCTCTATACACCACCACAATGGATTTGAAATGAAACAAACAAGATGTGCTTTAACTGCAGACTGTCAGCTTTAATTTGAGGGTATTTACAAATCAGGTGAACGATGTAGAAATTACAACAGTTTGCATATGTGCCCCTTCCACTGGTTATACCAAAAGTAATGGGACAGAATAATAATCATAAATCAAACTTTCACTTTTTAATACTTGGTTGCAAATCCTTTGCAGTCAATTACAGCCTGAAGTCTGGAACGCATAGACATAACCAGATGCTGGGTTTCATCCGTGGTGATGCTCTGCCAGGCCTCTACTGCAACTGTATTCAGTTCCTGCTTGTTCTTGGGGCATTTTCCCTTCAGTTTTGTCTTCAGCAAGTGAAATGCATGCTCAATCTGATTCAGATCAGGTGATGGACTTGGCCATTGCATAACATTCCACTTCTTTGCCTTAAACTCTTTGGTTGCTTTTGCAGTATGCTTTGGGTCATTGTCCATCTGCACTGTGAAGCGCCGCCCAATGAGTTCTGAAGCATTTGGCTAAATATAAGCAGATAATATTGCCCGAAACGCTTCAGAATTCATCCTTTTGTCAGCAGTCACATCATCAATAAATACAAGAGAACCAGTTCTATTGGCAGCCATACATGCCCACGCCATGACACTACCACCACCATGATGAAGTGGTATGCTTAGGATCATGAGCAGTACCTAAAATATTTCAGTTTGTTTTTCAATTGAGTTGTACAGTTTATAGATCACATTTAAAGTTGGAAAAAGTTCTGAAATTATTTTTGTCTCATTTTTTACATCACAGTAGCCTGACATTTTAACAGAGGTGTGTAGACTTTTTTTTATATCCACTGTATGTCTGATCCATTCATAATACTGCATAAAAATTTATTTTTTGCCTGTTTTTGACTTTCAACTGTAATTGTCATTATGTCAAGAACACTAACTCCAGAATTGAATATAAAAAGTAAAGGGGAAAAACTTGCTAACGCTATCAGTATACATCGGTTTCTTGCCTGTACCTGAAACAAACTGTTTTGTTGAAATACTGCAGAGAACAGATGGGTTAATTTTCTTCCAGTCTGTTCCATTTTCATCTGGGGTGAGGATTAATGATCTATTTATTCTATTGCAGACAGATAAGAGGAGGGAGTTGTCTTACACCCAAATGCCTCTTTCACACAAGCGTATTGAAATTAGTCAGTATTCTGGCTCAGGCACTGATTCCTGATGATATACCATCATTTTTTCTACAGGATTTCATCAGGATTTACATGCATATTCTTTCCTCCCTGCATCTTGATGCACTCCCATAGACTGTAATGGTCATATTTGGAAATGCTGCAGATTTCAACTACTGACGTGCTTGTAAATAGCTCTATTCATTAACATTATTAGCATATTCCGGTCCATCAAATTAGGCCCATATACAGATTGCAAATACGCTAGTGTGAAAGCTGCCAAACCATACAAATGAGGAGGAGGAGGATGGGTCACATTAAAAAACATAATAAAGATGTAATTGTGTATTTTTCAGCTTTTAATTGTAATATTAGACCAAATAGGATCAATAGAAAGGAGATGATTGAAGGAGCTGTCCCAAGATTTAAACTTATCACCCATCTTTGATATTTGTTCTGATTGGTGGGGCTTCAACTGAAAGAATGCCCATATAAAAGAAAGTCGCTGGTGAATGCATCATGCCACTGCATTTGACTCTGTGTGGAAGAGGAGTATGGTAAATTGCTGTACTCGTCTTCTCTTTGGCAGTTCCATAGAGATGAATACAGTGGCAACATACATAATCAACCAGCCTTAATTTTTATATGGGGAAGCTGGGTCACCGTTCTTCTGATTGTTGAGGGTCTCAGCAGCTAGACCCATTGCAATCAGACCCAATTCAATTCCAATCTCTGCACACTCCCTGTAACCAGCGCATAATGCTGCACATGTATGGCATTATTCGTCCCCACATATATGAAGCGTGCTGCTGCCGTGAGCCCGATCCATACGCGGTGGGTGCCGGCTTTATCATTTAGCAGGCACCTAGCTGCAATGACTGATAATGGCAATCACGCTGCACCCCGTCATTTAAACCCTCAGATGAAGAGGGATGCTGTGTCTCTTCCCCCCCCCCCCCCCCCGTAGTGAAATCTCATGGCTCCGATTTGGTTACCATAGCGGCCTGGATGCTTCTGAAGCTTGCCAGGCCTGCCATAGTAATCTCCCTGATACGCTGTGCACATGGTAGAGCTCAGCAAGGACCGTGTCAGAATCCTGTCCACTCTAATATATGAAAAACACACTATTTGCCCCCCCCCCCCCAAAAAAAAATAAAAAAAAAAATTGAATAACAGTGAAAAAGTCGTGGATACCACAAAAATGGGACCAATAAAAGCCACAGTTGTTACACAAAAAACAATCTCTCATACAGCTCTGAAGCTGGAAATGTAAAGTTCTGGCTGTCAGAATATGGTGATTCAAAGAATTTTTTTTTATTTTTGGTTTGGTATCTCTGTAATCGTACTGAGCTGCAGAATAAGGACGCAATGTCATTTTTTTGTGAGCACCATGATGTCAAAACCCCAAAAACCTTGAATTTGGGTAAATTTAAAGAAGGCATAAAAAATGCATCTTGTCCCACAAAAAAATAAGCCCTCATATGGCTATTTGAACGTGGGGAGGAGAAATCAAAAATGAATATAAGCTTGGTCTTTAACCACTTCAGCCCCGCTAGGTGAAACCCCCTTCATGACCAGAGCACTTTTTACACTTCGGCACTACACTACTTTCACCGTTTATCGCTCGGTCATGCAACTTACCATACAAATGAATTTTACCTCCTTTTCTTCTCACTAATATAGCTTTCATTTGGTGGTATTTCATTGCTGCTGGCATTTTAACTTTTTTTGTTATTAATCAAAATGTAACGATTTTTTTGCAAAAAAATGACATTTTTCACTTTCAGCTGTAAAATTTTGCAAAAAAAACGACATCCATATATAAATTTTTCGCCAAATTTATTGTTCTACATGTCTTTTGATAAAAAAAAAATGTTTGGGCAAAAAAAAATAAAAAATGGTTTGGGTAAAAGTTATAGCATTTACAAACTATGGTACAAAAATGTGAATTTCCACTTTTTGAAACAGCTCTGACTTTCTGAGCACCTGTCATGATTCCTGAGGTTCTACAATGCCCAAACAGTAGAAAACCCCCACAAATGACCCCATTTCGGAAAGTAGACACCCTAAGGTATTCGCTGATGGGCATAGTGAGTTCATAGAACTTTTTATTTTTTGTCACAAGTTAGCGGAAAATGATGATGATTTAATTTTTTTTATTTTTTCTTACAAAGTCTCATATTCCACTAACTTGCGATAAAAAATTCTAGGAACTCACCATGCCCCTCACAGAATACCTTGGGGTGTCTTCTTTCCAAAATGGGGTCACTTGTGGGGTAGTTATACTGCCCTGGCAATTTAGGGGCCCAAATGTGTGAGAAGAACTTTGCAATCAAAATGTGTAAAAAAAAATGACCGGTGAAATCCAAAAGGTGCACTTTGGAATATGTGCCCCTTTGCCCACCTTGGCCGCAAAAAAGTGTGACACATCTGGTATCGCCGTACTCAGGAGAAGTTGGGGAATGTGTTTTGGGGTGTCATTTTACATATACCCATGCTGGGTGAGAAAAATATCTTGGTCAAATGCCAACTTTGTATAAAAAAAAAATGGGAAAAGTTGTCTTTTGCCATAATATTTCTCTCATCCAGTATGGGTATATGTAAAATGACACCCCAAAACACATTCCCCAACTTCTCCTGAGTACGGCGATACCAGATGTGTCACACTTTTTTGCTGCCAAGGTGGGCAAAGGGGCACATATTCCAAAGTGCACCTTTCAGATTTTGCAGGCCATTTTTTACACATTTTGATTGCAAGATACTTCTCACACATTTGGGCCCCTAAATTGCCAGGGCAGTATAACTACGCCACAAGTGACCCCATTTTGGAAAGAAGACACCCCAAGGTATTCCGTGAGGGGCATAGCGAGTTCCTAGAATTTTTTATTTTTTGTCACAAGTTAGCGGAAAATGATGATTTTTTTTTTTTCTCTTTTTTCCTTACAAAGTCTCATATTCCACTAACTTGCGACAAAAAAAAAAAAAATTCTAGGAACTCGCCATGCCCCTCACGGAATACTTTGGGGTGTCTTCTTTCCAAAATGGGGTCACTTGTGGCGTAGTTATACTGCCCTGGCAATTTAGGGGCCCATATGTGTGAGAAGTACTTTGCAATCAAAATCTGTAAAAAATGACCGGTGAAATCCGAAAGGTGCACTTTGGAATATGTGCCCCTTTGCCCACCTTGGCAGCAAAAAAGTGTGACACATCTGGTATCGCCGTACTCAGGAGAAGTTGGGGAATGTGTTTTGGGGTGTCATTTTACATATACCCATGCTGGGTGAGAGAAATATCTTGGCAAAAGACAACTTTTCCCTTTTTTTTTTTTATACAAAGTTGGCATTTGACCAAGATATTTCTCTCACCCAGCATGGGTATGTGTTACAAATATGATCTGCTATCTGGCACTTTGTTTGGATTTTTTAAAAATCAGCAACCTGCCAGCCAATGATCACGGCTGGCAGGTTGCTGACGAAATACTCCTGTGCGAAATGCCGGCGCGAACTGCGCATGCAAGCGCGCATATTCGCGTCATCTCACGTCTCGCGAGATGACACGTATATGCGTGACTGTGCGCAGCGCTGCCACCTCCGGACCGCACATCTGCGTTAGGCGGTCCGGAGGTGGTTAAGGGGTTAAAAAATGAATTTCTGTAGTTTTTAATTTTTTTAATTTTTGGCTTTTGTAATGAGATACATTTAGCATTATTACATATATTCTTATTTTATTTTATAGATTCAGAAGATCATTCTTCAGCTTCTTCAACAGAATCTACGTAAGAATCATTCAAGTTAATGTTAAGATTAATGTTAAAGATTTTGGGTTGCCCTCTAGTTGTGAGGTGCAATAAGGCCTCTTTCACACGAGCGTGACGGATTGGCTCCGGATGCGTTCAGGATGCATTCAGTGAAACTCGCACCATTTTGCAAGCAAGTTTAGGCTGAGATTGCGTTTAGTTGTTCAGTTTTTTCCATGCGGGTGCAATGCATTTTGATGCGTTGTTCATGCGCGTGTTAAAAAACTTAAGGTTTACAAACAACATTTCTTAGCAACCATTAGTGAAAAACGCATTGCATACGCACTTGCTTGCGGATGCAATGTGTGTTTCACTGAAGCCCCATTCACTTCTGTGGGGCCAGGGCTGCGTGAAAAACTCGAAATATAGAACATGCTCTGTTTTTCATGCAACGAAGAACTGATGCATGAAAAAAAAAAAAAAAACTCGTGTACACAGACCCATTGAAATGAATAGGTCAGGATTGAGTGCGAGTGCTATGCGTTCACGTCACACATTGCACCTGCGCGGGAAACTCGCTTGTGTGAAATGGGCCTAAGGCCTCTTTCAGATGGACATCACGGATTTGCTCCGGATGCATCCTGGGGGTATTGCGGGGAACCCACGAGAGTGCGCATACAATTTCAGTTTTGACTGCAATTGCGCTGTTCAGTTTTTTTCTGCGCGAGTGCAATGCATTTTCCACGTGCGTGATAAAAATCTGAATGTGGTACCCAGACCCGAACTTCTTCACTGAAGTTCGGGTTTGGGTTCGGTGTTGTGTAGATGTTATTTTCCCTTATAACATGGTTATAAGGTAAAATAATGTCATTCTTAATACAGAATGCTTACTAAAAGGTTGCTTGAGGGGTTAAAAAAAAATGCACTTACCTCATCCACTTGATCGCGCAGCTGGCATAGTCTTCTTTCTTCTTCTTTGAGGACCTGCAAAAGGACCTTTTGATGTAATCACGCTCACCACGTGATGAGTGTGGTGATGTCGACGCAGGTCCTGCTGAATGAAGATAGGACCCTTAAGCCACATTTTGGTAAGCATTCTGTATAAAGAATGCTATTATTTTACTTTATAACCATGTTATAACGGAAAATAATACAGTAAATTGACTTATCATTTACTAACATCATCTAACAACCACGCGAGAAAATCTCATTGCATCCGCACTTGCGATTTTTACGCAGCCCCATTCATTTCTATGGGGCCTGCATGAAAAACGCGGAATATGGAACATGCTGCGATTTTCACGCAACACACAAGTGATGCCTAAAAAAATCACCGCTCATCTGCACAGCCCCATTGAAGTGAATGGGTCCAGATTCAGTGCGGGTGCAATGCGTTGACTTCACGCATGCGGAATTGTCACCCGTGTGAAAGGGGCCTAAGGTTTGGATATAATCAAAAATCGTTATTATTGAAATACCACTGCACTCTTGAGTATGATGCAAGTAAAATGTCTTAAATCCTCCATCAAATCAAATCACATATGGCTTTCGGCTCTGATTTTTCAGTCCTAGAATCGGACCTTGGTCACAGAGTCACTATAAGGAAATGCGAAGCAAACAACTTAAATACATAGAAAATTTCATATGTGGGTATAGTGGGGTTAATATATAAACAAACAATAGCTGGTGAGCAAAGGTTTAAGTGTTCTATAATATAAGCATTTGAGTGGATCAAGCCAGGTGGCTATAATGCAGGTATCTGATGGTTGCATTTTATTTAAATTGTAATTTTTAGATCTTAATATGTTTTCAATGTTATTTTATTTTAACATAAAGGATGTAATATTATAGAAATTTGAAAAAACGCATGCAAAACGCATATGCTTCTTTTCTTTGTATTAAAAGTACACACACAACTGCTGAAGTTTTATTTCCAATTAACATATGAACTAAGTTAGAGTTGTCTGAAACTGAATTTATCATACTGTTATGTCATTTATTACATCTAAGAATTTTATGGCAACAACTGGAAAAAAAAACATGTGAACATTGAAATTCATCATAATATCCACAATAACTATGGAAAAGCGCATAGGAACCGTACAAAAATCGCATAGAAAATAATCATGAATTTTTATCGAAAATCTATATATATTCTTATTGAAAATCTATATTAAGATAATTTTTTATTGTTTATACTTCCAATTTTTCACCTTAAGGACCAGGCCATTTTTTGGAAATCTGACCAGTGTCACTTTAAGTGGTGATAACTTTAAAACGCTTTAACTTATCCAGGACATTATGAGATTGTTTTTTCGGCACATATTGTACTTCATGACACTGGTAAAATGAAGTAAAAAAGAATTTTTTTTTTTTCAAAATTGTAAATTTCCAATATTAAATTTCTCTACTTCTATAATACATAGTAATACCGCCAAACATATTTATTACTTTACATTCCCCATATGTCTCCTTCATGTTTGCATCATTTTGGGGATGTTACAAGGCTTAGAAGTTCGGAAGCAAATCTTGAAATTTTCAAAAACCCAATTTTTAGGGACCAGTTCAGGTCTGAAGTCACTTTGTGAGGCTTATTTAATAGAAACCACCCAAAAATGACACCATTCTAGAAACTACACCCCTCAAGGTATTCAAAACTGATTTTACAAAAGTTGTCATCCCCATTTGCCAATAACTCTTGTGGAACACCTAAAGGGTTAACATTTCAGAATTTAAATTTTTGGGCAAATTTTCTATCTTACTATTTTTTTTTTCCAGTTACAAAGCAAGGGTTAACAGCCAAACAAAATTCATTATTTATGGCCCTGATTCTGTAGTTTACAGAAACACCCCATATGTGGTCGTAAACCGCTGTACGGGCACACGGCATGGCGCAGAAGGAAAGGAATGCCATACGGTTTTTGGAAGGCAGATTTTGCTAGACAGTTTTGTTGGACACCATGTCCCATTTGAAGCCCCCCTGATGCACCCCTAGAGTAAAAACTCCCAAAAAGTGACCCCATTTTAGAAACTACGGGATAGGGTGGAAGTTTTGTTGGTACTAGTTTAGGATACATATGATTTTTGGTTGCTCTATTTTAGGCTACTTTCACACTTGCGTTCGGGGCTCCGCTTGTGAGCTCCGTTTGAAGGGGCTCACAAGCGGCCCCGAACGCATCCGTACTGCCCTAATGCATTCTGAGTGGACGTGGATCCGCTCAGAATGCATCAGTCTGGCACAGTCTGTCCTCCGCTCCGCTCAGCAGGCGGACACCTGAACGCTGCTTGCAGCGTTCGGGTGTCCGCCTGGCTGTGCGGAGGCGTGCGGATCCGTCCAGACTTACAACGTACTGAACGGAGCCACCGTCTGCATTATATGAGCGGATCCGTCTCAGACGGATCCGCTCTGAACGCAAGTGTGAAAGTAGCCTAACACTGTTTGTGAGGCAAGGTAACAAGAAATAGCTTTTTTAGCACCGTTTTTAATTTTTTTTATTTACAACATTCATCTGACAGGTTAGATCATGTGGTATTTTTATAGAGCAGGTTGTCATAGATGCGGCGATGCCTAATATGTATACAATTTTTTTATTTATGTAAGTCTTACACAATGATTTCATTTTTGAAACAAAAAAAATATGTTTTAGTGTCTCCATAGTCTGAGAGCCATAGTTTTTTTTCAGTTTTTGGGCGAATATCTAAAGTAGGGTATGATTTTTGCGGAATGAGATGACTGTTTGACGCTATTTTGGGGTGCATATAACTTTTTGATCGCTTGCTATTACACTTTTTGTGATGTAAGGTGACAAAAAATTGTTTATTTAGCACAGTTTTAATTTTTTTATTTTTTACGGTGTTCATCTGATGGGTTAGCTCATGTGATATTATTATAGAGCTGGTCGATACGGACGCGGCGATACCTAATATGTATACTTTTTTTTTATTTATGTAAGTTTTACACTATCATTTTTGAAACAAAAAAAAAAAAAACATGTTAGTGTGTCCCCATAGTTTTTTTATTTTTTGGGCCATTGTCTCATGTAGGGGCTCATTTTTTGCGGGATGAGGTGACTGTTTGATTGGTACTATTTCGGCGTATATGCGACTTTTGATCACTTTTATTACCTTTTTTGGCAAGTAAGGTAGGCAAAATTTCAATTTCCTGGTAGTTTTTATTTGAAAAAATACCTAATATGTGTAGTGTATTTCATTTTTTTTAATTTTTATTCAGTGATAAATGTGTTTTTTATTATCTTTACTTTTTTTTTTTTTTACATTTTTTGGACCCAGACCCACTTGGTTCTTGAAGATCCAGTGGGTCTGATGTCTGTATAATATATATATATTGTACTGTACTGTATTTTACTTACACTGAACAGATCTATGCTTTTAGCGTAGATCTGTTCAGCACCATGGACAGCAGGACGCCTGAGAAGGCGTCCTGTTGCCATGGGAACCTTCCCAGTCTGCCAAAACTGAGCAGACATGGAAGGGGAAGGAGGGGAGCTCCCTCCCTCTGTCCCCCCATCCATCTGGGGGCTGCAAAGGCACAGCAGCCCCCTGATGGGGAGCTCCCTGACTTAACCCTTTCCATACCGCGGTCCGTATGGACCGCGGTATGGAAAGGGTGAAACGGCTAAACGGCTGACATTGCAGCGATGTCAGCCGTTTATCCCAGAGTGTCAGCAATGTGCTGACACTCTGGTACCACTGACCACCAATGAAAATTTAGCAGGAGGCGGGCGGGGGATCGCGATCCCGCCTCCCGCAACTGTCAACCGCAGCCTGCACGGCCCACAAACCGCCCCCCTGCACGCCGCCGACATGAATGCATTCAGGGGTGCTGGGGGGGGGGGGGGGGGGGGAGGTGTTAAAAAAATTAGACACTGGCCATCTTTACGTTTCTGATCCCTGCGGTCAGGGGGGGGGGGTCACAGGACCCCACTCGGCATTGAGCCTGGGTGCCTGTCTGGTCTGTGTGTGTAACAGCCGGCACTCAGAGCTGTCACCATCTCTGCTCTGGTAGAGATCCGGTCAAACTGCAATATGGAGTGATTGAAAAAATTGCAAGACAAAGAGATGTATGCAAGCCGGTGTCTTCCTTTTATTTGGTTCTTTTGTCACCGCTTTCTTCACCACTGTCCAGATCTTTGGCCAGATAGCGGGTGGACATTCCAGAATTAGAAAATAGGCATGAGAAGGAGATGTATAACTGGAGAGTTACAGTTATCAGCGCAAGAGATCAGTTGATCTAGGTCAAGTGGCTACATCGTATCTACCTGATTCCAGTTAGACTAAGGCTGCTTTCACACTAGCGTTCGGTATTCCGTTCGTGAGCTCCGTTTGAAGGAGCTCACGAGCGGACCCGAACGCAGCCGTCCAGCCCTGATGCAGTCTGAATGGAGGCGGATCCGCTCAGACTGCATCAGTCTGGTGGCGTTCAGCCTCCGCTCCGCTCGCCTCCGCACGGACAGGCGGACAGCTGAACGCTGCTTGCAGCGTTCGGGTGTCCGCCTGGCCGTGCGGAGGCGTGCGGATCCGTCCAGACTTACAATGTAAGTCAATGGGGACGGATCCGTTTGAAGATGCCACAATGTGGCTCAATCTTCAAGCGGATCCGTCCCCCATTGACTTTACATTGAAAGTCTGGACGGATCCGTCCCAGGCTATTTCCACACTTAGCTTTTTTTTGCTAAAATAATGCAGACGGATCCGTACTGAACGGAGCCTCCGTCTGCATTATTATGGGCGGATCCGTTCTGAACGGATCCGCCCGAACGCTAGTGTGAAAGTAGCCTAAAGTGTATGCACAAACTAGAGCACTAGATGTGATTGAGATAGGAGAACTCTAATCCATATGATCTGGAGATGCCAATTATTGCAGCGTACTGGTTGGAGATACATGCGTTTTTAAATAAGAGATTGGGTTTGCCAATGGAGAATAGTCTTCTGGGGCTTAGGTAACGATCTGATCCAGACCAAACCTTCTAGGATGTTATACCGACTCCTTATGTTTTATGCCAGGAAAACCATCCTATAAAACTGTAAACCTCCTAATATCCCATTTGTCCAAACCTGGATGCAGATCATAGACGCGGCACTGCCAATGTACAGATTAACTTTCGTGGTGAGGGGCAAGCCGGAGAAATGTGAGAAAATTTGAGGAACCTGGCTGACGGCGAAAACGCTAATTCCTTAGTGGTGGTGTAAGCCCGTGGCGCTGTGATGGACGAGTGTGTGAGTGTTTGTTCTTTGTCCATTCTCTGAAGAAGTGGCGATAGACTACCGCAGGGATGTGGACTCAAGTCCACCTCACTGATATGCACTGTGACAAATATTCTTGCTATGCTGTACAAAATTGCCATTGCTGTATATCAGTGAGAATGACCTATTCTGAGTTTACTGTTACTGTAAGTCTGTTATCTTTTTAAATAAAAATTAAAAACTTATAAAAATAAACAAAAATAAACTGTTGGAGCCAGTGATTTCCACTCTTTTTTTATTGAGTAAAAGACACGACTTCCAAAATCTATTTAAGAACGTGGAAAGCCTTCTTAAAATTTGTGGGGTATAGATGGTATCACAGCCTGGATCCTGATTTATACCCCTTATATTAGATTTCCATCAATCGGGTCTGGATAAGGGTCTCGGATTAAGCACCCTCAATGGTACAAGTATCGGCATTAAGCAACTTCCTGGAAATGAAGTTGGCAGACCTGTTCCTGATAAAACTGTTCCTAAAGGGCGCAGCAAGCCGGTTTCTGTGTTTTTCATTCCACTATCCCTCCTTGGGATCTACACCTGGTGCTTGACGTTCTAATGGATATGCCCTTTGAACCTTTACAGGGTAATCCTCTGAAAGTTTCTCTGTTAATACTCCTGAGAGTGCCGTTGTGGATGCATCGGGGGGAGGGGGGGCGGGGTGGTAAGGGGTAATTTGAGTTTCCAATCAAGGAGAGGTTGGGGTATTTAAAAAGCAGTGTGCCAAGGATTTAACCCAGTCTCCTGGTGCTCAGACTGCAGCGGTTTATCGTACAGACAAAGAAAGGTATTGTTTTAATCAGCATGATGACCCCAACCAGGAAGGGTTGATTCTGGTGACAGAGACTCCGTTTAAAGAAAAAAAAAAAAAAACTGTATATACATAAAAAATATTCTCAATGGGGTTATGGTCTGGACTCTGTGGTGGCCAATCCATGTGTGAAAATGATGTCTCATGTTCCCTGACCCACTCTTTCACAATTTGCGCCCGATGAATCCTGGCATTGTCATCTTGGAATATGCCCGTGCCATCAGGTAAGAAAAAATCCATTGATGGAATAATCTGGTTATTCAGAATGTTCAGGTAGTCAGCTGACCTCATTCTTGGAGCACATACTGTTGCTGAACCTAGACCTGACCAACTGCAGCAACCCCAGATCATAGCACTGCCCCCACAGGCATGTACAGTAGGCACTAGGCATGATGGGTGCATCACTTAATCTGCCTCTCTTCTTACCCTGATGCGCCCATCACTCTGGAACAGAGTAAATCTGGACTCCTCAGACCACATGACTGCTCCACAGTCCAATCTTTATGCTCCCTAGCAAATTGAAGCCTTTTCTGTTTTGCCTCACTGATTAGTGGTTTTCTTACGGCTGCACAGCTGTTCAGTCCCAATCCCTTGAGTTCCCTTCACATTGTGCGTGTGGAAATGCTCTTACTTTCACTATTAAACATAGCCCTGAGTTCTACTTTTTTATTTATTTTTTCTATTTGATTTCACCAAACGTTTAAGCGATCGGCGATCACTGTTATTCAGGAATTTTTCCCGCCACATTTCTTCCTCGAATACGATGGGCCCCCACTATCCTTCCAGTTTTTAATAATGCGTTGGACAGTTCTTAACCCAATTTTAGTAGTTTCTACAATCTCCTTAGATGTTTTCTCTGCTTGATGCATGCCAATGATTTGACCCTTCTCAAACAGACTAACCTCTTTTCTACGACCACAAGATGTCTTTCGACATGGTTGTTTAACCCCTTACGGACACATAACGTACCGGTACGTCATGTGTTGTTCCGACCACTGCCGCCCGGCGGGCGGTGATCGGAACAAGGTGCCTGCTCAAATCATTGAGCAGGCACCTTGGCTAAATGCGCGGGGGGTCCCGTGACCCCTTCCCGTGTCGGCGTTCGCCGCAAACCGCAGGTCAATTCAGACCTGCGGCTTTCTATAGTGTGGCGGCGGTGCTATTGAGTCCCCATGGGGCTGTGGAGGGGGACCCGATGGCATGGAAGTCAGCCCCCTGGATCTCCCAGGCCCCAGAAGCTGTATGAGTAATACACAGTATTACTCATAAAGCCAATGCATTCCAATACAGAAGTATTGGAATGCATTGTAAAGGAATATACCCCCAAAAGTTCAAGTCCCCAAGTGAGACAAAAAATTAAGTTGAAAAAATAAAGTTTTCACCCTAAATAATTTTAAGTTTCAAGTAAAAATAAACAAAAACATAATTTTCCCCAAATAAAGTTAGAGGTTGTCCAAGTTATATTTATTGATGACCTATCCTCAGGATAGGTCATCAATATCAGATCGGCGGGGGTCCGACACCCGGCACCCCCTCCGATCAGCTGTTTGAAGAGAAGACGTGCGCGGTGTCAGCGCTGCATCCTCTTCACTGTTTACCTTCTAGCCGTTGCATCTGCAGTGGTGAGCAGGTGTAATTACACCCAAGCCTTCCCATTCATTTCAATAGGAAGGCTTGGGTGTAATTACACCTGCTCACCACTGCAGATGCAACGGCTAGAAGGTAAACAGTGAAGAGGAGGCAGCGCTGACACTGTGCACGCCTTCTCTTCAAACAGCTGATCGGAGGGGGTGCCGGGTGTCGGACCCTGCCGATCTGATATTGATGACCTAGTATAGTAGAGTATACGTATCACCGGCTCTATAAACATATCACATGACCTAACCCCTCAGATGAACACCGTAAAAACAAAACAAAAAAAAAAACTGCTAAATAAAAAAAAAATTGTCACCTTACATCACAAAAAGTACAACAGCAAGCGATCAAAAAGGCGTTTGCCTACCAAAATACTACCAATCTAACAGTCACCTCATCCCGCCCAAAAAATAAATGAGCCCCTACTTGAGACAATCGCCCAAAAAATAAAAAAACTATGGCTCAGAATATGGCGACACTGAAACTTATTGTTTTTTTTTATTTGAAAACAGCTGTTATTATGTAAAACTTACATAAATAAATAAAAAGTATACATATTTGTCATCGCCGCGTTTGTATCGACCGTCTCTATAAACATATCACATGACCTAACCTCTCAGATGAACACCATAAAAAATAACTGTGCTAAATTGTCACGACCGCTATCCCAGCAGCAGTCGTGTCGCACCAGACGGAGGGGAAGGGGGACCCTTATCTACGGATGGGAAATAGAACGGTCACCCCTGACTAACCCTAAGCTGGCACCTGTCTGCCCTGATACCCTAGACGGGGTGTGAACCCGTGCGGCGAGCAGGATGCCTAAACCCTCAGTCACCCTAACAAGACTAAACTGGGGAAAGGCAGATGGGAGCACTAGTCACCATCACTCATGTCTAGGAGAACAACAGGGGAAGACAGCAACAAACAAACAAACAATCTATAACATAGATAGACTTATCCAGTCACGAGCAGAGAAGGTGATCCCAATAACGACAGTCCACGCCAGACAAGAGCTCCACAGCAATACCGTCAAACGATCTCCTTCAAAGGTCAGAATAGCACTGGAAGTAAGGACTATATCTGGCAATGACTGCAAGTGAAACTGAAACTAATATAGTAGCTGGGAGTGGCAGACAGGACTCACCTGAGAAGGATGCCTACAAACTCCCTGTCAGGACAAAAAGGTTCACAAGGCAAAACCCGGATGACATACCCTGAACCACGGAGCAAACTCACAAGCTATCGCGAGTAGCAAGTCGCTGCGGCCTTCTCCTCCTAGACCTGCCTGGATCAGTCACAGTCGTGACATAAATAAACCATTTTTTTTGTCACCTTACATTACAAAAAGTGTAATAGCAAGCGAGCAAAACGTCATATGCACCCCAAAATAGTGCCAAACAGTCATCTCCTCTCGCAAAAAATGAGACCTTACCTAAGATAATCGCCCCAAAAACGGAAAAAACTATGGCTCTCAGACTATGGAAATACTAAAACATTATATATATATTTTTTTTCATCAGGGCCATAAATATTGCGTTTTGTTTAGCTGTTAACCCTTGCTTTGTTACTGGGAAAAAAGGATAAAAATTGAAAATTTGCCCAAAAATTTAAATTCAAAAATTTCATCTCCATTTGCCAATAACTCTTGTGTAACACCTAAAGGGTTAACAACGTTTGTAAAATCAGTTTTGAATACCTTGAGGGGTGTAGTTTCTTAGATGGGGTCACTTTTATGGAGTTTCTACTCTAGGGGTGCATCAAGGGGGCTTCAAAGGCCAGCAAAACCTACCTTCCAAAAACCATATGGCATGCCTTTCCTTATGCGCCCTACCGTGTGCCTGTACAGCGGTTTACGACCATTTGGGGTGTTTCTGTAAACTACAGAATCAGGGCCATACATATTGAGTTTGGTTTGGCTGTTAACCCTTGCTTTGTAACCGGAAAACAATTATTACAATTGTATCTCTATTTTCCATTCATACTTGTGGAAAACCTAAAGGGTTAACAGAGTTTGTAAAATCAGTTTTGAATACCTTGAGGGGTGTAGTTTATAGAATGAGGTCATTTTTGGGTGGTTTCGCAAAGTGACTTCAGACCTGAACTGGTCCCTAAAAATTGGGTTTTTAAAAATTTCTGAAAAATTTCAACATTTGCTTCTAAACTTCTAAGCCTTGTAACATCCCCAAAAAATAAAATATAATTCCCAAAATGATCCAAACATGAAGTAGACATATGGGGAATGTAAAGTTATAACTATTTTTGGAGGTATTACTATGTATTATAGAAGTAGAGAAATTGAAACTTAGAAATGTGCAATTTTTTCAAAATTTTTGGTTAATTTGTTATTTTATTTTTTTATAAATGAAAATGAATTTTTTTTTTTTTACTTCATTTTACCAGTGTCATGAAGTACAATATGTGACGAAAAATCTCAGAATGCCCTGGATAAGTCAAAGCGTTTTAAAGTAATCAGCACTTAAAGTGACACTGGTCAGATTTGCAAAGAATGGCCTGCTCCTTAAGGTGAAATAGGGCTGTTAAGGGGTTAAGAAATGAGAAGCAACTCATTGCATCAGTTGGGGTTAAATAACTTGTTGCCAGCTGAAAGATAATCGCCCATGCAGTAATTATCCAATAGGAGGCTCATTACTATTTGCTTAGTTAAACCCCCCCCCCCCCCCCAGAAAGGCTGGTTTGAAACTACAGTAGCAGCACCCCTCTTTAATTGTCGGGGTCACATAGCAGTAACTCTTACGATTCTGGAATGTTTTGTATAACTTTGACAGCATTTTGTCAGTGTTATCCAGCACATTCCAGACCTCCTAGAGGTTACATTGAATCGTAAATCAAACTAGGCCAAAGAGTTAATTAAAGTTAATTAGTAAGTTATTTGTACCCCAAACTGGTGCCATTAAAAACTACAACTTGCTCAACAAAAAACAAGCTCTCATACGGTTACATCAATGGAAAAATAAAAATAAATTATTGCTCTTGTACATCAACGATCCAAAAATGAAGAAAAATTGGTAGCTCATAGATGCAAAAGAGTTCACGTCACCAATCCTCTGTCATTGCTTTTCAGTGCCCAATGCGATTCGCTACTGTGTCCCTTCCTGATGCAGCATTGGTGTATTGGCTATAGCAATGACCTGCATCAGCAAGCCATTCGCTGAATGGTATTCCAGCCATTTGCTGCTGTTGGGATGGTAGCTGGGACCCAGGCACCTTCAGAATGGCTTAAGCTCTTTTTATATTTTAAATATTTTAAAACCTTGCATCCCATTACCAGATTTCTTTTATATATCTATCTGGAAATTCAAATTGTCACTGTATTTTTTAACTCTCCATAAATCAATAGTACTACTGAATCTAACAATCTTTTTAATATATCTTGGGAAAAATACCTATTTTCCTCCTAAATGAACATTCTCTACTAATGGACTTTTTCCCTTCTAGTTAATTGGAGCTGAGCTCCATGAACCCAGCACGAGCATAGTACATTGTATATACTTTCTGCTTCTAGCTGCGTCTGTTGTGTTTTTTCTTGGTTCCAACAGCTGCCACAATCAGCTGTTCAGTGGAGTTTCTGGGTGTTAGAGCTGATATTGATGACCAAGCCTGAGGATAAGTCATCAATATCTAGAACCTGGACAACCCCTTCAAGTCCTTCTTGAGAGATGAGACAGATTGTCCTCTCACTGAAACATCAGATTAGAAGCTACCCATAGATGTCTATGGAGTTGTGAGGGGAGAGAAGGTTAGCTTCTAGAGAGAAGCTAGCATTTTTACCCCTTCTCCGACAACGTCAACCCTGGAGAGGACCTTCCACTGCTGGACAGGAAAGCTGTGCATTAAAAAAGTGGGGCATGCTTCTCCAAACCTCACTTCAGGTTTCCTGTCCAGGAGGTACCAGGACATGCCTCTTTAGGGTTGTGAGTAGTTTCACCTGAGTTTCCTGTAGGCTTAAAGCCTCATTCACACATCAGTCCACCAAAAACCTTGGTGGAATTTTTTATTTTTTTTTCCAATTTAACACCACAAATCATTTTTTCCAGTTTTCCAATAACATGTTAAATTGTGCCATTAAAAATGCATCTAGTACTGCAAAAAATAAGCCCTAATATGGCTATATGAACGGAGAAAAAAGTGGCCCCAGTACTTAAAATAACGGATCCTTTTTTTTTTCTGTTAATCTGATGGACCAGAAGAACGGAAAGTGAAATTATTAAAGAGCTCAGTTCAGTCATTGCTGTGCCCCTGTTTATAATTTTGTAAGATTCTCTAGGTATTGGTACAGTGCCAAGTGATTGGCGCAAGGCAAATGTGGTGCCCTTATTCAAAAAAGGATCTAGGTAATTGTAGACCAGTTAGTTTAGCTTCTGTTGTGGGAAAAATATAAGGGACTATATACAGGAGTGTGTGACTGTAAATATTATAAGGGATAACCAACATGGGTTTACCAAGGACAGAAGTTGTCAGATTATATATAGTGGTGAGTAGCCTTGACAGAGGGGTGGCTGTGGATGTAGTGTTTCTGGATTTTGCAAAGGCTTTTGATACTGTCCCTCATAGACGTTTAATAGGTAAAGTAAGGTCTATTGGCTTGGAAAGTATAGTCTGCAATTGGATTGAAAACTGGCTGAAGGACTGTGTCCAGAGAGTTGTGGTCAAAGATTCCTATTCAGAATGGTCCCAGGTTATAAGTGGTATACCCCAAGGTTCAGTGCTGGGCCCTCTATTTAATTTATTTATTAATGATATTGAAGACGGGATTAATAGCACCATATCTATTTTTGCAGATGATACTAAAATGTGTAGAACTGTACGGAAGATGTCCACAAACTATAAGCTGACTTGAACACTCTGAGTGATTGGGCATCAACTTGGCAAATGAGGGTCAATGTGCACAAATTTAAAGTTATGTATTTTGGTAGTAATAATCTCCGTGCTTCATATGTCTTAGGTCAGGGGTGGTCAACCTTACAGACACAAAAAGCCAGAAAATGACTGCCAGGAGCTACAAGCTATACATTTAGACAAATATGCGTGCACACGACAGTATTACTGCAATTGAGTTTTCAAACATTTAAAGGGTTTCTACCACTTCGGTGTCACATATTTAGCTGTCAGACACTAGCGATCCGGCAGTGTCTGCTCTGCCCAACCATCCTAATATAATTGCTTTTGGGGCAGCCGTTTTGATAAAAAAACTATTTTTATTAATATGCTAATGAGCCTCTAGGTGCTATGGGGGCGTCATTAGCACCTAGAGGCTCCGTCTACCTTCAGAAACTGCCGCCGCCGAGCGCGTCCCTCCAGCCCGCCCATCTCCTCCTGAATGCGATCCTCCTTGTGAGCGGCAGGAGGAGATGGGCGGGCTGGAGGGACACGCTGGGCGGCGGCAGTTTCTGAAGGTAGACGGAGCCTCTAGGTGCTAATGACGCCCCCATAGCACCTAGAGGCTCATTAGCATATTAATAAAAGTTCTTTTTTTAGCAAAACGGCTGCCCCAAAAGCAATTATATTAGGATGGTTGGGCAGAGCAGACACTAGCGGATCGCTAGTGTCTGACAGCTAAATATGTGACACGAAGTGGTAGAAACCCTTTAAGTGCATCTAAACCACCTTTCCTACCTGTAATGTAGACAGCTTTAGGGTACTTTCACACTAGCGTTTTTCTTTTCCAGCATTGAGTTCTGTCAAAAGGGCTCAATTCCGTTCACGATGCATCAGGATGTCTTCAGTTCAGTCATTTGGACTGATCAGGCAAAAGATAGAACCGCAGCATGCTTGTCTGAAGACTTGTCTGAATGGCGGATCTGGCATTTTTTTCCATAGCAATGTATTAGTGCCAGATCCGTTTTGTCGGATGACACTGTATCATACAGGCATTAATAATCACTATTCTGATGTTCAAAAACTCGGTGTGCTGAGCTAGGCACCTGTGAAGAGAAGGATTAATAATAATCCGCCATTTTGATGGTTAACCAGCTCCCGACTGCCTAACGCAGGGATGCGTCCTGCGGGCGGCCGGGTTATTCCTCGTTGGCGCGTCATTTCGTGAGACGTGAGATTTCTTGTGACCGTGTGCGCTCACAGGAGTGCGCATTCACAGGATCGGAAGGTAAACAAGTTGATCTACAGCCTGCCAGCGGCATTCATTGCTGCTGGCAGGCTGTAGATGCGATTTTTTTTTTTTTTTTTTTTTTTTTTTTTTTTTTTTTTTCTTTTTTTCTTTTTCTTTTTTAACTCTTGAAAGGTATATCAGACGCTGTTTTGTTAACAGCATCTGATATACATGCTACCTGGTCCTCTGGTGGTCCCTTTTGCTTGAATCGACCACCAGAGGACACAGGCAGCTCTGTAAGTAGCACCACACTTTACTACACCCCCCCCCCGTCACTTATTAACCCCTGATCACCCCATATTGACTCCCTGATCACCCCTCTGTAAGGCTCAATTCAGACGTCCGTATGTGTTTTGCGGATCCGCAAAACACTGACACCTCGGATCTGCAACACGGACACCAGCATTGTGCTTTCTGCATTTTGCTGATCCGCACATTGCCAGAACTATATAGAAAATGTATTTTCTTGTCCGCAATTGCGGACAAGAATAGGACATGTTCTATAGGCTCTACAAAAAACGCAGTGTTCACCTGATCTTGTGCGCACACTTGTGTTCAGTACGCCCCACCGCAGTGACAAATATGTTTTTTCTGATCACTGCAAAAACACCGTAAAATCGCTGCGGCGCTATAAAGATCACTTTTGAGGGGCATGGCGAGTTCATTTTTTTTTTTTTTTTGGCACAAGTTAGCAGAAATTATTTTATTTTTTTGTTTTGTTTTTTTCTTCAAAGTTTCATATTCCACTAACTTGTGACAAAAAATAAAATCTCACATGAACTCACCATACCCCTCATGGAATCCAAATGCGTAAAATTTTTTAGACCTTTATATTCCAGACTTCTTCTCACGCTTTAGGTCCCCTAAAATGCCAGGGCAGTATAAATACCCCACAAGTGACCCCATTTTGGAAAGACACGCCAAGCTATTTCGTGAGGGGCATGGCGAGTTCATGTAAAATTTTATTTTTTGTCACATGTTATGTACTATGTTACTAAGTTAGTGGAATATGAGACTTTGTAAGAGGGAAAAAAATATATAATTTCCGCTAACTTGTGCCAAAATATATATATATATATATATTCTAGGAACTCGCCATGCCCCTCTCGGAATACCTTGGGGTGTCTTCTTTCCAAAATGGGGTCACTTGTGGGGTATTTATACTGCCCTGGTATTTTAGGGGCCCTAAACCGTTAGAAGTAGTTTGGAATTCAAATGCGTAAAAATGCCCTCTGAAATCCTAAAAGTACTCATTGGAATTTGGGCCCTTTGCGCACCTAGGCTGCAAAAAAGTTTCACACATGTGGTATTGCCGTACTCAGGAGAAGTAGGGTAATGTGTTTTGGGGTGTATTTTTACATATACCCATACTGTGTGTGAGAAATATCTCTGTAAATAACAACTTTAAAAAAAAAAATTATACAAAGCTGTCAATTTACAGAGATATTTCTCTCACCCAGCATGGTTATATGTAAAAATACACCCCAAAACACATTGCCCTACTTCTTCTGAGTACGGCGATACCACATGTGTGACACTTTTTTGCAGCCTAGGTGCGTAAAGGGGCCCAAATTCCAATGAGTACCTTTAGGCTTTACAGGGTTGCTCGTAATTTAGCCCCACTCAAAATGCCAGAACAGTAACACCGCACAAATGACCCCATTTCGAAAAGTAAACACCCCAAGGTATTCACTGAGAGGCATAGTGAGTTCGTGAAAGATTGAACTTTTTGTCGCAAGTTAGCGGAAAGGCAGAATTTTGTGAGAAAAAACAAAAAAAATATCAATTTCCTCAAACTTGTGCCAAAAAAAAAAACTATGAACTCGCCATGCCCCTCACGGAATACCTTGGGGTGTCTTCTTTCCAAAATGGGGTCACGTAGGGTATTTATACTGCCCTGGCATTTTAGGGCCCCTAAAGCGTGAGAAGAAGTCTGGAATCCAAATGCCTAAAAATGCCCTCCTAAAAGGTACTCATTGGAATTTGGGCCCCTTTGCGCACCTAGGCTGCAAAAAAGTGTCAGACATGTGGTATTGCCGTACTCAGGAGAATTAGGGCAATGTGTTTTGGGGTGTATTTTTACATATACCCATGCTGGGTGAGAGAAATATCTCTGTAAAATGACAACTTTGTATTAAAAAAATTGGAAAAGTTGTCTTTTACAGAGATATTTATCTCACAGTATGGGTATATGTAAAAATACAACCCAAAACACATTGCCCTACTTCTCCTGAGTACGGCAATACCACATGTGTGACACATTTTTTGCAGCCTAGGTGCGCAAAGGGGCCCAAATTCCAATGAGTGTCTTTACGATTTCACGTGGCATCCTAACTAAGGGCAATATAAATAAGTGACTGATTCTCTTAGCGAAATGCTGGGTCACTTTCTTTAATTGACCCAGTCAATCTGCCAACATCTTTTATTGAAAAGCTCCAGCTCATAATGGTGAGTCCTGAATATTCATGAGCTCCTGACTCTCCTCGCCTACCTGCTGCTGATTGACAGTTATTTTCCATATGAATCAGCAGCAGGTGGGCAGGGGAGTGGCTATAGGTCTGAAATGAAAAAAACGCTGGACTCGCTGACATCACGCTGAACTCAAATCGGCTCATTAGCATGCGGCATGTGACATCTTTGTGTGTATATTATGAGGTAACCATCTGTCACAACAGTAAGTGAATACATCTAAGGTACTTTTTAGTAGTTAATGATTGTATATAATTAGTTAGATTATAATCAAATATCCACATGACAGGTTCCCTTTATGTACTTGCTGATCTATGCTGTGGGCCGCCGGGAATTGCTGAAAGGGGTTAATAAATACTGTGAATGGGGAACTGCTGAGGGGTTAATAACTAATGTGAAGGGGACACTGGCTGGCTTCAGAAGGACACTCCTGGCTCCTCCACAAGTTCTTCTCTCTCCTCCCCCTGTTTTTTTCCCCAGCCGGCGATGGTGGCATGGCTTCACGGAGGTGGGCGTGGTTTAACAATTTTGGGTGTGGCTGGTGAGGTCCAGCTTTCTGGTGTGAAGCCAGTGGCCACCCTACCATGGGCGGGCACATCGGCGGCTGGTGGTGGGGATAAGCACTGCAGCTTAGCATTCTATGATGGAGGAGAAGGCAGGGCAGCAGTGAGTGACTGAGTCACTTGCCCACTTTCAGCGCTCTGAGTCCTCTCCACTCTTCTGCCTTGTTCCAGCCTTCCACCACGGCGCTGACGGGGGGGTGGGACCTGGGCCGGCTGTTACTGTCTGCAGCAGGCAGCGTGTAAGTGAAGCGCTGCTGCTGCAGATTATTAATTTGCTATATATTACTGGTGATGCAAAATGGGGCATTTGGGATTGCATATCTGTATGGGCCCTTCACTCACCCTGGGCCTGGGGCTGCCGACCCAAACGCTCCAATTATAATCCGACATTGATGTAGACAGAGTGCTGCAGAACGAGCCGCAAATGAAGGTGAAATGAGCGGCATGCGGTTTGTGAGCTGTGGGTTGGCCAACCCTGTCCTAGGTGATGTAACACTGGGAGAGTCACTTATAGGAGAAGGATTTGGGTGTCCTTGTAGATGGTAGATCAAATAACAGCATACAATGTCAATCAGCTGCTTCTAAGGCCATCAGAATATTGTCATGCATTAAACAAGACATGGACTCGCAGGACAGGAATGTAATATTATCACTTTACAAAGCGTCGGTGCGGCCTCCTCTGGAAAATGCAGTTCCGTTCTGGGCACCAGTCCATAGAAAGGATGCACTGCAGCTGGAAAAAGTACACAAGAGTGACTAAACTGATTAGGGGCATGGAGGGTCTTAGTTATGAAGAAAGATTAAAAGAATTGAATTTATTTTGTCTTGAAAAGAGACGTCTAATGGGGGACAAGATTAGCCTATACAAATATATAAATGGGCCATAAAAAAAATCAGGTGAAAAACTGTTCGATGTAAAATGCCCTAAATAAACCAGGGGGTGGGGGCACTGCCTCCGACTGGAGACTGAACGTTTTGTTCTCCAGAAGTGTCAAAGCTGCTTTACAGTTAGAACTGTGGAATAGACTTCCTCAGGACGTGGACACAGCAGGAACAGTGGACAGTTTTAAAAAGGGTTTAGATGATTTCTTAAAAGTAAATAACATAAATGCTTATGAAACGTGTAGAAATAGTCTCATTTCCTTCTGGGATTCTCGTACCCACCTATCCCTTGGTTGAACTTGAAGGACTTATGTCTTTTTTCAACCATATCAACTGTGTAACTACGTAACTTGGCCTTACTCGTTAAGAGTAATCCATCCTTTCTCCAATCAGATTAGTTTCCTATATTCATCTATACTATTGATTTGTGCGTAGTTTGTTGAAAGTACAGTGGTGGTTTCACCAAACTGTATCCAAAAGAAAAAAAAAATTGTTTTCATTTAATGGGAGAAAATGGTAGACATAGGCATCTGTATAGACTTTAAAAACTGTCCTGCTGAATGCAATAGCCAAATGTGATATCATCCTAGCCTATCTGTACTGTGAAAAGAGCATTCCAATGCCTCCTTTCAACTAATAAACCCAATTATTTAGGTTAATTTAAAGTCCATTTTTTTTCTTATTAATTGTTGAGAATTTAATGGAAATGGCTAAATATGCATAGAGTGAACAGCGAGGACAAATTAGAATTTCTTTGTAAAATTAATTCAATAAAACTTTAAAAACCCTCCTGTGCATGTCTGTTTACAGGGGTGTGGAAATATATAAAAAATAATAATATACTTGTCAAAGGACTAAAGCGGGCGCTCTATCTACAAAAAATGATTTTAAATCAAAATCGTATTTCAATGCACCGCCACGCTTCCTTATGCAGTGAGGTGGCTGGCTTGCGTTCCAGTCTTTGTGGTGTGAAATGACTCGTTTAGTCCTTGTTCACAGCAGATGATTCTGTCCAGAATGCACTACATCGCGGCTGGCTCACTATGTTGTGGTACAGGAGGGGGGCGTGACGATCCATTGTAGTGAATGGCACCGTAGCCACAGCCGCAGGCGATCAGATGCATGGGATCACCTGAAGTCCGGTCAAAATGCTGCTTGCAGCATTTTGTTTGGACTGGACTGCAGGCATAATGTGCCTTGCGATCCTTTGCAGCCGATCGCATTGCAGCCGTTGGGCATGGTGCCAATCACTTCAACAGACCACTGCGCCCCCTCCTGCCCCACAATATAGTTAGCTGGCCGCAATGCGGTGCAGTGCATTCTGGACAGAATCGGGCCGGAACGCACTGCCTGGTGTGAACGAGGCCTTAAAGGGCTTCTGTCACTCCACTTAATTCATTATTATTTTTTTTTGGTCTCCCTACAATCCTTATTCTGCGATTTCTCAATATATATAGCTATTACACTGTTTGGTTCAGTAGTTCTATCAAAAAACTGACTTTTATATTATGCAAATTACCTCTCTAGGAGCAGGTAGGGCAGCTACCTGCTGCTAGCAGCCGCATCCTCCATTCATAATGATGCCCCCTCCTCATGTTGATTGACAGGGCCAGCGGACGCGCTCGTCCTCGGACTGGCCCTGTCTGCGTTTTAAATCTCGCGCCGGTCTTCAGTTGGCGCAGGCGCACTCAGAGGAGGACGCTCGCTCAGCCGCTCCATCCTCAGTGCGCCTGCGCCGGGTGTACATGTGACGTCATCGGCACAGGCGCACTGAGGATGGAGCGGCTGAGCGAGCGTCCTCCTCTGAGTGCGCCTGCGCCAACTGAAGACCGGCGCGAGATTTAAAACGAAGACAGGGCCAGTCAGAGGACGAGCGCGTCCGCTGGCCCTGTCAATCAACATGAGGAGGGGGCATCATTATGAATGGAGGATGCGGCTGCTAGCAGCAGGTAGCTGCCCTACCTGCTCCTAGAGAGGTAATTTGCATAATATAAAAGTCAGTTTTTTGATAGAACTACTGAACCAAACAGTGTAATAGCTATATATATTGAGAAATCGCAGCATAAGGATTGTAGGGAGACCAAAAATAAATAAATGAGTTTAGTGGAGTGACAGAAGCCCTTTAATGTGATCACAGCAATTAGTTTAGTGCACACACTTGCTCTTAGCACATTACTACCTGTACCTGTAGGTGGTTTAGGCAAATTAGCTGCTGATGTGGCATGGAAATGACCCCCCTTCACCTGCCCAGTTTGACAACACCTGCAGAAAGGGGGTCCTCTGAGGGATGCTTGCAGATTCAATGTCCCTGGCTCTGTAACGGCTCTGTCTCTGCTCCTCCCCCACAAGCTGGAGACATGATAGAACCTTTCATTGCTCCACCCCTCAAGCTCTGTAATTTCTTCTTCCCCACACTGTCACTACACCACGCCCCCTCCCCCGCTCTGTCACCACGGCTGTGTCACTGCTCTACGCCCACTGCTTGGTCACCGCCACTCGATGCCCCCAGCTCGTCGCCGATCCACTGCGTCCACTGCTCCGGTAAACAAAGACATCTCAGCCCTGCTACTTGCCCGCAGCAGGGCTAAGCTACTGAACGATCTTCCTGCCCGGAGCACGTAACTGCATGTCCCGGGCATCGGGCGATACTATTTCCACACCCCTGGTTTACACCCAAAGGCCCCCATACATATTTGAATATTATCGTCTAAACCCGCTGTTTTCTGTGGGACCAGCCGACAAACTAATTTATGTAATTCGTTCCCAGCTTTCACCCAACAGACTGGGAGAGAATAGTCAGGCAAATCACCTGATCTTTTTGTTTTCCTGTGAGAAAAGCCACCTCCAGAGTTATCGGGCAGGGGGTTTTCGCCCCACTGGAAACATGTGCATGCTCTCCCAAGTTTAGTGTTTATATGCATAGAGAGAGCTGTTGACTGGATAACCAGCTATTGAGGTGTATGAGCACCCTAACAAGTCCAATGCTAACGTTTCTGACATTCAAAAATATAATTGCATCTGACACAACAATGGAAAATAACAAAAAAATAACATTGCAAAGTAGCTATACCATTGAATCAAACCTCTGTTTACACCTGCAAAAGTGTAGTTGGAAAGTTATGGCTCCTCATCAATACATTGATATATTTCCATTGCAGTAAATGCTGGCATGTTTTACTACATGTGTATTTTATGCGAAAAGAGGTTGATTTCCTCGTGACATTGGTGTCACGAGGAAGGGCTGGAATTGTCTCTGGTAGCCCGAAAAGCTTAGACAAGACTGCTATTTTTGTAATTCATGGATGAGTTTTTACCGCAAGCAAAATAAATCTACATTCCTTTATTCAAGTGGAGCTGGATTTCTTTCAACCTCTTTTCGCATTTTCTGCCCGTTACCTGACACGGGCCTTCAGTGCTCACAGCTAAAGGAGGGGCAGGTGAGAGCTGCTAAATTTCCTTTTTCTTCATGTGTATTTTATGTCTGTTTAGACTTCCACCAGGCTTCTTTGAGACGCATAATAAGTCATCTAATATACAGACTCCAAGGAATGTTTCGAACATACGACTACTGGCAGAGGATTACAATGATGATGATGATGAGGGTGAGGAGAAGGAAGATGGTGAAAATGTCCTAACAGTTCCATCTTGTGCACAGCAATCCATGGATAACCCACCCAAATCACAGGACAGAAGTCTTCCACCAGGTATTGCATAACATAGTGAGCACCATTTATTAAAGTTAGAATGACATAAAGGATAAAAAAAAAGTTTAAATGAGTTGTTCAGAGTAACCACACATGATATGAAAGGTCTGTACAAGTTTGTCAGAATTGAAAGTGAAATGTTTTTCTGAATTGTTTCCCCTTCCTATCGCGTCTTAACTTTATGCTATGCTAAGGCTACTTTTACACTAGTGTTTTTGCTGTATCCGGCAGGGTCCAGCAAAAACGCTTCCATTACTGATAATACAACTATCTGCATCCGTTTGAACGGATCCGGTTGTATTATCTTTAACATATTTTTAACATTGCCAAAACTTATCATTAGCTCCATTGCAAGTCAATGGGGGACAGGTCCGTTTTCTATTGTGACAGATTGTGCCAGAGAAAACTGATCCGTCCCCATTGACTTGCATTGGGGTCACATTTTACTCTGCATCCCTAGGATGGAAAGCAACATACAACATGTTGCGGTTTGCTCTCCGGTCTGGGAACGCAACTAAACGATACGGAATGCATTTTGGAGCATTCCGTTCTGTTCAGTTTAGTTTTGTCCCCATTGACCATGAATGGAGACAAAACTGAAGCGTTTTTTTTCTGGTATTGAGCCCCTATGACGAAACTCAATAATGGGAAAACTTTAACGCTAGTGTGAAAGTACCCTAAGTAGGTAATTCCACCAAAGTGCTGTACAACACAGTTACAGCATAGTCAGTGCTTACATCACATTTAATCACATTGCAGTTGCTAGCTTTGGTGATCCAACATAGTCAACATAAGATAATTTTTTTCAGAAATTTCCTTGGTCCCTTGCCCAGCTTCATTGAACATGTATTGCTCATTTGAACAACTTTTGTGGACAGTATAAATTAGCGTGTGTATGTTGCAAAGTGATTGATTGTTAAACGGTTGCTCAGCTGTCAACTTACTGTCATGGTCTTACCTTCTTACTGTTCTCCTTCGTTTGACATGTGCTGGCGGCCATCTTGGTTTCTGGGTTTCTTGTAGCCTCCCACCCTGCGGCTTCTCCTTCCCACTGGGAGGAGCTGGATGCCTAGCTCATATATATAGGAGGTCTGTGGCTTCAGTTCCTTGCTTGGTCCTCCTGTGTTCACATGCTTCTAAGACTGCTGCTGCTTCTGGTTCCTGATCCTGGCCTCGTCTGACTACCCCATTGGTTCCTGATCCTGGCTTCGTCTGACTACCCCGTTGGTTCCTGATCCTGGCTTCGTCTGACTACCCTTCTGGTTCCTGACCTCTGTCTACGTAGACCCTGCTTCGGTTTAGCCATCCGTTTGGACTTTTGCTTACAGCTTGATTTTCAATAAAGCCTTCTTATTTCCACTTATCTCTTGTTGTACGTCTGGTTCATGGTTCCATGACATTAGGACCAAGCCATGAATTCTGACGGTACTGGGCCATCCTCGCTACCTACGCTGGTTGCCAGACTTGATCAGCAGGATCACCTGTTGGGTCGGTTCGCTGTGGCGTTGCAAACCCTGCTTGAACGCACGGCTCATTTCGCTTCCGTTGCCGATGGGTCGGTTGTCGCTCCTGGGCCTGCTCCTACTGCCGCTCCGGTTGTTGCGCCAGAGTCTACCCCGACACCTGTTGCTGCGCCTGCGGTGTCTCGGGGTATGACCGGTTCTGCCCCCCTTCCACAGCGCTTTGGGGGAGAGCCTACTCAGTGCCGAGGTTTCCTTAACCAGGTGGGCATTTATTTCGAGTTGCTGCCACATGCCTTTCCTACTGAGAGATCAAAGGTGGGCTTCTTGATCTCGCTGCTCTCGGACAAGGCCTTGGCCTGGGCCAGCCCTTTATGGGAGAACAACAATCCGGTGGTTGCCGAGTTTTCCGGTTTTGTTGCTTCTCTTCGGAAGGTATTCGATGTGCCGGCTCGTGCTGCCTCTGCTGCGAAGCTCCTTATGTCCATCAGACAGGGTTCACGATCCGTAGCTGAATACGCCATTGAGTTTCGTACCCTGGCAGCAGAGGTGGGCTGGAATAATGAGGCTCTGGTCGCTGCTTTCTCTCATGGTCTCTCGGATGCCTTGAAGGATGAGGTTGCAGCTAAGGACCTACCAGTGGAGCTCGAGTCTCTTATTTCTTTCCTGATTTTGATTGACACCAGACTCAGGGAGAGACCTTCCTTTAAGGAGAGCCTGCGGAGGTCTTCTAACAGATTGGCGCCTACGTTTGCTGCCCCACCCGTGCCTCCCTCTCCTCCCACGCCTCCTGGGGATGACTTGTCTGGGGGTGAACCCATGCAGCTGGGGTTTGCTCGCCTGTCCGAGGGGGAGAGGGTACTCCGGAGACGCGAGGGCCGATGCATGTACTGTGGTCTCGGTGGGCATTTTCGGTTGGCATGTCCGAACCGTCCGGGAAACGCTCGCACCTGAGATCCTGTCGGGGGCAGATCTTGGGTGGAGTCTCCTCGTCCCCGGATTCCCGTGTTGACAAACCACTGATCACTGTTGTCCTCTCCTGGGTCGGGGGCTCGGTGACGACCCAGGCGTTGGTGGACTCTGGTGCTGGTGGTTTGTTCATTGATAGTGTGTTCGCTGCCGCCAATTCCATTCCTCTGCAGCCTCGAGGTTCCCCACTGGCTCTTGAGGCGATAGACGGCAGACCCCTTCTGCTGCCACACGTGACTCATGAGACCCTTCCAGTGGGGATAGCCATTGGTGCCGTTCACAGAGAGTCGGTCTGTCTCCAGGTGATTTCGTCCCCACACTACTCGGTGGTCTTGGGGTACCCCTGGCTCCAGAAGCATAATCCGACTTTCGATTGGAGATCGGCCGAGATCCTCTCGTGGTCACCGCAGTGTGGGGCTAGTTGCATCCATGGGCCTGTTAAGTTGCTGTGTACTTCCTCGGACTCTCTGTTGCCTCCTGAATACGAAGAGTACCGGGATGTATTCGATAAGGTGCGCGCGGTTGCCCTACCTCCGCACCGCCCATACGATTGTGCCATAGAGTTACAATCTGGTGCCATTCCTCCTCGTGGCAAAGTCTATCCACTGTCGGTAGCGGAGAATGAGGCCATGGAGGAGTACGTGAGGGAGGCGCTTTCACGCGGACACATTAGCAAATCCTCGTTCCCGGCAGGGGCTGGATTTTTCTTTGTGAAAAAGAAGGGCGGTGAGTTGAGGCCTTGCATCGATTACAGGGGTCTCAATCGCATCACGATCAAGAACGCTTACCCGATACCATTGATTTCCGAGCTGTTCGATCGCCTCAAAGGGGCCACGGTCTTTACCAAACTCGACCTGAGGGCGGCATATAACCTGGTAAGGATCAAGGCAGGCGATGAGTGGAAGACCGCGTTTAACACCAGGACCGGTCATTATGAATCCTTGGTTATGCCCTTTGGGTTGTGCAATGCGCCCGCAGTCTTCCAGGAATTCATCAACGATGTTTTCCGTGACCTGTTGCAGCAGTGTGTGGTGGTCTATTTGGATGACATCTTGGTATATTCTGAATCCATGGAGGCCCACATTATGGATGTCAGACGAGTGTTGCAACGGTTACGAGAGAACAGGCTGTTCGGTAAGCTTGAGAAATGCGAATTTCACCGATCCCAGGTAACCTTCTTAGGTTACATCATTTCCGCTGAGGGGTTCTCCATGGATCCTGAGAAGGTTTCGGCTGTCTTACAGTGGCCCCAGCCCAGTGGTCTCCGTGCCCTGCAGCGCTTTTTGGGCTTCGCCAATTATTATCGGAAGTTCATCAGGGACTTTTCTATGCTAGCCAAGCCTCTCACGGATCTGACCAGGAAGGGCAGTAATTTCCAGGTCTGGCCGCTCGAGGCCATCCGAGCTTTTGAGGCTCTAAAGTCCGCCTTTGTGTCGGCTCCGATTCTGTCGCATCCCAACCCTGGGTTGCCGTTTGTCCTCGAGGTGGACGCGTCTGAGACGGGAGTAGGCGCCCCTCCTGTCTCAGCGTAGAACACCAGAGGGTCCTCTGCTTCCTTGTGGGTTTTACTCCCGGAAACTGTCTTCCGCGGAGTGCAACTATCAGATTGGTGACAGGGAGTTATTGGCCATCGTGCAGGCCCTTAAAGAATGGAGGCACTTGCTCGAGGGTTCGGTGGTTCCGGTTCTCATCCTGATGGACCACAAGAATCTGACCTACCTCTCTGAGGCCAAGAGATTGACACCACGTCAGGCCAGATGGGCTCTGTTCTTGTCACGTTTTAATTACGTGGTCTCCTACCTACCCGGTTCCAAGAACATCAGAGCGGATGCCTTATCACGGCAGTACTCCGAGTTGTCCGGGGAGGAGTAGATTCCGACTTCGGTCATACCTCCGAATCAGATCCTGGCCGCCATTCGCACCAGCCTGACCTCTCCCCTGGGTGAGCAGATTTTGGCGGCTCAATCTGGTGCTCCCTCTGGGAGACCCAACGGCAGGTGTTTTGTGCCTGAGGAGTTGCGCACTCGGTTGTTGCGAACCTACCATAACTCCAAGGCCGCGGGGCATCCTGGAAAGAATCAGCTGTCCTGGGCTTTTTCACGTCTGTTCTGGTGGCCTTCTCTACGTTCCGACATCGCCGCATATGTAGCGGCATGCTCCGTTTGTGCCCAGAGTAAGTCCCCTCGGCACCTTCCGTTGGGCCTTTTGCAACCCATAGCCACCGGGGAGCGCCCATGGTCACACCTGGGGATGGATTTCATTGTGGACCTCCCTGCATCCCGAGGCCATACGGTCATTCTCATGATTGTGGATCGGTTTTCCAAAATGTGCCACTGTGTTCCTCTCAAGAAGTTACCCTCTGCACAGGAGTTGGCCACGATTTTCGCCAGGGAGGTCTTCCGGTTGCACGGTTTGCCCAAGGAGATTGTGTCGGATCGGGGGAGTCAGTTTGTGTCCAGGTTCTGGCGCGCCTTTTGCTCCCAGTTGGGGATTCATCTCTTTCTCCTCGGCCTACCACCCTCAGTCCAATGGGGCCGCAGAACGATCCAATCAGGCCTTGGAGCAATTCCTTCGTTGCTATGTCTCCGATCACCAAGACAATTGGGTTGACCTCCTGCCTTGGGCTGAGTTTGCCAGGAACACGGCGGTGAACTCTTCCTCTGGGACGTCTCCCTTCATGGCCAATTATGGGTTCCAACCTGCTGTGTTACTGGAGGTATTCTCTCCCCAGGATATTCCGGCTGTGGAGGATCACCTTTCCGTCCTACGTGCTTCTTGGGTACAGATCCAGAGGTCCCTTGAGGTCTCTGCGCAGCGCCAGAGACTCCAGGCTGATCGCAGACGAGCGCCCGCTCCTTCCTACCAGGTCGGAGACCGTGTATGGTTGTCCACCCGCTACCTCAACCTTCGAGTGCCCACTCCCAAGCTGGCGCCTCGCTTTGTTGGTCCCTTCCGAGTGCTTCGCAGGGTAAACCCGGTAGCCTATGCCTTTGCGCTTCCTCCTGGCATGCGGATCTCCAACGTGTTTCATGTCTCCCTGTTGAAGCCATTGGTGTGTAATCGTTTCACTTCCTCGGTTCCTCGGCCCCGTCCGGTCCAAGTGGGCAATCATGAGGAATATGAGGTGAGCAATATCCTGGACTCACGCCTGGTCCGCGGTCGGTTGCAGTTTTTGGTCCATTGGCGTGGTTATGGTCCAGAGGAGCGTTCCTGGGTTCCCTCCGCAGATGTCCATGCTCCAGCTTTGCTCCGAGCCTTCCACGCACGCTTCCCTCAGAAACCGTTCCTTACTCCGCGGAGGAGGGGCCCTTGAGGGGGAGGTACTGTCATGGTCTTACCTTCTTACTGTTCTCCTTCGTTTGACATGTGCTGGCGGCCATCTTGGTTTCTGGGTTTCTTGTAGCCTCCCACCCTGCGGCTTCTCCTTCCCACTGGGAGGAGCTGGATGCCTAGCTCATATATATAGGAGGTCTGTGGCTTCAGTTCCTTGCTTGGTCCTCCTGTGTTCACATGCTTCTAAGACTGCTGCTGCTTCTGGTTCCTGATCCTGGCCTCGTCTGACTACCCCGTTGGTTCCTGATCCTGGCTTCGTCTGACTACCCTTCTGGTTCCTGACCTCTGTCTACGTAGACCCTGCTTCGGTTTAGCCATCCGTTTGGACTTTACTTACAGCTTGATTTTCAATAAAGCCTTCTTATTTCCATTTATCTCTTGTTGTACGTCTGGTTCATGGTTCCATGACACTTACTTCTAATATTCATTGCCACCTTACCTTGTCGCTTACGTTCTCCATAACTAAATTGGGTATTTTTTCCAATAATTGGAACATTTGTACATTGCTTTTTTTATTTTTTTAAATCGGATATTTTTTATTAAAGGTTTTGTAAAAAAAAAAATTATATTATTACAATAACAACCCCTTTTACCCACCCTCCCATCCATTTTTCAGTCCTGCAACTAATTAAAGTCATGAATCATCTCCGTGGTGTTTTGTGTAATACCATACATCATTAACAACATTGCTTGTTTTCTTAGTTAATGTAATGTATTTCAGGAAGGTAATGCATAGTACAGTAGGTGTTATTAATTTTCTTCTGTACTCTGCTTAGGAAATACATTCCTGATCAAAAGTTTAAGACCACTTGAAAAATGGCAAAAAAATCATATTTAGCATGGCTGGATCTTAACAAGGTTCCAAGTAGAGCTTCAACATGCAACAAGAAGAAATGGGAGTGAGACGACAAAACATTTTTTGAGCATTCAATTTAATGAAAACAATGAATAAACTGAAACGGGCTGTTTTTCAACTGATCAAAAGTTTAGGACTAAATTCCAGTCGTTACCACACAGACGAGGGCACTCAGTCATGAGGAATGCTCTCTGCAACATCTGGACGCCCCTGCACTTCCTGAAGCTCCATTGTTCCACTGAAGGAAAAAGCACCCCAGATAGTTATGGCGCCCCCTCGACTGTGGCGCGTAGAAAACGTGTCAGGTGGGATCTGCTTGTCATGCCAGTAACGTTGGAAACCATCAGTACCATCAAGGTTACATTTTTTCTCATCAGAGAATAAAACTTTCTTCCACCTTTTGAATGTACCATGTTTGGTGCTCTCTTGCAAAGTCCAAACGAGCAGATCTATGGCGTTCAAGGAGACGAGTTCTTTGAAGACATTTTTTGTTTTTGAAGCCCTTCAGTCTCAGATGCCGTCTGATGGTTATGGGGCCGAAGTCAGCACCAGTAAGGGCTTTAATTTGGGTTGAAGATCGCCCAGTGTCTTGACGGACAGCCAATTATATTTTTTTGGGTCTTCCACTTGACTTTTTTGTTCCATAACCCTCAGGATCATTTAAGAAATTCCAAATGACTCTCTTACTGCGTCCCACCTCAGCAGCGATGGCGCGCGGTGAGAGACCCTGCTTATGCAGTTCAACAACCCGACCACATTCAAAAAGGGAGAGTTTTTTTGCCTTTACCATCACAACGTGTGACTACCTGACAGAAAATGACAATGAATCCACATCTTTGCACAGATTTGGCCTTTTAAAGGCATGTGGTCCTAAACTTTTGACCAGCTGAAAAACTGCCTGTTTCAGTTTAATCGTTATTTATCGTTATTTTCAATTAATTGAATGCTCAAAAAATGTTTTGTCTCACTCATTTCTTCTTGTTGCATGTTGAAGCTCTACTTGAAACCTTGTTAAGAGCCAACAATGTAAAATATTATTTTTTTGCCATTTCTCAAGTGGTCTTAAAATGTTGATCAGGACTGTACCTTACTTAAAGGGACTCTGACAGGCCCTATAAACATATTTATATTCATCTGTCAATCACATTTCTTTATGCCCAAGGGGCGTTTTTTCTCATACCTTTGTGCCCAGCCGCGCCTCAACTGTCGAGTCCTAGCGCCGCCCAGCTCATTATTAGTCACTGCGCTGGGCGGCTCTTACATTCCCCGATCCTGTCACCCGAGAGAAGAGTCTCTTGGCCGGCGCAGGCGCATAAACAATCTGAATTTCTGATGACATCAGCGCTCTGAAGCGCTGGATACTAGTGCCTTGGAGGAGAGAACGGACGCAGGCGCATTCAATTACAGGGTTGGGAGGGTGACGGCGCATGCGCAGATGGTCCGATTGAGGCTGATGCCCATAAATATCTATCGGGCATGCGTGGGAACTGACAGGATCGGGGAATGTAAGAGCCGCCGAGCGCAGTGAATAATAATGAGCTGGGCGGCACTAGGAATCGACAGTTGAGTCGCGGCTGGGCACAAAGGTATGAGAAAAAACGCCCCTTGGGCATAAAGAAATGTGAAAAAACGCCCCTTGGGCATAAAGAAATGTGATTGAAAGATGAATATAAAGTTGTTTTTGCATGGTTTACAATGCGGACAGGGGGTACTTTTATATCATTGGAATGCACGTTAATAGATCTATGACTGCATAGGAATAACTAAATATGTTTATAGGGCCTGTCAGTGTCCCTTTAAGCTAACTTCATGTGTTCTGAACAGCAGCCGGCAGAGGACCAGTCTGACAGAGTCCCTGTTGGATCCTATTGTAGTCCATGGTGATCTGGTGGTGCATAGCCCTATCCAGTTATGTCAGAACAGGCTGCCAGGGTTCACATCGCATAAAGTATGTGAACTTAGCCTGACATTGCTGTCATTCTCCTCATAAATCAATTAAATTATAATGTGCCATTATTTTTCAGACTTCTTTGATAGCAAGACATCTGTGGTTTCTCATTCGGGGTCTATTTTGAAAGCAGATGTACTTGAAAAACCTGTTCCAATGTAAGTTTTGTATGTCAAGCAATATTATAAAATGTATAGATGATATGAAATGTTGTAAAAACCATGACAACTATTATAATTTGCAAAGGCAAGGTAAAGCATGTATCCAGTTATGAATGAAAATTTCGCAAATGACAAAATGTCAAAGTTCACCTGTGTAATAAGTGTGTAAAAGTCATTTTTTCTAAGCTACACTTTTTTGTTCTGACCTTTCAGTGTTAAAGTAATTTTCTGAGCTTATGATATTGATCAACTATCCTCAGGATAGGTCACCAGTATCCGATCAGTAAGGTTCCGACACCTGGCACAAACTGCTCTTCCCTGCAGGTGCCGGAAGCACAACTCTATTCAAAGTATAGCGGCCGCTCCTTGTCACGAGCAGAGTCCACTCTATATGGCAGGTCTTGCCTGTGCAATACAGCTGACACTCAGCTGCAGTGATCTGCACTGGAGAGAATTCCTATCCCAGTCATGTAACCCCTTAAATGACAAGTTTCAAAAGAAAAGGTGGTAATGGGATGTGATTTTTATTTTTTTAATCAAATCTATATTTCATTCTATTTATTCTACCAATTCTAGGAAGTTTGTGTCTTAGTGTATATGAATATATCTTTTCAATTTAACAGGTCTAGTGTTGATCCTGATGGACACTACATACAGTGCCTTGAAAAAGTATTTAGTTACATGTAATGTAACAATTTCGTATTTTGTTACATTACAGCCTTAAGTCTGAATTTTATGTGATGGATCAGTACACACTAGTTTAAGTTGGTGAAGTGAAATGAGAAAAATATATAAATAAAACTATTGTTTAGAAATAGAAAACAGAAAATTGGCCTGGTGCAACAAATTGCCTTCAGAAGTCACATTATTAGTAGGAGGATTGCGTATCCGACGCAGGTTGATGACGTCTCAGGGTTTCTGTCCTTACGGAATAAGACCATTCTTTTTTCTTTATTCTTTCTTTATTCTTTATAGTGCACTATTTATTCATAGGTCATCTGTAGTCCAGGGTATTCCGCCAATATAATACCCTGGACTACAGATGACCTATGAATAAATAGTGCACTATAAAGAATAAAGAAAGAATAAAGAAAAAAGAATGATCTTATTCCGTAAGGACAGAAACCCTGAGACGTCATCAACCTGCGTCGGACACGCAATCCTCCTACTGATTCAAACCCTGCAAGCCAGCTGAGAGACACGTGGGACGCGGTGAACTCCAGTGCCGGGACGCCGGCATACACTGTGGACCGCAAGCCCACCGAACGAGCAGAGGCACGCAGGTGAAGGTAAGCCCACATAGTGGGTTAAACTTGCAAAACTACTATATCCAAATAGTAAGAGGAAAGACATCAACCGCATTCAAAGACAGAACTTTGATACAAGTATAGCAACAGTTAAAAAGGAAGCCCATCTTTTCTATAGAGACTGCTGCATATGTGAAACATCATCTTCAGATGCAGGTCAAAACCTATTGAGATAAATACTCAGTGTCAAACGAGCATCCATTTTGCTTTCCCTTATATAGGACCATACTTAATGAATTTTTATCCTGTTTAGCCAAATGTGTTAAGCATTTTATATACTTATTTTGTACAACCATTTTGCCTGACTTGGCAGAGACTTGCCGTCCGAACAACCTCAGTTTTTCCTGCAATTAGGATTAACTATTAGTCATACAACTTGGTTGTTTGGACCGCTAGCTTTAGTTTCAAGTCAGGATTGTGTGTCATTTAATAGAATATTTTTATATATGAACTGTATTTTTATAATTAATTATTTTTAATATTAAAGTGTGTCCTATACCTCCTTATGAGTGCCCATTCATACTTAATTCACAATTTAACCACTTTTTGAGGGGTGATCTCAAATTTTGTTTGGTGCACCTACCCTGAGGGTTACAGAGGTGAGCGGATCTCCCAAACCTTATTCAAAGAAAACTCTGTCTGGCTCAAACCCAACATATCACATCACCCAAAGAACACCATCCCCACACTGAAACATGGTGGTGGCAGCATCATGCTGTGGAGATGTTTTTCAGCAGCTGGGAGTGGGAAACTGGTCAGAGTTGAGGGAAAGATGGATGGTGTTAAATACAGGGATATTCTTGAGCAAAACCTATGCCGCTTTATGTGTGATTTGAGGCCAGGATGGAGGTTTACCTTCCAGCAAGACAATGACCCCAAACACCATGCTAAAGCAACACTTGACTGGTTTAAGTGGAAACATGTAATGTCAAAGCCTAGATCTCAATCCAATAGAAAATCTGTGGTCAGACTTAAAGGGAGTCAGTCACCTCCGTATGGCCATATACAGTGCTTACATAGCTCTGTAGCACAACTATGCAGGATTGTAATGGTATCTTTCTTTGTCTTTAGACTTGCACCAGCAGGAAAAAACTAAGTTTAATTTAGTTTTCACTTTACTCCTCCCCGTACTCAGGAGAAGTTGGGCAATGTGTTTTGGGGTGTCTTTTTACATATACCCATGCTGGGTGAAATAAATATCTCGGCAAAAGACAACTTTTCCCATTTTTTTATACAAAGTTGGCATTTGACCAAGATATTTATCTCACCCAGCATGGGTATATGTAAAATGACACCCCAAAACACATTGCCCAACTTCTCCTGAGTACGGCGATACCAGGTGTGACACTTTTTTGCAGCCTAGATGCACAAAGGGGCCCAAATTCCTTTTAGGAGGGCATTTTTAGAAATTTGGATCCCAGACTTCTTCTCACGCTTTAGGGCCCTTAAAATGCCAGGGCAGTATAAATACCCCACATGTGACCCCATTTTGGAAAGAAGACACCCCAAGGTATTCAATGAGGGGCATGGCAAGTTTATAGAATTTATTCGTTTTTTTGGCACAGGTTAGCGGAAATTGATTTTTTTGTTTGTTTTTTCCTCACAAAGTCTCAGTTTCCGCTAACTTGGGACAAAAATTTCAATCGTTCATGGACTTAATATGCCCCTCAGCGAACACCTTGGGGTGTCTTCTTTCCAAAATGGGGTAATTTGTGGGGTGTTTGTACTGCGCTGGCATTTGAGGGTCTCCGCAATCATTACATGTATGGCCAGCATTAGGAGTTTTTTGCTATTCTCCTTATATTGAGCATACGGGTAATGAGATTTATTTATTTTTTTCGATCAGCCTCTGGGCTGAAAGAAAAAATGAACGGCACAGATTTCTTCATTGGCATCGATCAATGTGGATGAAAAAAATCTCGGCCCAAAAAAAAAAGAGGGGAAAGGAGTCTGTCAGGACATAGGAGCTCCGCCCAACATCCATACCCACTTAGCTCGTATGCCCTGGCAAACCCGATTTTTCCATTCACATCAATCGATGTGGATGAATAAATCATTGGCGTGATATTTTTTTTTTTTATATATACAAAGTGTTTGCCAAAGCATATGAACACCGCCGCCCCCTCAGCTCATATGCCTCGGCAAACGTATCTTTTACTGCAGAGGAGAAATCGTCTTGCAGCGCCGCATACACCGACTTTTGTGTAATCTGACAGCAGCGCAATGCTTCTGTCAGAATGCACATCAGTGCTGCAGCTCGGTTGGTCCACCTGGAAGGTAAAAAGAAAAAACCAGGCCGCAACGCAATAAATTTATTAACTTTATAATAACATTTGAACTGAACATATTAACTTTAACTTTTTGAACAGAACGTTAACTTTTTTGCTTACTGGTGATTTTTTAAAAATAAATTCCTTTTTTTTTACCTCTCAAACCTCTCCTTCCCCATGGGACAATGTGCAAAGCACAAATCGCCCAAATATGTGGCGAAGTACATTATGCACTTTGTCCCAGGTGAAAGGAGAGGTTTGCAGCAGCTGTGAGTGAAAGGGCCCTAATAGCCCTGTGTGCCTGTCCTGTGAGATCCAATCCCTATGCTAAGTGTACCTGTGTGTGGTACTTCCGGAAACACTCCCCTAAGCATAGGGCAGGGTGGTGAGGGCAGTCAGGACAGAAATAGCAGGTGTCACGCCTTATTCCACTCCTGCTACAGACACAACATCTTTTTCGAGGTGATGGTTGGGTTGAGGTACCAGCAACGACATTTGGGAAATGTCACTCGTGTAGACGGCTCACTACACTGGTGGTTGGGGCCACGGAACCTTCTGGATACAGGAGGTTCTCGATGATCTCTTCCTGAAATTTGAGGAAGGGTCCTGTTCTCCCAGCCTTACTGTAGAGAACAAAACTATTGTACATGGCAAATTGAATCAAATATACAGACACCTTCTTGTACCAGCGCCTGGTGCGTCAGGAAACTAAATAAGGAGCCAACATCTGGTGATTGAAGTCCACCCCTCCCATGAGCGAATTATAGTCGTGGACACAGAGGGCCTTTTCAATGACACTGGTTGCTCATTCTATTTGTATTGTCGTGTCTGCGTGAATGGAGGAGAGCATGTAAACGTCACTCTTGTCTCTCCATTTCACTGCAAGCAGTTCTTCGTTACACAAGGCAGCCCTCTCCCCCCTTGCAAGACGGGTGGTAACGAGCCGTTGGGGGAAGCCCCGGCGACTAGGTCGCGCTGTGCCACAGCAGCCAATCTGTTCTAGGAACAAATGCCTGAAGAGGGGCACACTTGTGTAGAAATTGTCCACCTAAAGATGGTTCCCCTTGCCAAATAAGGGTGACACCAAGTCCCAGACTGTCTTCCCACTGCTCCCCAGGTAGTCAGGGCAACCGACCGGCTCCAGGGTCTGATCTTTACCCTCTGAGATAATTAGAATTTTTGGGTATAGCCTGTGGCCCTCTCACAGAGCTTATACAATTTGACCCCATACCGGGCGGGCGCTTGCTAGGGATGTATCGTTTGAAGCCAAGGCACCCAGTAAAATGTATAAGGGACTCGTCTACGCAGATGTTTTGCTCAGGGGTATACAAATCTGCAAATTTGTTGTTGAAGTGGTCTATGAGGGGCCGAATTTTATGGAGCCGGTCAAAAGCTGGGTGGCCTCTGGGACGGGAGGTGGTGTTGTCGCTAAAGTGCAGGAAACGCAGGATGGCCTCAAATCGCACAGTGTTAGGGTCCGGCCGGCAGGGGGCTCGTTCCCCTAGGTGAGGGGGGGCTCCCCCGCAGCGGAGCATAATGCCAGGGAGTTGCACTGCTCCCCACGCGGCTGGAGTGACCATGCGGCGGTGGGTCGGCCCCTGGCTGATGGGTGGCACCCCCGCACTGGTGCACTCTGCCAGGGAGCTTCATGGCTCCCCACGCGGCATCGACTTCAAAACCGGTGGGGGGCTGAGCCCCTGATGGAAGTAGGGCTCCCCCTGCCCCGGTTCATAATGCCAGGGAGCTGCACTGCTCCCCACGCGGCAGAAGTGACCAGCCGGCGGTGGGTCGGCCCCTGGCTGATGGGGGGGCACCCCCGCACTGGTGCACTCTGCCAGGGAGCAGCATGAGCTCCCCACGCGGCACACAAATTTTGCTGATGGGGGGCGGGGGCCACGGTGTATGAAGGACTCCCCCTGGCCCGGTTCATGGTGCCAGGGAGTTGCGCGGCTCCCCACGCGGTACAGGTGTCCAGCCGGCGGTGGGTCGGCCCCTGGCTGATGGGGGTTCCTCCGCACTGGTGCACTCTGCCACGGTGCTGCGCGGCTTCCCACGCGGTTATCATGTAGGGACACAGGGGACACCGTGGCCCTGTGCCTTATCTTCGTTAAAGTCTGGCACGGGCCGCCGTGCCGTTAGTGAGGCAGGGATCAGGGATGAGAGAACCAGGCCGTTCAGGGGGAGCAGGTCATAGCCGGTGGTTACCTTCCTTCTGCCGGCTGCACACAAGGTCGCCAAGAGGGTCATTTAGGCACGGGGGATTAATTAGTCCATACAAGTGAGTACTAGTTCTCCGGGGAGGGGTGTGTTACAGAGTACTGCACGGTCTACAGACCTGGTCCACCGTAGTAAATTCTAGCTGGGATTGCTGGTCAGGAGCCGAGGATCACTCGTCTCAGTGTCAAGCCAGTACAGGGGCTTAGTAGGCGCAGCTTGCGGTGGTAGCTTTCCCCCCAGGTTAGGCAATTCTTATTGGCAAGAGTTAATGGTAAAAAATTTATGAAAAAACTTGTTTGCGTGGTTCTTTACGACGAATGCACAATCCAGGGTTAATGCCTTGATTGTTTTGCTTCTAGGTCCTAACTTGTCTCGGCTACACCCTGATTTGTGGCTTATCAGCAAGGTACTAGGGGTACATGTCGGGGGGGGGGGGGGGGGAGGAGAGAGAAGTCACAAGCTTGGTGTTTAATAAAGTCTGGCACAGGCCGCCATGCCGTTTAGTTAGGCAGGTTTCAGGGGTGGGAGAACTAAGCTTGGTTAGGGTGAGCACGTTATAGATGGTTGCTGCCTTCCTTCTGCCAGCCGTACATAAGGTTTCCCAGGGGGTTATTTAGATACAGGGTGTTAGGAGTCCATGCAAGTGATTTATTTTCATTTGCAAAGGGTTGATTTCATAAAAAAAAAAAAAAAAAAAAGATAATAATGCTGCCCGCACATTTTGCATTCTGCCATGGAGCAGCGCGAGCTCCCCGTGCAGCAATTGCGTAAAAGTACAAGGGACAGCATGTCCCCGCTCCTTGTCTTCAATAAAGTCTGGCACGGCCCGCCGTGCCATTAGTTAGGCAGGGATCGTGGCTGGGAGAACTAGGCTCGGTCAGGGGGAACAGCTCATAGGCGGTGGCTGGCTTCCTTCTGCTGCCCGTACATAAGGTTTCCCAGGGGGTTATTTAGCTACAGGGTGTTATTGAATCCATGCAGGTGATTACCAGGGATCTTAGACGGGTGTGTTGGGTCTGGTTTAGTAGGGACGGGTTTTAAAAAAAAAAAAAAAAAAAGAAGAAAAGGGAAATCATAGTTGGCGAAGCAAGGTCTCCGGGGAAGAGCGGGTTACAGAGTACCGCATGGTCTACAGGCCTGGTCCGTGTGAGCAATCCTAGCGGAGGCTGCTGCTCTTGTTCCATCATTCACGTTTAACACATTCGCAGGGTTTCCTCACGACATGTGCACAATCCAGTGTTGATGCCTTAATTGTTTTGTTTCTAGGTCCAAACCTTGTCTCAAGTTACATCCTGAAATTTGGCTTATCGGCAAGGTAGTAGGGGTACACGTCGGGGAGGGGGGAGGAAGCTTGGTTTGTGTCTTATGCACCGTCTCACGTCCAGGTCGTGCTGTTACTACCGTTCTGCGGTTGTCAGTCCGTAGGTATTCTGAGCAGGTAAGTGCATGGTCACCCTCTGGGTGTTACTTTCTGGGTGTCTGTTCGAGTTGGAGAAGGGTTTTGATCGGTCTTTTTGAAGTGCCCCCCTTTCAGCGGTGGAGAGTTAGTTCCGATAGGGTGGTCACAGGTAAGTTTAGCAAGAAGGAGAGACTTGTCATCGACCTGTCAGCCCCACATGGTTCCCACGTCCCTAGTCTTAACTCCCTCATTCCTTCAGAGGAAGTGGGCATGAGGTATTCTTCTATTGATAAGTGGAAGGTCCGATACTACTTTTCCATCAAACTCACTTTCTGTTCTAGGAGCAGCCCGTGGCTCTTTGATCAGTTGGCTCAGGCCTACATTGGGTTTTAGAATATAAGGTACGCTCTGAATTTGTTATTCATTACTTCCTGCTTATCTAGAGGTCAGGGTCAGCCCCCTTAGGGCTGGGGAGATTGTTGAGCTGTTTTCCCAGTTAGGTGTCCCGGTCTCCCCCAAGAGACCTGCTAGCTCAGGTTTTGCTGCTATTTTGGCACCCACTTGGTCGCAGGGGAGTGGCCTGCTGAGGTGAGACAAATCCCAGGTTTCCTGCAAACCCCAGCACTTTTCGAGCTGTACCCCATTGTGGTGGCCGCCCATGTTTGGGGCAGCAGCTGGGTACATCGCACTGTTTTGTTTGTAACCGACAACGCTGCAGTGGTAGATATCTTAACCAATGGGTTGTCTAAGTCGTCTAATGTCATCTGTCTCTTGAGACGTCTAGTTCAACTCTCCTTGCGACATCATTTTTGTGTTAGTAGTACGCATGTGCCAGGTTCTCAAAATGTGGCAGCTGATGCTTTATCAAGGGCTAATTTTCCCCTCCCCCACGACAGCACCTTAGAGAGATTGCTCCACCCCAGGACAGGAAACCTGCAGCATAAAAAGGTGGAGCCGCTCTCCCACCTCAGTGAGGTTTCCTGTCCTGGTACGGGAGCCTGCAGTGTCATCCCGACCTGGAAGTCCCGGTAGAAGCCGGAGGGTTGGGGCGGCGTATGGTACCTGTCCGATTATTCCCCACAGGTGTCGGGGGCAAAGTTCCGGTGTCTAGATCCCGGATCACAGGGCAGAAGGTGCCGGTCCCTCAGGCGAGGAGGACAGCACTAGCGGCTGGAAGGGGGCCAGGAGGCCTCGGTGGTTCTGCAGACTTGCCGGGACGCCGCCGGATGTAGACGCGGCGTCTGAAACAGGAAGTGCCATGCGTTCCACGGCCGTGCGCTTCCGGTCAGGTGACCGGAAGTTCAACATCCCGGCAATTTTAAATCGGCTCCAGGCAGGTATGAGAAGCTGGGGTGTTCTGGACGCCGGTATCTGAAGTTCAGAGGCCAGAAAGTGGACCAGAGGGTTCCAGTACTATCTTGGCGTGGTGGGTCTGCAGGAGCTGTGTGTCTCTCAGGTGAGAGGAATACTTTGGTGGCAGTATGTAACTTGGGCATTGTTTGTATCAGTGCAGGTTTTTTGCCCTCACTATGGAGGAAGAGAGGAGGTCTGAAAGTGTGGATGTGGAGATCCTGCCACCGGTATTGTCCTATTCTCGGTCCTTAGAGGGTCTAGACTGTTCCTCAGATTTGGGTATGTTCCTTTTTTCTTAGACTGTGCCTAAGAAGGTGGCGGCAAAGAAAAAGAACAAAGAATGCCCTATCTGCAAGTGCCCGTTGTCGTCTTCTTACGCTAAAAAGCTTTGTCAGCAGTGCATTGAGGAGACTCCAAGTCTTTTGAAAGACCTTAAGTCTATCATGTCTGAAGTTACAAATTCCCTGAGAAGTAGGAAGAGAAGAAGAACAGTGAGGCAGGAGTCCGATGTGGAATCGGAAGATAGCGATTCTCTCTCCGGGAATGAGGACTCTAATGATTCCTTTTCTTCTGAGGATAATATAAGAGAAGGAAAGTTCCTATTTCCAGCGGAAGATACGGACAAATTGTTAAAAGTTATCCGATCTACCTTGGAGTTGGAGGATACCAGAGAGGATAGATCGGTAGAGGATGTCGTGTTTGAGGGACTTAGGGAAAGAAAGCGTAGGTGTTTCCCTGTCCATAGGTCTATTTCAGCGGTGATAGAAAAGGAATGGAAAAAAACGGATAAAAAGCCGTTCATTTCTAAGACCTTTAAACGGAAGTATCCATTTGAGGAAGAAGCATCTACATCTTGGGACAAGGCCCCGAAACTAGATGTAGCCATTTCCAAGATCTCTAAAAAAAAATCCTCACTGCCCTTTGAGGACATGGGATTCTTAAAGGACCCCTTAGATAAAAGAATAGATTCCTCCCTTAAGAATGCATGGGAGTCTTCTGCGGCTGCTTTCAGGCCTAGTATAGCTGCCACTGTTGTTGCAAGGTCTATGTCACTGTGGTTGGAGAGGCTAGAGGGGCAGATTAGGGAGAAATGCCCTAAGGAGCAGTTATTAGCTTCTATACCGACCTTCCAGAAAGCTGCGGATTTTATTGCGGATGCCGCGGTGGACTCGGTGAGGCTGGAGGCAATAACCGCATCCCTGTCCAATTCTGCGTGACGTGCTTTGTGGCTTAAGAATTGGAAAGGGGGAGATTTGCCATCCAAGCTGGCTATGTAGCATTCCCTGTGATGGCCAGTTTCTTTTCGGGTCGGAACTTGACTCCTTACTCGAGAAAGCGGCAGATAGGAAGAAGTTTCCCCAGGAATCTTTTACACAATTCAGGCAATATAAACGGCCCTTTCGGACCCCGACAAGGTTCCAGAATAAGAAGCAGACGGGGGACAGAGAGCAGGGAGCAAGGCCTAGATCAGGAAATAAGGGTTTTTTGTTTGGATCAGCCACAGCCTGTGCGGGAAAACAAGGAAAGCAATGACGCCATGATCCCAGTAGGAGGAAGATTAAAGTTCTTTCTTCCTGCTTGGGAAAAGATGGCAGGGAAATGGTTGATAAGTCTTCTGCGGGAGGGTTTAAGATTGGAGTTCTTGAGTTGTCCCGCAGAAAGATTTGTGATTTCGAGGTTTTCTCTCATTATGCTGCAAGAAATAAAAAAACTGATAAGCAAGAAGGTGTTGATTCCTGTCCCAGAGTCAGAGCTAGGGAAGGGTTTTTATTCCACCCTGTTTTTAGTGAAGAAACCGGATGGGTCGTATCGGACTATAATAAATCTCAGATATCTGAACAGATTCCTGAAGGCCAGAAAATTCAAGATGGAATCCATCAGGTCAGCGATATATCTTTTGTCTCCAGGCTGCCATATGGCGGTCCTTGATTTAAAAGATGCTTAACATCATATTCCGATTCATCCAGATCACCAGAGATTCCTCCGGGTGGCGGTGAGAACCGAGGTGGGACTTCTTCACTATCAGTTCCAGGCTCTTCCCTTTGGCCTCTCCATGGCACCTCGGATCTTTACCAAGGTAGTGGCGGAGATGGCTTCCTTCATCAGAAGGGAGAACATCACGTTTTTACCTTACCTGGACGACTTTCTGGCGGTGGCCCAGTCTCGGGAGGAGTGTGCCAGGTCTCTGGATCGGGTTATGGAGGTTCTTCAGTCTTTGGGCTGGCTGTTGAATATCCAAAAGTCCAGGTGGGAGCCTTCAACGAGCCAGGTTTTTCTGGGTCTGGTTTTAAATTCCAGGCTGGAAAAAACTTTCCTCTCAGAGGAGAAGGTAGCCGGGGTTCAGGGAGTAGTTCAGAGGGTTCAGTTAGAACAGACCCTGTCCATAAGAAAAGCTATGTCCCTGTTAGGAGTTTTAACTTCCTGCATGCCAGCAGTCCAGTGGGCTCAACGACATTCCCGCCAGTTACAGGGAGAGATCTTGACTGCCACAAGACAGGCAGGGGCATCCCTGGAGTCAGTGATGAGCTTATCAGAAGTGACCCTTTCATCCCTAGATTGGTGGAAGGAGGTAAAAAATCAGAACCAGGGACTTCCCTGGTCCTTTCCGGAACCGGTGGTTACTACGGATGCCAGCCCCTGGGGTTGGGGGGCTCACGTGGAGGATCAGATTTTTCAGGGAGAGTGGTCCCAGGGTCAGAGACGGTTTTCGTCAAATCGAAAGGAGCTGAGGGCGGTTTTGCTGGCCTTGAGAGCAGTACTTCCTATGATCCAGAACAGGCATGTGAGAGTGATGTCCGACAATCAGACAGTGGTCTCATATCTCAATCGTCAAGGAGGGACCAGGTCAGATTCTTTACTGAAGGAGACGAGATGGATTTTCGAGGAGATAGAAGGGAGAGTGCTTCATCTCTCGGCCATTCATATCAGAGGGGTCGAGAATTCTCGAGCGGACTTCCTGAGTCGCCACAGATTACGTCAGGGAGAGTGGTCTCTGAATCCAGAAATTTTCTCCCAGATAGTAAGATTATGGGGTCTGCCTTCAGTAGACATGTTCGCCACAAGAGAAAACAGAAAGGTACAGAATTGTTTCTCCCTCAGTCCAGAGGAGTGCCCATCTGGGGTGGACGCCTTCCTCCAGAGATGGGATTTACTGCTAGGCTATGCCTTTCCCCCCGCTTCAGTTGATTCCACTAGTAATAAGGAAGATCAGGTACGAAGGGGCAAGGGTAATCCTGATAGCCCCCTTCTGGCCGAAGAGGGCGTGGTTTTCCCTGTTGAGAGCAATGTCCGTTTCAGATCCGTGGATCCTGCCAGGAATTCCAGACCTATTATCTCAGGGTCCAGTGTTCCATCCAAAAGTAGGGTCTCTACATCTTTTGGCATGGAATTTGAGAGGTCATTTTTAGCTAGTCAGGGATTCTCTGAGGAGGTCATTTCCACTTTGATGAAAAGTAGGAAGGAGGTGACGAATGTTATCTATGCACGAGTATGGAGGAAGTTCCTGCCCTTTATAGGCGCAGAAGGGGTTTCCTGGCCGTTAGATTTTTCTGTAGTTCAGGTGTTGGATTTTTTACAGAGAGGATTGTCCCTCAGGTTGGCAAAAAGTACGCTAAAAGTGCAGGTGTCAGCTTTATCGGTTCTGGGGAGAAGAAGTTTAGCCATGGACCCTTGGGTGGTTAGGTTTTTTAAGGCAGTGGATAGGATTACGCCAGTAGCAGGCCCTAGATTTCCTCCCTGGGACCTTAACTTAGTGCTTAACGCCCTTACCAAACATCCCTTTGAACCTTTAGCCTCTTGCTTGGTTAAAGTACTTTCCCTTAAGCTAGTTTTGCTGGTAGCTTTAACATCAGCCAGAAGGGTTGGGGAGATTCAGGCCCTCTCTATTAACCCCCCTTTTATGTCCATCAGAGAGGATAGAGTGGTTCTCAGACCAGATCCTGGTTTTATGCCGAAGGTTCCTTCTAGGATTAATAGGGCTCAGGAGGTAGTTCTCCCAGCTTTCTTTTCAGAACCAAAAGATGACAGAGAGAAAGAGCTGCATTCTCTGGATGTCAAGAGGTGTATTTTGCAGTACCTGGAGGTGACTAAAGACTGGAGGAAGTCCTCTGCCTTATTTGTTCTGTTCGGTGGGGCTAGAAAAGGTGATACCGCCTCTAAGGCTTCTATTGCCCGGTGGATCAGAGAAGCTATATCCTTGGCGTATTCAGTAGCTGGTGTGTCTCCCCCTATTTCTGCGAGGGCTCACTCAACTTCTTGGGCAGAGAGGGCCAGTGTATCTATTGAACAGATCTGTCGGGCGGCCACCTGGTCTTCTCCGTCCACCTTTTATAAGCACTATAGGCTTCAGCTTGACTCTATTTCGGACCTTCTCTTTGGCACTAAGGTCTAGGGTTCTGTCACCCACCCTGAGGATGATCTCTGAAATCTCTCTCTAAGGTGCTGTCGTGGGGGAGGGGAAAAATGATGATTACACTTACCGGTAATCGGATTTTTCTGACCCCACGACAGCACCTCTTTATTCCCTCCCTATTGGTGTAAGTCTGTGTGTTCACAGGTGTTGCAAAAAAAAAAAAAAATATATATATATATATATATATATATAATGTAAAAGTTAAACTAACGTAAAGGGGAGTCCCTCTCATGCTCTGGAAACTCACTGAGGTGGGAGAGCGGCTCCACCTTTTTATGCTGCAGGTTTCCTGTCCTGGGGCGGAGCCATCTCTCTAGGGTGCTGTCGTGGGGTCAGGAAAATCCGATTACCGGTAAGTGTAATCATCATTTTCTCCCTTTTCGCAGGTCACGCCATAGGCGGATGTTGTGGGCGCTACCGTCCCCCTTCACGAGTCACTAATACTGGTTTAAATGGTCGCCTAGAGACGGCCACTCCTTACTAGCCAAGCCTCTTTCGCCGTATACAACTAGGGCGTATCGCACTGGGTGGAGGGCATTTGCAGGTTTTAGGGAATATGCCCTCAAAGGGAGTCCAGTTTTGTTGAATACATCCTTGCCTTCATTGGCTACTGCCACTCTGAGCTCAAGCTGTCCCACAACACGGTGAAGTCGTACTTGTCGGGGGTGCAGCATTTCCTCTCTGTCAGTCATCCTGAATGGGCATCGGCGTTCTCTGTGCATGCTGTCAAAGCTACGTTGAGGGGTTTGAGCAGATGTGGACCAGGAGGCCAAGTACGCAGACAAGCTGTTACTGGACTGCTTTTCTTAACCTATCTGACATTCTGGATAGGAACCTTTCGGGGTTTTGCCCAGCCTGGTGCTTAAATCCGCTGTTGATTTAGCCTTCTATGGTTTCTCACAGTCAGCCAGTTGGTCCAGGGTCCCGAGGGTTACGTGCTGCTGCTGAGGACATCCAAGACCTCGCAGACAGGTCCCCCAGTCCCAACGTCCTAGTTTCCTATGTCTCATCGATGGTGCCCTGTCAGAGTTCTTCATCAGCTGCAGGTTCAGGCCAGATAGTCCACTATTGCCATTCGGGGTGGTACCGCTCGCTTCTCACCAGTTCATGTCTCACATACGCTCCTCAGTTGCCAGTTTGGGCGGCGACCTAGCTACGATCTCAGGACATCTATTCGTATAGGTGCAGCATCCACAGCCTACAAGAATCAGGTACCAGCGCATGCCATCCAGAAGTTGGGTCGTTGGCACACCTCGTGTTTTTAGCCGCTATATACCTTACCCCAAAACTAAGATGTCAATGGCTTTCCAAAGTCTGGTTTTGTGATCTATGCTGTAATAATTACTCCTGCTACTCAGTATGTTTTTTGCCCTATTTCAGGTGTCCCTACTACGGCGCGGTTGCGGCATAACTCTAACCGCTTAGGGGCAGGGTAGTCTCAGGTGGGACGTGGTGCATTCTCTTGGTTGCCACGACCACAAGTGTAAGGCCGATTTATTGGCCTGTATTTGTGGGAGGGGCATGGCTGCCTACTTCAACAGCCAGCGTCCCTCTCACACTGTACGTCGTTACAGCGTTTTCCCCACCCACCCTTACTATCCACTACTCTTAAAGGGGATGCCCTCTTTCAGGTGTCCCTACTACGGCGCGGTTGCGGCATAACTCTAACCGCTTAGGGGCAGGGTAGTCTCAGGTGGGATGGGGTGCATTCTCTTGGTTGCCACGACCACAAAAATTGAGTGTCATACCGATTTGTTTCTGCCATGACTATGTCCAAAAGCTCTGCAGTCAAGAACAGCTAAAAAAAATCCCAGTGCCGAACTGATCTGAGCTGTCTCAACTTGAACTCCAGACTGGGCGATGAAAGGGGGAACTAATGGTGCTGCTGAAGTTGGGGACTGCCAATCAGGGTTTGCCAGCACCTCAGGGACTCTACGGGCCTGTCTGTGCGGTGGCTACGACGGGGTAACTACTGCACGTGCCACCGTACCAGCTTCAGCTGCCCTTCTGGTGCTCGTCACTTCACCATGTTGTACGGCAGTGCTGGTACTAGGTCCAGGGTGGGCTGCGCTGCTGGTGTATGCCTCACCATGTAATCAGACAGCGCCAGCCCCACTCTGCTGCCCTTGAAGTGGATCATGCGCAACCTGTGGTGTCAGGGACCTCAACCTCCTTGTCTGAGCTTTGGGTCAGACTGCCACTGCTTTCTACAGGTTCATATTCTGACCCGCTGGATTAGTCAGATGAGGGTTCCCATTCCTCATCCGACTGGGTCAGAAGCCTGTAGGCCTCTACAGAAGAATACCCCTTATTTGACATTTGGACTACTAAATTTAGGGGGTATTCCCTGAGACTACCCAAGAAAAAAAAGCAAGCCTGTCTTACAAATGGGAGGCTAGCGAAGTACTGGAAGCCGCTGTGATTGATTAAAAAATATCAAAACTGATTTTTATTTTTTTTGCGCCGCAGCGGTTGTAAAGTGATTGTGCAGTGATCAAAAAATATATATATTTTTTTTCACTGCAGCGTGGGCGGGTGTGGGTGAACGCACGTGTGGGCGACCGATCAGGCCTGATTTGGCAAACACTGTGTTTTGGGTGGAGGGCGAACTAAAGTGACACTAATGCTATTATAGATCTGACTGTGATCAGTTTTGATCACTTACAAATACTATAAAAGTACAAATGCTGATTAGCGAAACGCTAATCAGCAAATCAGTGACTGCGGTGCAGTGGGCTGGGCGCTAAACGATGGCTAACTACCTAACCAAGGGGCCTAAACTATCCTAAAACCTAACTGCAATACCAGAGGAAAAAAAAAAGTGACAGTTTACACTGATCACTTTTTTCCCTTTCACTAGGTGATTGACAGGGGCGATCAAGGGGTTAATTGGGGTGATGGGGGGTGATCTGGGGGCTAAGTGTGCTGTTTGGTGTACTCACTGTAAACTGTGCTCCTCTGCTGGAACCAACCGACAAAAAGGACCAGCAGAGAAGCACAGCAGCCATTTAACACCTTATATTTATAAATATAAAGTGTTAACTGGCTTCTGATTCGTTTTTTTGAAAATAGTCAGCCTGCCAGTAATGATCATTGGCTGGCCGGCTGTTGATGAAATACTCCTAACTTTTGCCGGCCCGTGATGCGCATGCGCGGGCCGGCTGTGAGCGTAATCTCGCGTTAGCCTGCCTGAGACAGCCGCCTCCGGAACGCGATCCTGCGTTAGCCGGTCCGGAGGCGGTTAAAGATTGCTGTTCATAAGCGCAAACCATCCAACTTAAAGGAGCTGGAGGAATGGGCAAAAATCCCAGTGGTAAGATGTGGCTCATCCAAAAAGCAACTTGGAGCTGTGATTGCCGCAAAAGGTGACTCTACAAAATATTGACTTTAGGGGGGTGAATAGTTATGCACATTGACTTTTTCTGTTATTTTGTCTTATTGTTTGCTTCACAATAAAAAATAAATAAAAAAATCTTCAAAGGTGTGGGCATGTTCTGTAAATTATGATAAATGATGTAAATCCTCAAACAATCCATGTTCATTCCAGGTTGTGAAGCACCAAAATACAAAAAAGTCAAGGGGGGAGAGAAATACTTTTGTATAATCGTGTGTGTTATGTCCTGTTCAGCTTATTCTGATTGTTCTATATTCCTCCCCCCTATTCAGGAGAGGTCATGAGAAAGGTTGTGGTGACTTAATTACCGTACATGTCGTTCCTGTTTTAGTGTTGGGTGATTTCAGGAGGTACTTAAATTCATCTGTAGTTAAGTTTCATTATCTGAGTACTCCTGTGGGTTCATCTCGCACAACTATAGCAAAACTTCTTAATGAGATTGATCTGTGTTATCTCTGGAGGATGTGCAATCCTGGCAGCAGTTGTCTTGTTATTTACGATCATATGGCTCTAGGATACACCTGACTGTTGATAATATTTCTTTACTCCCATACGTTTAACAGGTAGAATATTTATCAAGGAGTATCTCTGATTAGGGAGTATCACTCCCTCTTTGAGTTCAGCTCAGTGAGGGTACATGTTAATAAATTGATGGGATGGTGTCTGTGGAAATAAAAACCTTTTTGGCTTCAAATACTTCACTCACAGGATTGTATAATGACAGAAATGCAGGAGTTTTTTGCCTTTAATGTGGGGTTTGTATGGAGGGCCCAGACCAGTTTAGTGCCCAGAAAGTCCACAGCTATTAATACATGATGCCTGTTTCCAAACCTCCAAATGCGGCCTACTTTTGTGGTATATAGGACAGTTTTTTCACTCAACGCTTTAAAAGCTTTCGACAGCATCAAGTGGACGTTTTTATGAGCAGTAATTGAGCGTATGGTATTTGAGTCTCATTATATGGCTTGGTTCCAACTGCATTATGATCAACCTATGGCCAGAATATGAACAGATGGCATGCTTTTTTGAACCTTTTGCTTTGAGTTGGGGCACTCAACAGCGTTGTCCCCCACTCCTTTTTTTTTTCCCCCTGGCCATGGAGCACCTGGCTCGACTAGTCTGTGGATGAGTGTATTGTATTATATGCAGATGATATGTTACCTTTACATCTGATTGTCTCCTACTGTAGATTTCATATAGGCTTGACAGTTAGTTGGGACAAAACTTGCTGCCTCCATCTGTGTTAATGCAATCTCTTACTTTACAAGTGGTCTCTATATTTAAGTATCTGGGTATAAAGATTTCAGTTCTGCCTTTTAGATTTTCTTATTCTTAATGTTATCCCCCTCCTGGAAAAGAAGGTAGCTATTTGGTGTAAATTGTGCTTTCTATTATAGGCAAAGCTAATCTGGTCAAAATGGTACTTATGCCACAATTTGTCTATATACTACATAATGGCCTACATTAACTACATAAAAACTTAGTATTTTACGAGGTGGTGTTCATTTGACTTGCTGGGTTTTCTGGGAAGTTAGTGGTGTATTTGCAGGAGGCAGACTTCTGGCATGTTTGTTGGGGGGATGATTTTGTGCCAGGAAAGATGACTGTGTAGGAATCTGATATATAGAAAATATATAGAAATCTGCAGCACTCACCAGTTGAATAGAAAAATCAGGTTACTTTATTTAGACCGGCAGCATAACAGCAACGTTTCGACCACCTCTGGTCTTTCTCGAGCAGTGAAATCACAATACAAAGTGTGCCACTAAGTAGGAAGTGTAAAAAACAATACCATCACATATAATAAATTAATCTACATATAATGTACCATACATATTACTGAATACATTTATCAGACATCATAGGTTATGTCCTAGATGTTTCCTTATATATTTCCTTATGTGTCATATTTCAATAAAAACTGAGTTACAGGTGGTAAAGATCCATATGAAGTTCTGCGCTGCACTCGGAAGGTACCACAATTGCGCGCCTATGTTCAGTGTACCTGAAATCCAACTGTGCATGCGCCAAAATCCGACAGAGTAAGGAATTGTTAAAGGATTTCTTACATGTAATTTCAAAAAGTCATATTTGTGCTGATTAAAACAGTGTGGTGTATATACTGTAGCTGTAGCCTGCTCCCCCTGCATTCATCTGAGGCCTGCTGGCACAGGAGGGGATACCAGAACAAATCCAGCAAATGTGGAGTCTTTTTTTTCCTGAATCAATCAGAGGCACATTGGTATAGAGAAAAGTATATAGATTTGGTTTCTATCCAAAAGAGGTCACCTTGTAAAGGATGTGCATAAGTGATTTTGATCAAAATATATTTAAGTACTTCATGTTCATTTCTATACTGAATGTAGCATGAATTCATCTTACAGCTGTGTGTAAACTAAATGTCAAATTTGTTTGACCCAGCATCAGTGAAACATAATAGAAAGGTTCGAAGAATAATCTTTCAATAATACAATGGTAATTCTAAAATAAAGCGCTCATTACATATAGGCCCCTTTCACACAGGCGAGAATTCTGTGCGGGTGCATTGTGTGAGGTGAACGTATGGCACCCGCACTGAATCCTGACCCATTCATTTCTGTGGGGCTATGCACATGAGCAGTGATTTTCACGCATCACTTGTGCGTTGCGTGAAAATCGCAGAATTCTCTGTATTCAGCGTTTTTCACGCAACGCAGGCCCCATAGAAGTGAATGGGGCCTAGTGAAAATCGCAAACAAGTGCGATTTTCACGCATGGTTGCTAGGTGACGATCGGGCTGGGGACCCGATCTGTATTATTTTCCCTTATAACATGGTTATAAGGGAAAATAATAGCATTCTGAATACAGAATGCAAAGTAAAATAGTGATTGAGGGGTTAAAAATAAAAATTTACTCGGAGTCCACTTGATCTTGTAGTTGCGAATCTCTGTCGTCTTCTGTAATGTTGAGCTGCCGGCTAAGGACCTGTGGTGACGTCACATCACATGATCCAATCACATGGCCCCTCAACATGGTGATGAACCATGTGATGAGCACAGTGACGTCATCAAAGGTCCTATTCCTGTGCACAGCAAAGAAGACGACCGAAGAGATGCCGGCTGCGCGATCAAGTGGATTAAGGTGAGTTAAAAAAAAAATTCTCCTTTTTTAACCCCTCCAGCCCTATTGTACTATGCATTCTGTAATAAGAATGCTATTATTTTCCCTTATAACCGTGTTATAAGGTAAAATAATACAATCTACAGAATACCTAACCCAAACCCGAACTTCTGTGAAGAAGTTCGGGTTTGGGTACCAAACATGACGATTTTTCTCACGTGCGTACAGAACGCATTACAATGTTTTGCACTCACGCAGAAAAATTGTGCGTGTTCCCACAACGCACCTGCACCTTTTCCCGTGTGAAACCAGCCTTAAAGTGGTTGTCCACTTTTTATATTGATCAGAATATCAGATCTAGGAAGAAGCCATTCTATTTTTAGTAAATAGGGCGGAGGAACTGTAATTACACCTGCTCGCTGCTGCACGATCGATGGCGAGCAGGTAAACAGAGAGGAGGGCACATTGCTTGTAGGAGCTTTGCTTTCTCTACAAACAGGTGATCAGTCAGCCCCCTGTCGATCTGATATTGATGACTTATCCTGAGAACAGGTCATCAATATAAACAAAAGTGGACAACCTTTAACCCCTTAAGTACACAGCCTTATTTCACCTTAAGGACCAGGCCATTTTTTGCAAATCTGACCAGTGTCACTTTAAGTGCTGATAACTTTAAAACGCTTTGACTTATCCAGGCCGTTCTGAGATTGTTTTTTCGTCACATATTGTACTTCATGACACTGGCAAAATGAAGTAAAAAAAAAATATATATTTTTTTGCACAAAATAATACCAAATTTACCAAAAAATTGCAAAAATTAGCAAATTTCAAAGTTTCAGTTTCTCTACTTCTGTAATACATAGTAATACCCCCAAAAATTGTGATGACTTTACATTCCCCATATGTCTACTTCATGTTTCGGATCATTTTGGGAATGATATTTTATTTTTTGGGGATGTTAGGCTACTTTCACACTAGCGTTCGATCGGATCCGTTCTGAACGGATCCGATCATATTAATGCAGACGGTGGTTCCGTTCAGAACGGATCCGTCTGCATTATATTGGCAAAAAAAAGCTAAGTGTGAAATTAGCCTGAGCGGATCCGTCCAGACTTTTTACATTGAAAGTCAATGGGGGGACGGATCCGTTTGAAGATTGAGCCATATTGTGGCGTCTTCAGATGGATCCGTCCCCATTGACTTACATTGTAAGTCTGGACGGATCCGCACACCTCCGCACGGCCAGGCGTACACCCGAACGCTGCAAGCAGCGTTCAGGTGTCCGCCTGCTGAGCGGAGCGGAGGCTGAACGCCGCCAGACTGATGCAGTCTGAGCGGATCCACATCCATTCAGACTGCATCAGGGCTGGACGGAAGTGTTCGGGTCCGCTCGTGAGCCCCTTCAAACGGAGCTCACGAGCGGACAGCCGAACGATAGTGTGAAACTAGCCTTACAAGGCTTAGAAGTTTAGAAGCAAATCTTGAAATTTTTCAGAAGTTTTCAAAAACCCAATTTTTAGGGACAACTACAGGTCTGAAGTCACTTTGCAAGGCTTACATAATAGAAACCACCCAAAGGTATTCAAAACCGATTTTACAAACTCTGTTAACCCTTTAGGTGTTGCACAAGAGTTATTGGCAAATGGGGATGAAATTTGAGAATTTCTTTTTTTTTTTTAGCTAAATTTTCCATTTTAACCCATTTTTTTCCACTAACATAGCAAGGGTAAACAGCCAAACAAGACTGTATCTTTATTGCCCTGACTCTGCCGTTTACAGAAACACCCCATATGTGGTCGTAAACTTCTGTACGGCCACACAGCGGGGCGTAGAGTGAAAGGTGCACCGTTTGGTTTTTAGAAGGCAGATTTTGCTGGACTGGTTTATTTACACCATGTCCCATTTGAAGCCCCCCTAATGCACCCCTAGAGTAGAAACTCCCTAAAAGTGACCCCATCTAAGAAACTACACCCCTCAAGGTATTCAAAACTGATTTTACATACGTCGTTAACCCTTTAGGTGTTGCACAAGAGTTATTGGCAAATGGGGATGAAATTTGAGAATTTAATTTTTTTTGCCAAATTTTCCCTTTTAACCAATTTTTTCCACTAACAAAGCAAGGGTTAACAGCCAAGCAAGACTGTATCTTTATTGCCCTGACTCTGCCGTTTACAGAAACACCCCATATGTGGCCGTAAACTACTGTACGGCCACACAGTAGGGCGTAGAGGGAAAGGTGCGCCATATGGTTTTTGGAAGGCAGATTTTGCTGGACTGGTTTATTTACACCATGTCCCATATGAAGCCCCCCTGATGCACCCCTAGAGTAGAAACTCCCTAAAAGTGACCCCATTTTGGAAACTAGACTGGTCAAGGAGTATTTCAAGGTGTGCATTGCGCACTTTGACCCATCAGGCGTTTCACAGAATTAGGAAACACTTGGCTCTGAAAATGAAAAAAAAATTTTTTTCCAGAAAAAGTTGCTTTACACTCACATTTTTTACTTTCACAAGGGGTAACAGGACAAAATGCACCCCAATTCGTTTTACCAATTTTCCACTGAATATGGCAACACCCAATATGTGCTCAAAAACTGATGTATGGGCGTAAGGCAGGGTTCAGAAGGGAAGGAGTGCCATATTCTTTTTGGAGGACAGATGTTGCTGGAATGTTTCATTTAGGCTCCATTCACACGTCCGCAAGTGTTTTGCGGAGCCGCAAAACATGGACATCGGCGATGTGCGTTCCGCAATTTGCGGACCACACATCGCCGCCGCTATATAGAAAATGCCTTTCTATGTTCTATTTATTTCGGGAACGCGATTGCGGACCCAGAAATGCGGATCCGCAATTGCGGACCCGGGCGGGACATCGTCTGTCCCCATTGAAATTAATGGGTGCGCATTTCCGTTCCGCAAGATGCAGAACAGAATTGCGGACGTGTGAATGGAGCAGGCTCCATTCACACGTCCGCAATTCTATTCCGCATTTTGGAGCAGGCTCCATTTACACGGCCGCAATTCTGTTCCGCATTTTGCGGAACGGAATTGCGGACCCATTAATTTCAATGGGGACAGACTATGTCCCACCGGGTCCGCAATTATGGATCCGCACTTCTGGGTCCACAATTGCATTCCTGAAATAAATAGAACATGTCCTTTTCTATATAGTGCTGGCGATGTGCGGTCCGCAAATTGTGGAACGCACAACGCCGATGTCCGTGTTTTGCAGATCTGTGGATCCGCAAAACACTTGCGGACGTGTGAATGGAGCCTTAAATAGATCCTGAGGTACTCCTACAGTGGAAACCCTCAATAAGTGACCACATTTTGGAAACTACTCATCTAGAAGTATAGTGGGTTTTTAGTTTCCTTATAATTTTTACAGTAAATTTAGTTGGAATAATTTAGAGAAGGTGGACTAAGATGTTTTCTAAAATAGAAAATTCTCATTGGGCAATAGGAAAGGATAAAAAGGGTTTCATGAAAGTAAAAGTATAAAATTATACATCAAAAGTAGTATGGTAAATTTTGAAGCATCTTTTCATACAAAGGACAGGTTTTGATGGACATGTTTCACATTGATAGCTGGTTTCCTTTCTTATACCATTTTTGTAACACACGGCAACGTTTTAGCGGCTTGCTCTTTTTAGCAGTGGGAGAAATTTCTGTCCTGGCACTATCCTTGTTGCCGCACATGTAGAAGTGGTACTGGGGCCTGCCTCCTTCCGGTCCCAATATATGAGGGCCTTTATTACATTTTCTTGAAATTCAAGAAAAGTTCCCTCTTGGCCAGCATTTCTGTAAAGCACAAATGCATTATATAATGCAACCTGTGTAAGGTGCACCACAAGTGTTTTATACCATATCCTGGATTTTCGCATGGCACTGTAGGGTTTGAGTACCTGGTCTGACAGGTCTACCCCACCCATAAATTTATTATATTCTTGAGTGCACACTGGTTTAGGGGTTTCAGTGCCAGTACCTCTAACAGGCACAAGGGTGCTGATGTCACAATGTATTGTGGTTAACATAAGTACATCTCTTTTGTCTTTATATTTAACACACAATATATTTTCGTTACAAAGTGCTCTGCTCTCTCCCACCCTAAGCATTTGCCCCAGCAGCGTTTTTGGGAGGCCTTTTTGGTTCTTTCTTATTGTACCACATGCCACCGTACTTCTGTTAGCAAGGCACTTAAAAAGTGATATATTGGAATAAAAGTTGTCAAGGTACAGGTGGTATCCTTGATCCAGCAATGGGTGAACCAAATCCCATACAATTTTTCCGCTTATTCCAAGGGTAGGGGGACATTCTGGGGGTTCTATTTTAGAATCCTTCCCCTCATATATTTTAAAGCGATGTGTGTAGCCAGTTTCACTTTCACACAATTTATACAGCTTGATGCCATATCTTGCCCTCTTGTTTGGCAAGTACTGTCAAAAATGCAGCCTTCCTTTGAAGTTCACTAGGGATTCGTCAACAACAATATGTTTATCAGGGGTATATAGTTCTGCAAACATAGAATTGAAATGGGTGATTATGGGCCTTAATTTATACAATCTATCAAAATTGGGATCATCTTGGGGTGGGCATCTGGTATTTCATTATGGCTTCAAATCTCATTCTAGACATGGCTGCACGATACATTGGATTGTGGTAAAGTATGTCTGTACTCCAGTATGCTCTTATAGATGTTTTTTTTACCAGGCCCATACTTAATACAATGCCCCAAAATGTACGCATCTCCCCAGCGTCGGTAGGGGTCCATTTCGGGGCATGAAATGTTGTAGGATTCATGGCAATAAATTGGTTTGCGTACGAATTGGTTTGTACAACCATCAATGAAATTAAATTATCAGTAAAGAAAAGCTTGAAAAAATCAATTTCTCTAAACCCAGTCGTATTAACATGTGTACCCGCATCAGCAGTAAAGTTGGGTACCTGGGCCACATAGTTATCTGGGGGTGCCCAAGTAGGTGCACTTGACTGATCATCAACCCTTTGGCGCCTTCTTGGGGGTTCATCAGATTCATTTGAAGATGATGCAATAAAATTCATGTCACCTTCACTTGCAGACTCAGTGTCTGAACAAATCATAGCATACACCTGCTCTGCAGTAAACCGCCTGCCATGTGCCATATTTGAATTTTAGTAAACAGTCCAGTAACTGTAGAAGATAAAACAGTATATTTATTTTTTTCGAATGGTACTGAAATATTTTATATGTGGATGTCAACGGGAAGGAGGGCCTCTAGAAAATATGTAGTTCTGGGTGCGACTGGGTCAGGGCCGCTAACAGTTATAAAACTAAACGGCCACTAAATGGGTAAAAAAAAATATCTGCTCTGAAAAAAAAAAATATCTGCTCTGAAAAAAAAATTATAGGATGGGGTTCACTGGAAAGTAATGGGTGGATGAGAAGTGTATAGTGATTGTGCAACTTGACAGGAGCTCTGAGTGACAATAACCCTCTCTGATCTGAGAGAACTGAGGTGATCAGAGGGGGTGAAGTCACCTACCAAGAATCCTGTCCTCTGATTGGCCAACCTAGGACCATCTTGATTGGTCCTGGGTTGGCAAACTGTGACTGGTAGCTAATGCGGTCACCATGGCGACAGGTTCGCATCTACAGTGTGGCATGAGTAGCGATCCTCGATGCCTTTGCCTCGGCCTTTCTGCTCTGATCGGTGCATTGGCGGGACCGATCAGAGCACACAGCTCTGCAATATACTTCGGGTGGCTGTCGGAGCACCGCTGCAGTCTCCGTTACAGCCCACCCCCCCTCAAAACGTGCGCACTAATAACAATTGCGCTGATTGGTCCGTGAAGTCTCATGGACCAATCACAGCGATCGCCGACGGGTGTGCTCTCACAGCTACCAGGCCGGCTAGCTGTGATACTTAGCGGTCCGTGACAGCTGTCATCAGAGCGCTACCACTATATAGTAAAAAATTGTGACCGTTTCTAGCCATGACGGGTATACACGTCATGTAGCGCAAAAGAGCTATGGTTCATGACGTGTATACTCGTCAACGAGCGTTAAGGGGTTAAAAATACCAGTGTTTGTCAACTAATTGATTCAACTAATTGGTGTGTTTTTGCTATGTAGGAAAGAGAATACAGCAGAAGCCTTACCTGAGGGATTCTTTGATGACCCAGACGTTGATGCAAAGGTAAGTGTTCATTCTTCCTTAGGCCCCTTTCAGATGAGCTGATGTCAGTTGCGGACTCGCAGCGCAGCACCTGGCTTGAACTTCCAGCACTGCCGAGGTCACATAGCATTATATTTATTTATGATGCTATGTAACCCTTACAGTTCTGCTATGTATTGGATAACACTAACAGCATTATGTCAGTGTTATCATTTCAGACTTCTAAAGGTTACATAGGATCATAAATAAATATGCAATGTGACCCCAGCAGTGCTGGGAGTTCAGGCTGGGTGCTGCGTTGCGAATCCGCAGCATGACACCCGCTCATCTGGAAGGGGCCTTATGCAGTGCTCTTTTCGTTGCCACAATAAGATCATGAACCCAGCATAGGGAGTATTTCACAAGACACATCTTTTCTGATGGAGGAGGCCTGTTAGCCTAGCATGTGTTATATGAGGTACTAAAATTTGCTGCAGTATTCTTTGAAATAAATCAGATTACGCTGCCGTAAAGCTGAAATTAGCTGTATGGGGCAATGCTATATATTACTTGAGGTTGACAGTTAAAAGTAAGTAGTAATGTGCTTTAACTCTGGTCCAGATATTGCAGTAAGGTTTTCTAAGAATCTATTGCTGAAGTAACCCAGGCATTTACATACCATGCTGCTTTTATGGGATAGGCAAACTAACTAAAAGTTGAACTCATGCTTTTGGCTAATTTTTTATTCTGTACATCTCCCCAAAAGGTGCATTAACACATGCCAACTGAGCAGGCAATTATTGCAAAGGAACCGTTCCTTCCCCAAAATTTCCTGCTTGTTATAGTGCATTGAAAAATGCAGCAATCACATCCACGCCTTGGGGACCATCGATGGCGACTGGGCAGCAGATCACTGTTTACACAGCACAATCTGCTGCCCTTTAACAATAAGTTACCATAGGTGCCTGCATAAACAATAAATTAACCCGATAAACAAGATGATCAGCAGCACCTTTACATGGGCAAATTATCAGGAAGAAGCGTTTGTATGAATATTTGTTCCCAATAATCAGCTCAATCATAGGTCCAGTGTAAATTGTGCCTTTACTTCAATGCCACCATAACAGAGCCTTCACTATTATTTTTAAGTTCTTGCCAACTTGACCACCAAGCAGCTGAATCATCAGCCACATAGCAAACATATATAGTATGTATAATATATAACATATATTGAACATAACATATATTTAAAGATGAAGATTTGATCTAGTGACTGATTATGTTGCTTTTAAGGTTAGGAAAGTCGATGCTCCTAAAGACCACTTGGATAAAGAGTGGGAAGAGTTTCAGAAGGAAATGCGTAAAGTCAATACTGTAAGTATTCCCTCTTTCTATTTTTCTCGCCTGGTCAGCTTAGTTTCCTGTATCAACACTCAACATGCAATTTACAGACCTGAAATGAACTTACTTTTTTTTTTTATATATATATATTTACTAGTTTTTATTGCATTTAATGTATATATCATTCCTTTGTGCACACAACCCGTTTTCAACATACTCTACTGAACTTTACTAAATGGCATTTAAAAGGTTGTTTCATGAAGTCAACTTTTATCTTTGTCCTTAGTAAGACATATTGACATCATAGAGGTGGGACCACTATCTGAATCAAATAGAGAGCCAAACTGTACAAACGACTGCCGTGCTAGTGGGCTTAAAAGCCGTCCTTGCTACTCCATGGGTGAGATTCATCCAAATGACCCCCATGTATTACTACATTTCCTCTGCAGCAGCCAAAATTGTTGTCTTGCTGCAGTTTGTCCTGGCTAGATTAGCTTGTTCACAAGTGCGGTTGTTTCCAGACAACCTTTTTAAATTGTGGCTAATAATTTTTTATAAGCAATGATAATTTCAGACATGATGTTTTTGGTTAGTTTCCTTGCCATAACCAGCAAGGAAAGGAAATACCATTCCAATTCTGTTCAATAAGTGCTCCAAAACATGAAAAGACTATGTAATACACACACACAGCATTCCCACATAAAACAGACTGCACCTCAGTTTATCAAAAATAGCAAAACATTTTTAATATATCAATAATGAATCATATACAAATGATACACAAAGAACAGCAAAAAGTTTAAAACCAATTAAAATGCTGCGAAAATGTCAGAAAGCCTGATCCTGACCCAAAATAATGTTGCAGATCCCCACATGAACATGTACTGCAATATGGCCTAACCTATCAATTATAGTCCTAAAATACACATAGAATCAAATGTCACAATAATATACCTGTAACACAAGCAGTGGGTTAAGGGCTAAATTCATCCAGCCAGTGATGGGCAGTTTACATCTACTGAATATACTGAATTAGTAATATCTGCTACAGACATGACCACCCCATATACAGCATTCCAGCCCCACATTGGTATACTTATAGATAGATCTGAGCCGAATATCAAATAGAAATTTAGGTGTTTTATAACTCTGTAACAAATTTAAGTTGGAAAGTCTATGTGCCTCGCTGAGTGATAATTGTGGAACCCTCACCTACATCTTCTTGGTTCTCCTCCAGTGTTTTGGGATATGCAGAGAACCAGGATATTGTAAATTATATGGAAGTAAATTGCCCATCACTGTTTGGATGGGTGTAGCCTTAGTAGACAGGAATAATGTATGCAAGATTAATTGACTTGGGGGATACATCCCTGTGGTGGCGAGTAGTCCTCGGCTGCAGCAAACACAGCGGGGACTGAAGGAGCTGGAACCTAGCAGCGTGACATGGTTAAGTATGCTTCCCTCCTGAACAACTTCTTTAATCATATTTCTGCTGTTGTAATTACTTATTGTATACATTCTGTGCCTCCCTCGTTTCCAATAAAGCAGAATCCTCATACTTCACAAACTCCTCTTCCATTACCCACCCAATCTCGTAAGAATTCATAGAACTGACAGATTTTGATTTTGGTTCTGCTAATCGCTTAAATAAGCAAGGACCTTGTATTATCTCATACTACTCCTTGAGAAGTTAGGTCCTTCATTATGCACATGGTAATCTTGTAAGGCAGTCACAATAATATGACTATCTATTGCTTGGAGCAGAAAGGGATATAAAAGACCACAAAAGCTGAGAAGTCAATATCGTGGAAAAGGGACAGATGCACCAATAAGGGGAATCATCTGGCCAAGCTCTGGGCAAATAATCCACTGACACCACTTGCTCAACTGTCATGTCAGTCACCCGGGACTAGGTCACCATGTAAAAGTGCTTCACAGGATTTGGAGTGACAGGAGAACTAAGGCTGGGTTCACACGGGCGTGTCCGGATTAGGTCCGGATGCGTCCCGGTGTATTGCGGCAAACCCGCGCGATTAGGTACGCAATTGCAGTCAGTTTTGACTGCGATTGCGTTCCGATGTTCAGTTTTTATCACGCGGGTGCAATGTGTTTTGCACTCGCGTGATAAAAACCGACTGTGGTACCCAGACCCGAACTTCTTCACAGAAGTTCAGGTTTGGGTTAGTTGTAGTGTAGATTGTATTATTTTCCCTTATAACATGGTTATAAGGGAAAATAATAGCATTCTGAATACAGAATGCTTAGTACAAGGTCAATTGAGGGTTAAAAAAAAATAAAAGAAATTAACTCACCTTGTCCTCTTCATCGCGCAGTTCCCGGTCTCTTCTGATGAGCTGTCGGCTAAAGGACCTTTGGTGACGTCAGATCACATGCTCCAATCACATGGTACATCACCGTGGTGATGTACCATGTGATTGGAGCATGTGATCTGACATCACCAAAGGTCCTTTAGCCGACAGCTCATCAGAAGAGACCGGGAACTGCGCGATGAAGAGGACAAGGTGAGTTAATTTCTTTTATTTTTTTTTAACCCTCAATTGACCTTGTACTAAGCATTCTGTATTCAGAATGCTATTATTTTCCCTTATAACCATGTTATAAGGGAAAATAATACAGTGAATAGACTGTCACCTAGCAACCATGAGTGAAAATCGCACCGCATCCGCACTTGCTTGCGGATGCTTGCGATTTTCACTCAGCCCCATTCATTTCTATGGGGCCTGTCCTGCGTTACAAACGCAGAATATAGAGCATGCTGCGATTTTAAAGCATTGCAGAAGTGATGCGTGAAAAAAATCGCTCATGTGCACAGCCCCATAGAAATGAATGGGTCAGGATTCAGTGCGGGTGCAATACGTTCACCTACCGCATTGCACCCGCGCGGAAATCTCGCCCGTGTGAACTCAGCCTAACTCACCCAAAGATCACGACTACACCATAAATAACAATTCCCTCAACAAACTACCAAATGAAGAGTTATTACACAACATGGTCTATAGTTAGACAATTCTAACGTTACTGGAATACTCCACAATATTATTCAACAACAACAAAAGATGAGTATATGATTACTTGAATAAAAATATATATTTTTATTGAAATTAATTTAAAAAGGTGTACAAGACACAAATACAGACTAACTATAATGAGAATATCCAAAGTTATCCACATCTGACACCCAATGGCTATGCATAGAAAATTGTACCTACCATAAGTAAATCAAATGAAGACATCTGCCTGACTGTAAGAAATAGTGGGATAGAAATCCCAACTAAGTTCAACTGCACTGATGTCTATCAATGTGACTATGGATGATAAAGTGGCTAATGCATTTAGACTTGTGGAACCTCATCTGAAGTTCGTCCTTACCTATGTTAGGTGGGTATAATAGATGGGGGTGCCGCTACTCGACGCGCGTTTTGTCGCCTGTGACTTCCTCAGGAAGAGTGAACTTAAGGTGGGGAATACTGTTCATTTATATCGTACGTTGTCCTATCCTTTTCTTTGCTTGGGGTCATGTGGTTTTGCTAATGGGATCATCTGAAACGGTAACTGGTTCGGCGCATGACAAGCCTCCTCCCCATGTGCCACGCAACTTCCGCCCTCACCCTGGATCCATATATCTGAATTGAGTGAAAATTCAAATTGTGAAAATCATACACACCTACAGTATTGTGATACAATCCTATCCACGTTTATAAAAATAATTCAGTCTCAGAAATTTCTGCAGTAAATTTGCTGAACAAAGCAGATGCTGTATACTGCTGAAGGTTTTACAGTGTTTCAATTGATAATTTATTTAACCACTTCAGCCCCGCTAGGTGAAACCCCCATCATGACCAGAGCACTTTTTACACTTCGGCACTACACTCCTTTCACCGTTTATCGCTCGGTCATGCAACTTACCACCCAAATGAATTTTACCTCCTTTTCTTCTCACTAATAGAGCATTCATTTGGTGGTATTTCATTGCTGCTGGCATTTTTACTTTTTTTTGTTATTAATCAAAATGTAACGATTTTTTTGCAAAAAAATGACATTTTTCACTTTAAGCTGTAAAATTTTGCAAAAAAAACGACATCCATATATAACTTTTTCGCCAAATTTATTGTTCTACATGTCTTTGATAAAAAAAAAAAAATGTTTGGGCAAAAAAAAAAAAAAATGGTTTGGGTAAAAGTTATAGCATTTACAAACTATGGTACAAAAATGTGAATTTCCGCTTTTTGAAACAGCTCTGACTTTCTGAGCACCTGTCATGATTCCTGAGGTTCTACAATGCCCAAACAGTAGAAAACCCCCACAAATGAACCCATTTCGGAAAGTAGACACCCTAAGGTATTCGCTGATGGGCATAGTGAGTTCATAGAACTTTTTATTTTTTGTCACAAGTTAGCGGAAAATGATGATTTTATTTTTTTTATTTTTTCTTACAAAGTCTCATATTCCACTAACTTGCGACAAAAAATAAAAAATTCTAGGAACTCGCCATGCCCCTCACGGAATACCTTGGGGTGTCTTCTTTCCAAAATGGGGTCACTTGTGGCGTAGTTATACTGCCCTGGCAATTTAGGGGCCCAAATGTGTGAGAAGTACTTTGCAATCAAAATCTGTAAAAAATGACCGGTGAAATCCGAAAGGTGCACTTTGGAATATGTGCCCCTTTGCCCACCTTGGCATCAAAAAAGTGTCACACATCTGGTATCGCCGTACTCAGGAGAAGTTGGGGAATGTGTTTTGGGGTGTCATTTTACATATACCCATGCTGGGTGAGAGAAATATCTTGGCAAAAGACAACTTTTCCCATTTTTTTAATACAAAGTTGGCATTTGACCAAGATATTTTTCTCACCCAGCATGGGTATATGTAAAATGACACCCCAAAACACATTCCCCAACTTCTCCTGAGTGCGGCGATACCAGATGTGTCACACTTTTTTGCTGCCAAGGTGGGCAAAGGGGCACATATTCCAAAGTGCACCTTTCGGATTTTGCAGGGCATTTTTTACACATTTTGATTGCAAAGTTCTTCTCACACATTTGGGCACCTAAATTGCCAGGGCAGTATAACTACGCCACAAGTGACCCCATTTTGGAAAGAAGACACCCCAAGGTATTCCGTGAGGGGCATGGCGAGTTCCTAGAATTTTTTATTTTTTGTCGCAAGTTAGTGGAATATGAGACTTTGTAAGGAAAAAAGAAAAAAAAAGAAAAATCATCATTTTCCGCTAACTTGTGACAAAAAATAAAAAATTCTAGGAACTCGCCGTGCCCCTCACGGAATACCTTGGGGTGTCTTCTTTCCAAAATGGGGTCACTTGTGGCGTAGTTATACTGCCCTGGCAATTTAGGGGCCCAAATGTGTAAGAAGTACCTTGCAATCAAAATGTGTAAAAAATGGCCTGCGAAATCCGAAAGGTGCACTTTGGAATATGTGCCCCTTTGCCCACCTTGGCTGCAAAAAAGTGTCACACATGTGGTATCGCCGTACTCAGGAGAAGTTGGGCAATGTGTTTTGGGGGGTCATTTTACATATACCCATGCTGGGTGAGAGAAATATCTTGGCAAAAGACAACTTTCCCATTTTTTTATACAAAGTTGGCATTTGACCAAGATATTTTTCTCACCCAGCATGGGTATATGTAAAATGACACCCCAAAACACATTCCCCAACTTCTCCTGAGTACGGCGATACCACATGTGTGACACTTTTTTGCAGCCTAGATGCGCAAAGGGGCCCAAATTCCTTTTAGGAGGGCATTTTTAGACATTTGGATCCCAGACTTCTTCTCACACTTTCGGGCCCCTAAAAAGCCAGGGCAGTATAAATACCCCACATGTGATCCCACTTTGGAAAGAAGACACCCCAAGGTATTCAATGAGGGGCATGGCGAGTTCCTAGAATTTTTTATTTTTTTTGCATAAGTTAGCGGATATTGATTTTTTTTTTTAGTTTTTTTCTCACAAAGTCTCACTTTCCGCTAACTTAGGACAAAAATTTAAATCTTTCATGGACTCAATATGCCCCTCACGGAATACCTTGGGGTGTCTTCTTTCCGAAATGGGGTCACATGTGGGGTATTTATACTGCCCTGGCTTTTTAGGGGCCCTAAAGCGTGAGAAGAAGTCTGGAATATAAATGTCTAAAAATGTTTACGCATTTGGATTCCGTGAGGGGTATGGTGCGTCCATGTGAGATTTTATTTTTTGACACAAGTTAGTAGAATATGAGACTTTGTAAGAAAAAACAAAAACAAACAAAAAATTTCCGCTAACTTGTGCCAAAAAAAATGTCTGAATGGATCAATGACAGGGGGGTGATCAATGACAGGGGGGTGATCACCCATATAGACTCCCTGATCACCCCCCTGTCAATGATCACCCCCCCTGTAAGGCTCCATTCAGACATCCGCATGATTTTTTACGGATCCATGGATACATGGATCGGATCCACAAAACACATGCGGGCGTCTGAATGGAGCCTTACAGGGGGGTTATCAATGACAGGGGGTGATCAGGGTAATCAGGGTGATCACCCCCCCTGTAAGGCTCCATTCAGACATCCGCATGATTTTTTACGGATCCATGGATACATGGATCGGATCCACAAAGCACATGCGGACGTCTGAATGGAGCCTTACAGGGGGGTTATCAATGACAGGGGGTGATCAGGGTAATCAGGGTGATCACCCCCCTGTCACTGATCACCCCCCCTGTAAAGCTCCATTCAGACATCCGCATGATTTTTTACGGATCCATGGATACATGGATCGGATCCACAAAACACATGTGGACGTCTGAATGGAGCCTTACAGGGGGGTTATCAATGACAGGGGGTGATCAGGGTAATCAGGGTGATCACCTCCCTGTCACTGATCACCCCCCCCTGTAAGGCTCCATTCAGACATCCGCATGATTTTTTACGGATCCATGGATACATGGATCGGATCCACAAAACACATGCGGACGTCTGAATGGAGCCTTACAGGGGGGTTATCAATGACAGGGGGTGATCAGGGTGATCACCCCCCTGTCACTGATCACCCCCCCTGTAAGGCTCCATTCAGACATCCGCATGATTTTTTACGGATCCATGGATACATGGATCGGATCCACAAAACACATGCGGACGTCTGAATGGAGCCTTACAGGGGGGTCATCAATGACAGGGGGTGATCAGGGTAATCAGGGTGATCACCTCCCTGTCACTGATCACCCCCCCTGTAAGGCTCCATACAGACATCCGCATGATTTTTTACGGATCCATGGATACATGGATCGGATCCACAAATCGCATGCGGACGTCTGAATGGAGCCTTACAGGGGGGTTATCAATGACAGGGGGGTGATCAGGGAGTGTATATGGGTGATCACCCGCCTGTCATTGATCACCCCCTGTAAGGCTCCATTCAGACGTCCGCATGTGTTTTGCGGATCTGATCCATGTATCCATGGATCCGTAAAAATCATGCGGACGTCTGAATGGAGCCTTACAGGGGGGGTGATCAATGACAGGGGGGTGATCAGTGAGTGTATATGGGTGATCACCCGCCTGTCATTGATCACCCCCCTGTAAGGCTCCATTCAGACGTCTGTATGCTTTTTGCGGATCCGATCCATGTATCTGTGGATCCGTAAAAATCATACGGACGTCTGAACGGAGCCTGACAGGGGGGTGATCAATGACAGGGGGGTGATCAATGACAGGGGGGTGATCAATGACAGGGCGGTGATCAGGGAGTTTATATGGGGTGATCATGGGTGATCAGGGGTTTATAAGGGGTTAATAAGTGACGGGGGGGGGGGGGGTGTAGTGTAGTGTAGTGTGGTGTTTGGTGCGACTGTACTGACCTACCTGAGTCCTCTGGTGGTCGATCCTAACAAAAGGGACCACCAGAGGACCAGGTAGGAGGTATATTAGATGCTGTTATGAAAACAGCGTCTAATATACCTGTTAGGGGTTAAAAAATTCGGATCTCCAGTCTGCCAGCGAGCGATCGCCGCTGGCAGGCTGGAGATCCACTCGCTTACCTTCCGTTCCTGTGAGCGCGCGCGCCTGTGTGAGCGCGTTCACAGGAAATCCCGGCCCTCGCGAGATGACGCGTATATGCGTCGTTGAGCGCAGGGCTGCCACCTCCGGACCGCACATCTGCGTTAGGCGGTCCGGAGGTGGTTAAATCAAATACTTGATACTTCACAGTAAAAATAAATTATGCAGTTCAGTGGTCACTTCTGGTACATTTAAATACACCTATGCAATACACCCGGCCGTCACCCCCATAAAAATGCCTATTCTTGTCCGCAATTGTGGACAAGAATAGGACATGCTCCATTTTCTTGCAGAGCTGTGGATCGGAAGATTGGGGGCACGCTCCGGAAATGCGGATGCAGAGAGGCACATAGAAACATAGAATGTGTTGGCAGATAAGAACTATTTGGCCCATCTAGTCTACCCAATTTAATTAATACTATGAATAGCCCTTTGCCCTATTCTATATGAAGGATGGCCTTATGCCTATCCCATGCATGCTTAAACTCCTTCACCATTTGCAGCTACCACTTCTTCAGGAAGGCTATTCCATGCATCCACTACTCTCTCAGTAAAGTAATACTTCCTGATATTACTTTTAAACCTTTACCCCTCTAACTTAAAACGATGTCCTCTTAAAGCTATACATGTTATGGTCCTTTCCTGGTAAGTTTTATTCTGTAATCCATGTACTAGTTTAGTAGCTCTTCTCTGAACTCTCTCCAAAGTATCAATATTCTTCTGGAGATATGGTCTCCAGTACTCAGCACAATACTCCAAATGAGGTCTCGCTAGTGCTCTGTAGAGTGGCATGAGCACCTCCCTCTTTCTACTAGTAATGCCTCTCCCTATACACCCAAGCATTCTGCTACCATTTCCTGCTGCTCTATGACATTGTCTGCCTACCTTTTACGGCCCCATGCACACGGCCGTTGTTCACAGCCGTGTGCGGGCCGTGGAACCCCGGCCTGGATCCCTCCTGAGAGCAGGAGCGCACGGCGTCACTGGTTGCTATGACGCCGTGCGCTCCCTGCTGCCGGCACAGTACAGTAATACACTGGTATAGATCGTACCAGTGTATTACTGTACTGTGCCGGCAGCAGGGAGCGCACGGCGTCATAGCAACCAGTGACGCCGTGCGCTCCTGCTCTCAGGAGGGATCCAGGCCGCGGTTCCACGGCCCGCACACGGCTGTGAACAACGGCCGTGTGCATGGGGCCTAAGTCTTCTGAAATAATGATCCCTAAATCCCTTTGCTCAGATACTGAGGTTAGGACTGTATCACTGATTTCATATTCTGCTCTTGGTCTTCTACTCCCCAGGTGCATTATCTTGCACTTATCGTTGTTAAATTTTAGTTGCCAGATTTTTGACCATTCCTCTAGTTTTCCTTAAATCCTTTTCCATTTGGTGTATCCCTCCAGGAACATCAACCCTGTTACACATTTATGTGTCATGATCAAAAAGACACACCTTGCCATCAAGGCCTTCTGCAATTTTGCTGATAAAGATATTAAACAATATGGGTCCCAGAACAGATCCCTGAGGTACCCCACTGGTAATAAGACCATGGTCTGAATATACTCCATTGACTACAACCCTCTGTTGTCTGTCCCTCAGCCACTGGCCTAATCCATTCAACAATATGGGAGTCCAAGCACAAAGACTGCAATTTATTGATAAGCGATGTCTACTCCACCATCTATTTTAGTCACCCAATCAAAAAAAATCAATAAGATTAATTTGACATGATCTCCCTGAAGTAAACCCATGCTGTTTTTCATCTTTCAATCCATGGGATTTTAGATGTTCCACAATTTTTCCTTAAAAGATTTTATTTTATTTTTTTGACTATTGGATTTTGGTGATTAATATCACCTTGTTGGACTTGTTTTAATTTTTGATTGTTTAATACAGGGAGTGCAGAATTATTAGGCAAGTTGTATTTTTGAGGATTAATTTTATTATTGAACAACAACCATGTTCTCAATGAACCCAAAAAACTCATTAATATCAAAGCTGAATATTTTTGGAAGTAGTTTTTAGTTTGTTTTTAGTTTTAGCTATTTTAGGGGGATATCTGTGTGTGCAGGTGACTATTACTGTGCATAATTATTAGGCAACTTAACAAAAAACAAATATATACCCATTTCAATTATTTATTTTTACCAGTGAAACCAATATAACATCTCAACATTCACAAATATACATTTCTGACATTCAAAAACAAATCAGTGACCAATATAGCCACCTTTCTTTGCAAGGACACTCAAAAGCCTGCCATCCATGGATTCTGTCAGTGTTTTGATCTGTTCACCATCAACATTGCGTGCAGCAGCAACCACAGCCTCCCAGACACTGTTCAGAGAGGTGTACTGTTTTCCCTCCTTGTAAATCTCACATTTGATGATGGACCACAGGTTCTCAATGGGGTTCAGATCAGGTGAACAAGGAGGCCATGTCATTAGATTTTCTTCTTTTATATCCTTTATGGCCAACCACGCTGTGGAGTACTTGGACGCGTGTGATGGAGCATTGTCCTGCATGAAAATCATGTTTTTCTTGAAGGATGCAGACTTCTTCCTGTACCACTGCTTGAAGAAGGTGTCTTCCAGAAACTGGGAGTTGAGCTTGACTCCATCCTCAACCCGAAAAGGCCCCACAAGCTCATCTTTGATGATACCAACCCAAACCGTCCACCTTGCTGGCGCCTGAGTCGGACTGGAGCTCTCTGCCCTTTACCAATCCAGCCACGGGCCCATCCATCTGGCCCATCCAGACTCACTCTCATTTCATCAGTCCATAAAACCTTTGAAAAATCAGTCTTGAGATATTTCTTGGCCCAGTCTTGACGTTTCAGCTTGTGTGTCTTGTTCAGTGGTGGTCGTCTTTCAGCCTTTCTTACCTTGGCCATGTCTCTGAGTATTGCACACCTTGTTCTTTTGGGCACTCCAGTGATGTTGCAGCTCTGAAATATGGCCAAACTGGTGGCAAGTGGCATCTTGGCAGCTGCACGCTTGACTTTTCTCAGTTCATGGGCAGTTATTTTGCGCCTTGGTTTTTCCACACGCTTCTTGCGACCCTGTTGACTATTTTGAATGAAACGCTTGATTGTTCGATGATCACGCTTCAGGAGCTTTGCAATTTTAAGAGTGCTGCATCCCTCTGCAAGATATCTCACTATTTTTGACTTTTCTGAGCCTGTCAAGTCCTTCTTTTGACCCATTTTGCCAAAGGAAAGGAAGTTGCCTAATAATTATGCACACCTGATATAGGGTGTTGATGTCATTAGACCACACCCCTTCTCATTATAGAGATGCACATCACCTAATATGCTTACTTGGTATTAGGCTTTTGAGCCTATACAGCTTGGAGTAAGACAACATGCATAAAGAGGATGATGTGGTCAAAATACTAATTTGCCTAATAATTCTGCACTCCCTGTAAATAACCCCTAAAAGCCCAATTTTTGTCCCCAATATTGGCTATTGTTACCTGAGATTAAAATCGGGTTGCTAGGCATCCACGTCTACCAGTTTGCTCAGAGAAAGACGGGGGATGCACAAGCAGGCTGTACTCCTGCCTGCGTGCACGCTCACATTACTGGCCAGTTGTAAGGGAATGGATAAAAAGCCAGGCCCTCCCTGGCAGCTGGTAAGTGCCTGGGCTGTGTACACTTTCCCACATCCCTGCACTTGGCAGACACTCCCTCAGCAGTGCTGGAGAATGGGGGCTGGAGCAGGAGCCGCTTATCAACATGTGGTGAGAGGAGAGCTTGGAGGACTACAGGCTTCAGTCAGACCCGGGAACTTCACTGCAGGACCCCCCTATTGAGGAGCCAACCCGGAAGGAGACCATTTTAGATTTAGTATTCACAAATTGGAATTTGGTATCTGATATTACTGTAGGGGAAAGCTTTGGCTCTAGTGATCACCAGTCAATGTGTTTTACATTAGGCTTGTTAGTAAAAGCAAAAAAAAATTAAAAGATAGCATTTAGTAATTGTAATATATTATAATTGCTAAATGCTATCTTTTTGGGTTTTTTTTGCTTTTACTTCCGAGCCTAATGCAATATCTGTTACCTTCAATTGTGGCAATTTTAAGTAGTCCCATTTCTCCTGGACTCCATTAAAACTGTTCCAGTGTGATAGGGACTTGTATACCACTAATCTAATTTTGGAAAAGTCAGTTTTTCTAAAATCTAAAACTTTTGTTTTTGTGTGGTGTGACTTAGTCACTTTATTTATAGTAAACCACATTGACTGGTGATCACTAGATCCAAAGCTTTCCCCTATAGTAATATCATACCAAATTCCCAATTGTGAATACTAAATCTAAAATGGTCTCCTTCCGGGTTGTCTCCTCAACTACTTGCTGTAGAGATAATCCCAGTAGGGAATTTAGAATATCTGTACTCCTGGCAGAACTAGATATTTTGGTTTTCCAGTTTACATCAGGAAGATTAAAGTCTACCATAATGATAACTTCCTCCTTCAATGTCATTTTAGCCATTTCCTCAACTAGTAGATCATCTTTGACTTGGCCAGGTGGTCTGTATATCACACCGACACGAGTTACCTTTATGATTATCAACCTGCAACATAACCCAAACTGGCTCTAAATTGGTCTCGCTAACTTGTATTAAATTAGATTTGATGCCATCTTTCACATACAGGGCCACCCCTCCCCCTTTCTTGCCTTCTCTGTCTTTCCTATATAGAGGGAACCCTGGTATTGTTATATCCCAGTCATTACTGTCATTGAACCTTGTCTCACTAACAGCCACTAAATCTATATTCTCAGATGCAATCAAGGTAGACTCAAGGTCATTGATCTTATTCCCTAAACTGCGAGCATTTGTAGACAAGACTCTGAGCTTGTCATTTCTTAACCTATGTGCTACTGGCATTGTTCCGGGAGGCAGTCGGACTGATGGATTATCACTCTTTTGCCCCCTTTTCCTAGTTTAAATGCTCTTTAGCGAATACTTTGAACTGTTCACTGAGGACATTCGTTCCCTTGAGAGAAAGATGCAAACCATCTTTCTTGTACAGTTCTTTTCCATTCCAACTAGAGCTAACATGAGACACAAAGCCAGAACCTTGCAGACACCATTCACCAAGCCATACATTGACTTCCTTAATGCGCATCTGCCTGTCATGCTGAAGGTTATGCACAGTCAAAACTGCAGAGAATGAAACAGTTGATGCAACCTCCTGTATATTATTACCAAGTGTGTGAAAAGCTTCCTTCACCTTTGAAACCTCATTGCAAGCCAGATCATTTGTCCCAAGATGGACAATAACCTCCATCTCCCTTTCCTGCTTTGCTTGCTTAACAATACTAAGGATAAGTAGTCTGTCCCTGCTAGTGGTAGCACCAGGGAGACATCTCACAAAACCATTTTCCTCAAACTTCACACCTCTTATGATAGAATCGCCCACCAACAGCTGCTCACTATCAGTCCTCACCTTATTCTTTTTGTCTCTGGCTGCAGTTTTGCATAACTTAGGCATAGGAGATGATTTTTTCCTTACCCACTGTACCTGAGCCATCCTCCATGTTGCTCTTGCACTCTGAAAATGCTGCAAATACTGCGGGACATGTCTTCTATCAACAACTCTTAGTCTACCAGAACCTACAGTAACCCATCTTCCATTTCTAGGGGGCCTCTGTGGCAGTGGCATTGCAACATTCCCAGCCTGAGTTTAACAATCTCAGATTTCAAAAATGTGATTTCCTGCTGCATTGCAGAGAGCTGTCTACAGATCAGACAGCATCCAAACCTCCGCAGAGTGGAACATGAAATAAAAGCACAACAATTCCTGCACGGAACCAGGTCTGCAATTTTAAAGAGGGGGAATATTTTAAACAAATTTTACTTTTTTAGATTGTATCCACCTCCAGATTACCTCCTGATTATCTCTAGTGCACTTAGAAGTGCTGCACTTTGAGAATGATGCAAGCTATAATTGGGCAACCTAATACTATGTTGCTATATATACACTGTGAGATGGTGACCGATCTCACACAGGTTAGAGGCAAGTAAGGGGTTGATAGTGTGATCTACACCCCTATTCCACCACAGGTGAGACCAGCTGGAGGTACTCAGGCTGGCATAAAGCACCTCCCAGGGTGTCCGTAAGAGGGGAGTGTGTTGCCCAGCTGAGACCACATTCACAGAGCCTCCAGGCCTCTGTCCATGGGTAAGGCTGAGGGACCACGAGGCTGGGAGCCTGGAAGTGAGCTAAGAAGGCCACACCTAAAACAGTGTGTGAACTGTGAGATATACTTTAGGTGAGTCAGGTTATTATATGTTTAGTTAGAGCCCAGCCGGGCTGGTGTTTGTTTTGTATTATGTTTGCTTTTATTTGGCACCTCAGCAAAAACAAATGTTTGGACCTTAAAACTTGGTGTCCGTGAAGACGTGTGTGAATGTCCCCCGGATAAGAGCTAACCCCCCACAACACACACTCCCACAAAAGCTCCTCCCCAAACAACAAATCTAACGCCCTATGCTCATTTGCAATCGGACAATAGCAAAAACCTTTTCTAACAAATTCCTTGCCTGTTTTGAAGCAGAGTGTCTGAGTAGCCGCCAAAAACGCAGGTGAAGTTCTGCTACAGTTGAAAAGCTCTGTTAGTCTCCTGAATATCTCTAGTGCACTTAAAAATACTGCACTTTGAGAATGATGCAAGCACATGCGTGTTGCTGGCTCCATTCTAAGTATATGCCCCCAATGTCCAAGATGGAGAGCCATATTTCTTCAGTGTGATGACTGGTGGGGTCACTGGATCCCACAAATCAGATATTATTGGCCTAAATTCCAAATGGAATTGATATGTTGTGCAGGTAACATGATGAGTTGAGAAACACAGCAATGTAGAGGTAGCAGGGTAAAGGGGAGACGTTGTCTGTAGTCTTATGTTATGTAGTGCCTTGGAACAAGAGTACTTTGGAGTTTGGACACTGCACATTTGTGGACATTTTCCCCTATTGCTGCTATGCAAAGCCATCAACTCAGTACTTTAGTGTACTTCAAAGGGTTAACGTGCACTGTGATTTATGCCATTGTTTGCATTTATACTGTTGAATTGCATTTTATGATATATCTTTGGGGATTTCTAGCCTGTGCACTGAGAAGCTGGTAATTTTTCACTTATAAGGGATTATACAGAGCAGAGTTTGGAGGGAAAGCCAGACACAGTAAACATTTGACCATCTGCTTTAGCTATGTCAGACAGTTTTTTATGACTGAAAATGAATAGTCCTTCCTATTGACTTATACTGAGGCCCAATACAAGTCTATGGCTGCCTTGAACTGCAACATTGTTTCTGTTGGGCCATGCTTTTCCAGCTTTGCCTCTCCAACTAGAAAACTTTAGATCAGTTAGAAACTGTAAACAGTAGAGCAGTTATAGCCCCTAGTTGTCTGCAGAGAGGGACCAGTCTTTAGTAGGAGAGACTCTGTGACCAGAAGAAGATGCTGAGATGGGAATACTCAGCCCTTTGACCAGGAAGTCAGCCGGATGACTGAGCCACAGACCCTGAGCCACCAGCTCTTTGGCCGAGGTACCAACCTTCTACAAAAGAGAGAGACAGCTGGCTTAGGTCTTTCCTCAGGTTTATTGTTTTGCACTTGACTTCCTCCAGTAAAGAAGCACACTGGTTTACTTCAAACCCTGGCTTTCTGGCCTTATTTCCCATTTGGGTGCATCACGCCTTAACATCATGGATTTTGTATTTTTACTAGAGAAATTCCCCCCTAAAGCGCAGATTTCTCTGTGCGCTTTAAATTCACTATTCTCCACATCGCTGACTTCTCACTACACTTTATGAATGGAGTACAGGCATGAGCACACATTGCTGCTCCTTCCTGTGCCCCTGAGGTTTACTAAATTCTGGCATAGCACATGGGTACACTGTAACCATGTGCTATGCCAGGATTAGCGGAGCGGAGCAGGCTCCTGACTGTGCCTGCTTTGCCAGGCTAAGAGTCCTGCATGTAAGCTTTTAGCTTATCGAAGCAGGTCAGAGGAGGGCACTTACTGTACACACATACAGAGAGTTCTGGATGGTCAAGACAGACAGATACATGCCAAAATCACTGTAGAAAAAGAGCTGCGGTATCTCAAAGCACAGCCATCCCATCACAAATTGGTTTTGCAGTAGCCCCTGTAGTGACCACCTGGACCATAAGAAACCATCTACTTAAAGCACGACTGCACTCACACACCCTACTAGCTCGTTTGCCATTGTCTTCTCATCATTGTCATCAGCAGTTGCACTGGTGCTGCGAGAGAGCCCATTGAAGGCAAACAACAGTGTTCAGTGAAACAATGCTAGAACTGCCATTTTTGGTCACCTCGCCAACCCCAAAAAAATTTAATAAAAAATTGATCGAAAGGTACCATGCATCCCAATATGATATAAGTTATGGATGTGAGAATAGCAACAAAGAGCAGTGTTTTTTTTTTTTTAAAGAGATTTAACCTGTTCCAGACACATGGGGTACCGGTACGGCATGTTGTCCCGGTACTTAAGGACACATGACGTACTGGTACTATGGAGATGCTAAAAAAAAATTGTTTATAAAAAGATAATATAGTGTAAAACTGTTTTATTGTTTGTTTTTGCAGTGGGTATGTGTGAATACAGTCTTAATTGATGGTTGTGTGTTTGGGGGAGTGAGGGGCATAGGCATCTTTGTTTTTACTGCCTTGAGGAAGGATGCAACTACAGTAAAATAGGATGATTTTACAACCACTGAAATTGTCAGAATCATTGGCAAGCCCTATGTGAAATTATATTCTAAAATTTTTGTACTGAAGGTTTCTGAAGCAATTATGGCTGAAGAGGATGAGGAAGGTCGATTGGATCGTCAGATTGACGAAATTGATGAACAAATGTAAGTTTATTATGTATACATATAGTTACATGAAAGGCATAAGCATGCTTACCTACTGGGTGTTATTGGCCAGCCTTTTGAGATTCTCAGAGACTGGCCGAAGGCCAGTTGATCTAATGTTGATAACCGACCCTAGGGATAGTCCACCAATATAAAAAAACAGAGGAACCCCTTTATTTTTATTGTAGTTATCATATCCTACTACAAAAACAGTATAATATTTTAAATTTTAATAACCACTCTCCCCAAAAAATGACTTGGACCTCTTGCACACAAAGTTTAAGTTCTGTTTGTATACGGAACCATTCATTTAATTGGATCCGCAAATAAAACGAAGGTAGTCCGTATGCCTTCCGCTTCTGTTTTTCCGTTCCGTTGAAAGATGGAACATGTCCTATTAGGCCTCTTTCACACAACCATTTTTTCCTGTTTACGGGACGTTTTTTGCGCTCCGTATACGGACCGTATCGGAATAATTCATTTCAATGGTTCCGCAAATAAAAAGGAATGTACTCTGTAGGCATTCAGTTTCCATATTTCCATTCTGTTGGAAGAACATGTCCTATTATTGCCTGCAAATCACATTGCGTGGTTCTATTTAAGTCAATGGGTCCGCAAAAAAAAATGGAACACATACGGAAATGCATCCGTATGTCTTCCATATCCGTTCCGACTTTGCAGAACCATCTATTGAAAATGTTATGCCCAGCCCAATTTTTTCCATGTAATTACTGTATACTGTATATGCCATACCGAAAAATGGAACAGAAACGGAACAAAAAACGGAACAACGGATCCGTGAAAAACGTACCGCAAAACACTGACAAAGCCAAAGTCATGTGAAAGAGGCCTTATTATCCGCATAACATACAAGGATAGTACTGTTCTATCAGGGGCCAGCTGTTCTGTTCTGCAAAAAAAGGAATGCACACGGATGTCATCCGTATTTTTTGCGGACCACAAAATACTGAAAAAGCTGTGCGGTCGTGTGCAAGAGGCCTAATACTCAGATTATCACTACACCATGGGTTTACCAAATCATAACAATCTTATAGGTCACAAAAAGGGGGGGGGGGGGCAGCACATCCCAATACGCAGGTGCACGTTGTTTGTGGCTGCAAATAAACATAGGTCAGCAATGCCCAACCTGTGGCCCTCCATGTAACAGCGGCTGTCGTGCGCTGCTGTTCTCCTGCTTACCGCTGTGGTCCTGGGCGCCGTGTTCAGCGGTGATCGGCTATGTGTGCTTCCCCTTTCACTGCTGCAGTTCTGGGCTCTGTCCTTGCAGGTACTGTTTGTTCTGGGATCCACTCCACAGTTTCCTTTCAGCCTTGGCCAAAGCATGCTTGCTTCTTCTTCCCTACAGCACTTCCTAAAGGGTCGGCGCGCGTCACTTCCTGTGCTTTATTGTTTAGATCATGTGACCTTGCTGACCAATCCTAGCCCTCCTGCATGTATATAAGTGGCTCAGCCCCCTTCCCAGATGCCTGAGTGTCAAGATCCTTGTGTCCTGCAAAGGTTGCTGATTTATTTGCTTGTGTTCTTCTGTACCTGACCCGTGCTTTCTTCCTGGACTCCGTTCCTTGTGTTCCTGGGCTCCACTACCTGTTTGATGCCTGCTTGCCTTGACTCTCCTGTTGCTGAACCGGACTGCCTGCCCTGTGCCGCCTGCCCTGACCTAATGCTTGCTCCTGCACTGTTGATCCTGGTTACATCTTGCATAAAAGATAAGGAAGCAAGCACTCAATTCTATGGCAACACTCAGATTTAATATTGTAAAAATTATTACTTTAAAATGACATCAATAATAAGAATAACACACATTAAGTAAAATGCAATGATTAAAATTACAACGGTCGACCGTGTGCAAACACTAATTCACTGGGCATAATAATATGGGGGGCTCATTCAGCATAAAATGTTTTCCAATAGTGACCTAATAGGGTGGTGAAACCAATAAGTGAATAAACAATAGTGATAAATATAGTGAATTGAACAACCTAAATAACAAAAAGAATCATAAGCATAATAGTGTTGATACGTGATAAATAGTGCAATACTTGAATAAGAGGACACTATTTGGAGTCCTGCGCATACGAGCGCAATGTGCTTCACTTGATACCTGTTGAGAATAAAACCAGTCCGAGTCTGTGGTATAATAACCGCAATGAACGGTACTCCACTGTTAATAATGTTCGTGTAAGCAGATTCTAATAGCAGCTGAGAGCTTACCTCTATCTGGAAAAAGCAGTCAGCGGTCTTGCCTCCTATAGTGATGTATTCAGGATTTCTTTGAAGCGCTGTGAAATCTACTAGAGACGCCGCTCCGTCTTCACAGCTTGCGGGCTCTGACAATCCAGCCCAATCTCGCGATGGTACAAGCGGGACTTCCGTCCGGTCTCTTACGCTCGCTCAGATGGTCAGGGCAGTTCAATTGTCGCAAGTTAGCGGTTCTTCAATATTTCATCTTTAAAGCATGGCCATGCAATGAGTACTTCTTGTGGAGGTATATGCGGAGTGTCTATTTACCCAGACGCGTTTCGGGATATTCCAGTCCCTTCCTCAGTGGTAACTCCTGCACTCCTCACCTCCTCTTTTATAGGCGTCCCTAGGGTACTATGTAAGTCCCGGTTATCATAATCCAGAGTTGGAGTATCCTCAGCACTTTTCCGCCTAGATGCCGTTTTAGTGCGGTTTTGTTGTGGTTTTTTATTCATGGATGCGTTTTTTTGTCCTTTTTATTCTAATTCATATAATCATTCAATAAACCCCATTAGAAATATTAAAAATGGCATACAATTCTTAATACTATAAAAAAAATCATGTTAAAACGCTAAAATGATTTAAAATGCAGCAAAATAATAAATCAAGGAACTTGATGAGTATAGATGGATCAACGACAATATTTTTGAGTTGGCATGGAGATGGTCGGACATGGCTGGGGTCCCAAACCAGAGGGGGGGGGGGGGGTCCCAGCGCCGATGTACGGCCAAGCTTGGGACCCGCCGCCGGGGATGGGGCCCAAGCCTTAAATGAAGCCGAACAGTTCCATGTCAGAATTCAGTCCGAACGGTAGTAAGGAACCGAATTCATATATTTGCCTGGATTCCGCTCTGGACATCTTATAGATGTAGTCCCCTCCTCTCCAGTGTTGATTAATCCTCTCCAGTCCTACAAACATTAGGTTCCCTGGATGGCTATTATGTGTGTCTTTGTAATGTTTTGACAATGAGTGCTTCTCATACCCTTTTTTAATGTTCGAGATCTGTTCTCTAATTCTTGTTTTTAAGGGACATTTCGTGCGTCCTATGTATTGACGATTAAAGGGGCATTGAATCAAATAAATGACCCCTGTCGTATTACAAGAAATACAATCTTCCATTTATATTTATTCTGAGTAGAACAGATCTCTAGGGTTTTCCGTGGCAAATTATTAGATTTACAGCCTATTCACTTTCCACATTTGTAGAAACCCTTCATCTTCATAAAAGAACCTAGATGAATCATCTATCTGCAGTTTTTTTTTCTCTTTAAAAAATTCCTGTCTCTCCTATTGTCTTACATTGATTAGAGCCTGTTCAATTGTTCCTACGATACGGTTTGTCTTCAAAATAGGATTTCATTTTGATGGCCTCTTCCTCAAATTTCGCATCATCCGTGCAATTACGTCTGATACGTCTAAACTGTCCGGTGGGTACGTTGATCAACCACCTCGGGAGATGACAGCTTGAAAAAGGAATAAATTTATTGGTAGCTGTAGGTTTTTGAAAGGTACTACATTTATATCTCCCATCTGATACTTCAATTAATAAGTCTAAGTACTCCATCTTATTTAGAATATTTGAGGTAAAAATAAGGCCTTTGTCATTTATATTCAAACTCTTCAAAAATGCTTCCAATTTGGTTATGTCTTCTTTCCAAATAAAAATATCATCAATATAGCGCTGCCATAGGACCAGGTCCCCCCCCCCCCCCCCCCCCAGTATGGGATCTATGGTGGTCATCTCCCAATCTGCCAAAAATAGATTGGCATAACTGGGGGCGAACCTAGTCCCCATGGCGGTGCCCTGTTGCTGCAGATAGTAATCTCCCTCAAAATAAAAATAATTGTGCTGCAAAATGTATTTAATAGCCTCCACTATAAAATCAATCTGAGTATTTTGTAGAACTGCATCTATAGTCAATTGCCTATATATGGCGTCTAATCCTTGTTGGTGATCGATCACCGTATACAAGGACTGTATATCCAATGTACCCATTATCCAGCTAGGCTCCACCCTCATTTGCTCCAAAATCTCTATAATATGAGTGGTGTCCTTCACATAGGATCGAGACTTCTTCACCAATAGTTGAAGGTGAGTGTCAATATACTTTGACAAATTTGAGGTAATGGAGCCTATGCCGGATACTATCGGCCGTCCGGGGGGGTTTCTACATTTTTGTGGATTTTGGGCAGACAGTAGAAGGCGGGTAGCCTTCCCTGTGTGCCCAATATAAAATCCGCTTCTCGTTGGAGAAGGACCTGATCTTTTAGTCCTTTTTCACACAATTGTCCCAAGAATTAACAAGAATTAAATAAGAAGAATTAAATAAGAAGATAGATAAACTTAAGGAGCAACTAGAGAAAACCCCCAAAAATGACGAATACACGATGTGGCAGGATAGAATCTGCAAAGGATTAGATAAAACAGAGGCAGATATAATAAATAAGAAAACTAAGAAACATATAGGTACTCAGGAAATTAAACAAAGAGAGGGTGCAGGTAAATCTGATATATCTAATACATAGGTTTATAGGAGTGAAGACACAGTGATGAATAGACAGGCTGACAATAGGGAGATACATCATACAATACCAACGAGTAATAGGTATGACCTACTGTCAGAACATCATTTTTTAGATCATACTCCTGCACATCACAAAACTCGGATGAGACACAGGGAAGAATCACCGCGTTATCACCGTCGACAATCGCCCACCCACCATTACAACCTGAGACACAAAAATCCCTCCTCCTCGGAAGCATTATGGGAGATCGAACGAGGAACAAATGCACAACAGCAGATCCCAATATCACAAAACGTCAGAAGAGGTAAAACTACAAGGAGCAAAAGAAAGAGAAATGAGATACAGGAAACATCATTAACATTAACCACTTCAGCCCTGCTAGGTGAAACCCCCTTCATGACCAGAGCACTTTTTACACTTCGGCACTACACTCCTTTCACCGTTTATCGCTCGGTCATGCAACTTACCACCCAAATGAATTTTACCTCCTTTTCTTCTCACTAATGGAGCTTTCATTTGGTGGTATTTTATTGCTGCTGACATTTTTACTTTTTTTGTTATTAATCAAAATGTAACGATTTTTTTGCAAAAAAATGACATTTTTCACTTTCAGATGTAAAATTTTGCAAAAAAAACGACATCCATATATAAATTTTTCGCCAAATTTATTGTTCTACATGTCTTTGATAAAAAAAAATGTTTGGAAAAAAAAAATGGTTTGGGTAAAAGTTATAGCGTTTACAAACTATGGTACAAAAATGTGAATTTCCGCTTTTTGAAACAGCTCTGATTTTCTGAGCACCTGTCATGTTTCCTGAGATTCTACAATGCCCAGACAGTAGAAAAACCCCACAAATGACCCAATTTCGGAAAGTAGACACCCTAAGGTATTCGCTGATGGGCATAGTAAGTTCATAGAACTTTTTATTTTTTGTCACAAGTTAGCGGAAAATGATGATGATTTTTTTATTTTTTATTTTTTCTTACAAAGTCTCATATTCCGCTAACTTGTGACAAAAAATAAAAAATTCTAGGAACTCACAATGCCCCTCACAGAATACCTTGGGGTGTCTTCTTTCCAAAATGGGGTCACTTGTGGGGTAGTTATACTGCCCTGGCAATTTAGGGGCCCTAATGTGTGAGAAGAACTTTGCAATCAAAATGTGTAAAAACTGACCGGTGAAATCCGAAAGGTGCACTTTGGAATATGTGCCCCTTTGCCCACCTTGGCATCAAAAAAGTGTCACACATCTGGTATCGCTGTACTCAGGAGAAGTTGGGGAATGTGTTTTGGGGTGTCATTTTACATATACCCATGCTGGGTGAGAGAAATATCTTGGCAAAAGACAACTTTTCCCATTTTTTTATACAAAGTTGGCATTTGACCAAGATATTTCTCTCACCCAGCATGGGTATATGTAAAATGACACCCCAAAACACATTCCCCAACTTCTCCTGAGTACGGCGATACCAGATGTGTGACACTTTTTTGGAGCCTAGATGCGCAAAGGTGCCCACATTCTCACGCTTTAGGGCCCCTAAAAAGCCAGGGCAGTATAAATACCCCACATGTGACCCCACTTTGGAAAGAAGACACCCCAAGGTATCCAATGAGGGGCCTGGCAAGTTCATAGCAAAAAAAAATTTTTCGCATAAGTTAGTGGAAATTGATTTTTTTTTTGTTTTTTCTCACAAAGTCTCACTTTCCGCTAACTTAGGACAAAAATTTAAATCTTTCATGGACTCAATATGCCCCTCAGCAAATACCTTGGGGTGTCTTATTTCCAAAATGGGGTCAGTTGTGGGGTGTTTGTACTGCCCTGGCATTTGAGGGTCTCCGCAATCATTACATGTATGGCCAGCATTAGGAGTTTCTGCTATTCTCCTTATATTGAGCATACAGGTAATGAGATTTTTTTTTCCGTTCAGCCTCTGGGCTGAAAGAAAAAAATGAACGGCACAGATTTCTTCATTCGCATTGATCAATGTGGATGAAAAAATCTCTGCCAAAAAAAAAAAATGGAGGGGAAAGGCGTCTGCCAGGACATAGGAGCTCCGCCCTACATCCATACCCACTTAGCTCGTATGCCCTGGCAAACCAGATTTCTCCATTCGCATCAATCGATGTGGATGAATAAATCATTGCCGGGATTTTTTTTCTTTTTTTTTTTTTTTTTTCTTTTTTAATATATATACAAAGTGTTTGCCAAAGCATAGGAACGCCGCCTCCTCCTCAGCTCGTATGCCTCGGCAAACGTATCTGTCACTGCAGAGGAGAAAATCCCGTCTTGCAGCGCCGCATACACCGACTTGCGTGTAATCTGACAGCAGCGCAATGCTTCTGTCAGAATGCACATCGGTGCTGCAGCTAGTAGATCGGTTGGTCCACCTGGAAGGTAAAAAGACAAAAAAAAAAAAAGAAAAAACCAGGCCACAACGCAATAATTTTATTAACTTTGGAACAGAACATGTAACTTTAACTTTTTGAACTAAACATTAACCTGTTTGCTTACCTGTTTTTTTTTTTTTTTTTTTTTTTACCTTTATAGAACAAACCTCTCCTTCCCCATGGGTCAATGTGCAAAGCGCAAATCGCCCAAAGATGTGGCGAAGTGCGTTATGCACTTTGTCCCATGTGAAAGGAGACGTTTGCAGCAGCTGTGAGTGAATGGGCCCTAATAGCCCTGTGTGCCTATCCTGGTGAGATGATCCCTATGCTAATAGTGTACCTGTGAGTGGTACTTCCGGAAACACTCTCCAAAGCATAGGGCAGGGTGGTCCGGACAGTCAGGACAGAAATAGCGGGTGTCATGCCTTATTCCACTCCTGCTACAGACACGACATTTTTTTCGGGGTGGCGGTCGGTTTGAGGTACCAGCAACGACACTGGGGAAGTATCGCTCGTGTAGACGGCTAACTACACTGGTGGATGGGGCCACGGAACCTCCTGGATACAGGAGGTTCGCGATGATCTCTTCCTGAAATTTTGAGGAAGGATCCAGTTCTCCCAGCCTTACTGTAGAGAACAAAACTATTGTACAGAGCCAATTAAATTAAATATACAGACACCTTCTTATACCAGCGTCTGGTGCGTCGGGAAACTAAATATGGAGCCAACATCTGGTCATTGAAGTCGACCCCTCCCATGTGGAGGTTATAGTCGTGGACTGAGAGGGGCTTTTCAATGACACGGGTTGCTCGCTCAATTTGGATTGTCGTGTCTGCGTGAATGGAGGAGAGCATTTAAACGTCACGCTTGTCTCTCCATTTCACCGCGAGCAGTTCTTCGTTACACAGTGCGGCCCTCTGCCCCCTTGCAAGACGGGTGGTAACGAGCCGTTGGGGGAAGCCCGCGCGACTAGTTCGCGCAGTACCACAGGCGCCAATCCGTTCTAGAAACAAATGCCTAAAGAGGGCCACACTTGTGTAAAAATTGTCCACATAAAGATGGTACCCCTTGCCGAATAAGGGTTACACCAAGTCCCAAACTGTCTTCCCACTGCTCCCCAGGTAGTCAGGGCAACCGACCGGCTCCAGGGTCTGATCTTTTCCCTCATAGACCCGAAATTTGTGGGTATAGCCTGTGGCCCTTTCACAGAGCTTATACAATTTGACCCCATACCGGGCGCGCTTGCTTGGGATGTATTGTTTGAAGCCAAGGCGCCCGGTAAAATGTATTAGGGACTCGTCTATGCAGATGTTTTGCTCTGGGGTATAAATATCTGCAAATTTCAGGTTGAACTGGTCTATAAGGGGCCGAATTTTGTGGAGCCGGTCAAAAGCAGGGTGGCCTCTGGGACGGGAGGTGCTGTTATCACTAAAGTGCAGGAAACGTAGGATGGTCTCAAATCGTGTCCTGGACATAGCAGCAGAGAACATGGGCATGTGATGAATTGGGTTCGTGGACCAATATGACCGCAATTCATGCTTTTTTGTTAGGCCCATGTTGAGGAGGAGGCCCAGAAAAGTTTTAATTTCGGAAACTTGGACTGGTTTCCACCGGAAAGACTGGGCATAAGAGCTTCCCGGGTTAGTGGTTATAAATTGTGTGGCATATCTGTTTGTTTCGGCCACAACTAAGTCTAAAAGCTCCGCAGTCAAGAACAGCTCAAAAAATCCCAGGGCCGAACCGATCTGAGCTGTCTCAACCCGAACTCCAGACTGGGCAGTGAAAGGGAAAACTACAGGTGCGGCTGAAGTTGGGGACTGCCAATCAGGGTTTGCCAGCACCTCAGGGATTCTAGGGGCTCTACGGGCACGTCTTTGCGGTGGATGCGACGGGGTCACTACTGCTCGTGCCACCGTACCAGCTTCAACTGCCCTTCTGGTGCTCGCTACTTCACCAGGTTGTACGGCAGTGCTGGTACTAGGTCCAGGAAGGGCTGGGCTGCTGGTGTATGCCTCACCACGTAATCCGACAGCACCAGCCCCACTCTGCTGCTCTTGAAGCGGATCCTGCGCAACCTGCGGTCTAGCGACACGGGGCCGGGTACGCCTGCTGCTATCAGGGACCTCAACCTCCTCGTCCGAACTTTGGGTCAGAGAGCCACTGCTTTCTACAGGTTCGTATTCTGACCCGCTGGATTCATCAGATGAGGGTTCCCACTCCTCATCCGACTGGGTCAGAAGCCTGTAGGCCTCTTCAGAAGAATACCCCCTGTTAGACATGTGGGCAACTTAATTTAGGGGTATTCCCTGAGACTACCCAAGAAAAAAAAAGCAAGCCTGTCTTACAAAGGGGAGGCTAGCGAAGTACCGGAGGCCGCTGCTGTTGATAAAAAATATCAAAACTGATTTTTTTATCGCCGCAGTGCGTGTAAAGTGAATGTGCAGTGATCAAAAAAATAATAATTTTTTGTCACTACGGTGGGGCGGGCGTGGGCGAACGCACGTGTGGGCGACCGATCAGGCCTGATCGGGCAAACACTGCGTTTTGGGTGGAGGGCGAACTAAAGTGACATTAGTACTATTATAGATCTGACCGTGATCAGTTTTGATCACTTTCAGATACTATAAAAGTACAAATGCTGATTAGCGATACGCTAATCAGCGAATAATGGACTGCGGTGCGGTGGGCTGGGCGCTAACTGATCGCTAACTACCTAACCAAGGGACCTAAACTATACCTAAAACCTAACGGTCAATACCAGTGAAAAAAAAAAAAGTGACAGTTTGCACTGATCACTTTTTTTCCTTTTCACTAGTGATTGACAGGGGCAAGAAGGGGTGATCAAAGGGTTAATTGGGTGCTGGGAGGTGATCTGGGGGCTAAGTGTAGTGTAGTGGGTACTCACAGTAATGATGTGCTCCTCTGCTCCTCTCCTGGAACCAACCGACCAAAAGAAGGAGCAGAGGAGCACAGCAGCCATATAACCCCATCATATTTACTAATATGATGGGTTATGTGGCTTCTGATTGGTTTTTTTGAAAATCAACAACCTGCCAGCCAATGATCGTGGCCGGCAGGTTCATGACGAACTTCTTCTTTGAATTTTGCCGGCCCGCGATGCGCATGCGCGGGCCGGCATACCCGGAAATCTCGCGTCTCGCGAGAGGACGCACCGGCGCGTCCACCCAGAACAGCACGACCGCCGCGAAGACGCAATCCTGCGTACGGCGGTCGTGAGGAGGTTAAATAAGAATGTTATTTCAAATCTCAGCTCAGCTACACTCACAGAACCACAAGTTTCTCTATTGAGTAAGGGTTTAAAATATGCCCCACTGTCCAAATAGACAAATTCTCTACATATATAGGGATACAGAAATTCATCAGAAAGCTCTGCCTGAAGAAACATTTTATTAAAAACCCATTAGAAACTGCAAAGAGTCAGCCGACCAATTTGTTCCAGTGCACTACTCTTAGGAACAAATCAAAAATGTACCCACTCAATGAAATCAGTAGAGAAATGGGCACCTTCCAAAAATGTGTGGAGGGAGACTTAAAGGGAGTCTGTCAGCAGATTTACCCCTTTTTAACAGTTGCCATTATGCTGTAGCCGCAAAACAGACGATTAACACGGTACCTTTATACGCTTTGGTGGACTTTTAAATCTGCAAAAAACGAACTTTGATGAGGGCTCGCAAGTGCCCAGGGCGGAGTCCACCGTGTTGGAGCCCAGGCAGCTCTGCCTCTTCGGCTCTTATCCCCGCCCAGCCTCCTCCTCTGCTCGCCTATCTGTTGTCTTTCCCCCTCAGCGAGATCCCGCGCCGACGCGATAACTTCCTTGGCCGGGGCATGCGCACTGCCATGCCCATTGCTGACACGGCATCGCAGTAGCTTATGCGCATGCCCCGGCCAAGGAAGTCATCGCGTCGGCGCGGGATCTCGCTGAGGGGGAGAGACAACAGATAGGCGAGCAGAGGAGGAGGCTGGGCGGGGATAAGAGCCGAAGAGGCAGAGCTGCCTGGGCTCCAACACGGTGGACTCCGCCCTGGGCACTTGCGAGCCCTCATCAAAGTTCGTTTTTTGCAGATTTAAAAGTCCACCAAAGCGTATAAAGGTACCGTGTTAATCGTCTGTTTTGCGGCTACAGCATAATGGCAACTGTTAAAAAGGGGTAAATCTGCTGACAGACTCCCTTTAAGAAAGATGAGGAATAGGGCCAGTAATAATAACTTGACTACAAGGGAAATTTCAGCGATTAGAGAATTACAGAAAAATAAATCTATCACTATACGTCCAGCAGATAAGGGGGGGGCGATAGTGGTATTAGACACTGGGAAATATAATGCTGAATGTTGGAGACAGCTAACGGATATTAATACCTATCTGAAGCTGACGAAGGATCCATTGACGCAATTCAAATGAGAATTGGGAGAATTGTGTGAAAAAGGACTAAAAGATCAGGTCCTTCTCCAACGAGAAGCAGATTTTATATTGGGCACACAGGGAAGGCTACCCGCCTTCTACTGTCTGCCCAAAATCCACAAAAATGTAGAAACCCCCCCCCCCCCCCGGACGGCTGATAGTATCCGGCATAGGCTCCATTACCTCAAATTTGTCAAAGTATATTGACACTCGCCTTCAACTATTGGTGAAGAAGTCTCGATCCTATGTGAAGGACACCACTCATGTTATAGAGATTTTGGAGCAAATGAGGGTGGGGCCTAGCTGGATAATGGGTACATTGGATATACAGTCCTTGTATACGGTGATTGATCACCAACAAGGATTAGACGCCATTGATGATATTTTTATTTGGAAAGAAGACATAACCAAATTGGAAGAATTTTTGAAGAGTTTGAATATAAATGACAAAGGCCTTATTTTTACCTCAAATATTCTAAATAAGACGGAGTACTTAGACTTATTAATTGAAGTATCAGATGGGAGATATAAATGTAGTACCTTTCAAAAACCTACAGCTACCAATAAATTTATTCCTTTTTCAAGCTGTCATCTCCCGAGGTGGTTGATCAACGTACCCACCGGACAGTTTAGACGTATCAGACATAATTGCACGGATGATGCGAAATTTGAGGAAGAGGCCATCAAAATGAAATCCTATTTTGAAGACAAACAGTATCGTAGGAACAATTGAACAGGCTCTAATCAATGTAAGACAATTGGAGAGACAGGAATTTTTTAAAGAGAAACAAAAACTGCAGATAGATGATTCATCTTTTCTGGATATCAGATTGGTACTCCCTTTTAATAATAATTATAAAAGGATTCAAAAAATGATTAGGTCCAGTTGGCCATACTTATTGAGTGATAAAACAATAGGCCACCTCCTACCACATACACCTAAAATCACTTTTACTAAAGCCCCCAATTTGGGTTTAAAAGTAGCTCCATCAGCCCCGAATAAAATACAAAAAGACAATACGTTAGGTTCTTTTATGAAGATGAAGGGTTTCTACAAATGTGGAAAGTGCATAGGCTGTAAATCTAATAATTTGCCACGGAAAACCCTAGAGATCTGTTCTACTCAGAATAAATATAAATGGAAGATTGAAGATTGTATTTCTTGTAATACGACAGGGGTCATTTATTTGATTCAATGCCCCTGTAATCGTCAATACATAGGACGCACAAAACGTCCCTTAAAAACAAGAATTAGAGAACACATCTCGAACATTAAAAAAGGGTATGAGAAGCACTCATTGTCAAAACATTACAAAGACACACATAATAGCCATCCAGGGAACCTAATGTTTGTAGGACTGGAGAGGATTAATCAACACTGGAGAGGAGGGGACTACATCTATAAGATTTCAACAAGGGTCAGCCGGCACTCCGTTTGTAGGCGTGGTGCACGAGTCCAGGGCCGAAGTCCAGGTACAAGTGAAGAAAAAGACCGGCACTCACTTTATCTTCAAAAGTTTTTCTCTTTATTCGCCACACATAAAATGTTCGGTGACGCGCGTTTCGGCTCTGCTGCGAGCCTTTCTCAAACCAATGGCATATAACAGAGTCAAACAATATACGTGATTTAAATAGACCGCCACAGCGGAAATGACATCATGTAGTCATGGTAATTTAGACAAACAAAATGGAGTGAAAAGAAAAAAAGAGAGCAAAGGGGGAGGGAACAAAAGGAAAGAAAGGGAAAAACAAAGTAACAATTTAAATAATCAGATACACGTGAGAAGCAGCCCAATCGCAACAACATCAATGAAAATGGTAGCAATTATAGATTCTTATGAAATTCTCTAGATAATCGTAGTAGCTTGCAATTCAGATGATGCGGTTGGGGAGTTCCTCACGTTTTCTGTAAAAATACAAGAAAACAAAGTATAAGCTTAACATACACTTAAAAGAACAAACATCTACAGGAAGCTATGGAGATCATACTCCCGGTTTAACCCCATGGGTTCCAGTGTCTGAAGTGTATGAATCCAATAGGATTCACGCTTCTTTAACATTTTTAAACGATTACCGCCTCTTCGAGGTTGTTGTACCTGCTCAATAATTTGAAAGCGCAATTGCGCAATATTATGCTTACAGCGATCAAAATGGTAAGGGACCGGTAGGAGTAAATTGTTTTTTCTAATAGTGGACTTGTGCTTGGTGAAGCGGTCCTTCATTCGCATGGATGTTTCACCTATATATAACAATCCACAAGGGCACTTGAGTAGATATATGATAAAACTGCTATTACATGTAAAAAGGCCTCGAACTGGAAAGCGCTTGCCTGTATGGGGATGCGTAAAATATTCCCCTTTAATTACACTTGAACAGTGTATACACCCTAGGCAAGGGAATGTGCCCTTTCTAGGAGTAGATAGAGTCTTCTGACGCTTCTCAGTTTGAGCACTGCCCACATCTGCCCTCACTACCATATCGCGAATGTTTTTATTACGTTTATAACACAATAATGGAGGATTTTTAAACTCCTCAATAGAGGGATAAGCTCTGGACAAAATGTTCCAATGCTTAGAAAAAATAAAGCGACACCTGTTAACCCATGGATGGAACTTGGTAACAAATGGTATACGTGACCCCCTGGACTCCTGTTTAGGGGTCAAGGAGGTGACCCTACCTCTCTCACTATCCAGCAGTGCTGTGGGATACCCTCTATTCTCAAATCTCATAGACATTTCATCAAGACGTTTTTTTCTTTCACTTCAGTATTGGAAACAATCCTACGTACCCTTTGAAATTGGGAATGGGGTAATGCTTTTTTTACTGTGGGAGGATGATAGCTTGAGAAATGGAGAAGAGAATTTTTGTCGGTATTTTTAATATACAGATCAGTCACAATTGACCCACCTGCACCCTTAATGACCAGGGTGTCCAAAAAATTAATCTCATGATCACTATAATGCAGAGTAAACTGCAGCTCGGGCCAAATCGAATTAAAAAATCTGAAAAGGCACGAAGGGATCGAATGCCGCCCCGCCATACACAAAACACGTCATCGACGAATCTTCGCCAAAAAATACAATGGATTTTAAACATCATTGCTGTAAATATGTTTGTCTTCAAACCATGACATGTATGAATTTGCATATGGCGGTGCGGCATTCGAGCCCATCGCGGTCCCACAGCACTGCTGGTAGTAGGTGTCCTGAAATAAAAAATAATTTTCAGTTAAAATAATTTCAAGAAGCTTCAGGAAAAATTCTTTAGCACCTTCACTGTGAGAGGAGAAGGATAGAAGCCACTCTACAGCCCGTATACCCTTCCAGTGAACAATAGAAGTGTACAGAGAACAAACATCAAAGGTTACTAATAAATCATCATCCTGTAACACCAGGGTCCCAACCTCACGCAAAAATTGATTCGTATCAAGCAGGAAAGATGTCATATTTTTAGTCAGGGGTGTCATAACCTTTTCAAGTAAAATAGCTGGTGGAGACAAAATAGTCAGTCAAGGCCACAATAGGCCGACCCGGTGGCTGAGACAAAGATTTGTGCACTTTGGGCAGTGTATAGAACACCGGTGTTACAGGATGATGATTAATCAGATATTCCCCCAATTTGGGGTCAATAATCTGCTGTGAAATAAATATATCAACCAAAGTACACAATTTCTTTTTAATAATGTATACCGGATCGCCATCCAGTGGACGATATACATCGGTATTGGCCAGCTGGCCCAGAATCTCATTAACATAATACTCCTTGTCCATCAGGACAAGAGCACCCCCCTTGTCAGCAGGCTTGAAAATCAGGCTATCGTCCCCCAATAGGTTATCGATAGCCTGCTTTTCAAGACGCGACAAGTTGTGGTTTACATGGAATCCACTCTGCCGTATTTCCTGCAAAGATTTTGACATGTCACGTTGGACCAATAAAATAAATGTTTCAACAGGATGATAGCATTTTGGTGGTTAAAAATGACTCTTAGTTCTCAGTCCAAAGTCCTTCAATGATAAACAGGTGTCACCGGTCGTTGCTGTACCTGCGCATTTTTCAACACTGGTAGATTGCAAGCCTGAGAAATGTGCCTTAAGTCGGAGATTCCTAAAAAAGCGCTGACAGTCCATGTCAAACTCAAAACTGTCGAGCGGACTAGTAGGACAAAATGATAGTCCCTTCTCCAGTACCTGCAACTGAAGAGGACTCAGACTTTTAGAGGAAATATTGAAAATTAAAGTGTCATCTCTACCTGAGAGCGTGTTATCCGTGGTGCGTCGATGCCTCCGATAATGGCGTCCTGCTCGTCTGGTGTTTTTCTTTGTTGAGGTCTTTGTCTCCTTCTGCCTAAAAAAGGCGCACGCGGAGGTCCAATGGTGGAATCACTTCCCGATCCGGATGACATCGAGGTTCCCCGACGTTGCTGCCTGGTGAATAAAGGTATAGCCGTGCCAGACAGATCTTGCCATTTATATACACGTTTATTCTGATAGTCCTCAGAATCTCTGATAAATTTCTGGCGTTTAGTACTTTCAATGTCCCGTTTAAGGTCAGCGCCAATTTTTTCCACTTTAGATTTTAAAGTAATCAATTCCTCCGCTGGTAAAGCGTCCTTCAGTTGCGTCTCAATAGTGGCGATTTTCTGCCTGCTAGTCATGATAGCTTCCGTCAGGTATTCGATGGTTAATACCATCAAATCCATGGAGCACTTGTTTACTATATTTGAGAAGTTAGTACAATAATCAATGTTGTCACAAAAAAACGTAGGTCTCAAATGGACTCGCAATCCACGTGGGATACGGTGCAAGCGGCAATATTCAGCGAGTGTAGATACATGTAGTTCCCAGGAGGTTAATCTCCTCACCTCCTTTTCAAGTTCTCTCCCTCGATACTCCGTGGGAGGTATTTTGAGAAAGTCCACATTGGCAGTCACATTGGACACGATCTCCCGTGCCCGCTCTTCCGTATAGGAAAATGAAGCCATGTTGCATAGAAGTTATACAGGTGCTCGCGCTGAAAAAGACTGAAGAGGCGGTAATCGTTTAAAAATGTTAAAGAAGCGTGAATCCTATTGGATTCAGACACTGGAACCCATGGGGTTAAACCGGGAGTATGATCTCCATAGCTTCCTGTAGATGTTTGTTCTTTTTAAGTGTATGTTAAGCTTATACTTTGTTTTCTTGTATTTTTACAGAAAACGTGAGGAACTCCCCAACCGCATCATCTGAATTGCAAGCTACTACGATTATCTAGAGAATTTCATAAGAATCTATAATTGCTACCATTTTCATTGATGTTGTTGCGATTGGGCTGCTTCTCACGTGTATCTGATTATTTAAATTGTTACTTTGTTTTTCCCTTTCTTTCCTTTTGTTCCCTCCCCCTTTGCTCTCTTTTTTTCTTTTCACTCCATTTTGTTTGTCTAAATTACCATGACTACATGATGTCATTTCCGCTGTGGCGGTCTATTTAAATCACGTATATTGTTTGACTCTGTTATATGCCATTGGTTTGAGAAAGGCTCGCAGCAGAGCCAAAACGCGCGTCACCGAACATTTTATGTGTGGCGAATAAAGAGAAAAACTTTTGAAGATAAAGTGAGTGCCGGTCTTTTTCTTCACTTACATCTATAAGATGTCCAGAGCGGAATCCAGGCAAATATATGAATTTGGTTCCTTACTACCGTTCGGACTGAATTCTGACATGGAACTGTTCGGCTTCATTTAAGGCTTGGGCCCCATCCCCGGCGGCGGGTCCCAAGCTTGGCCGTACATCGGCGCTGGGACCCCCCCCCCCCCCCTCTGGTTTGGGACCCCAGCCATGTCCGACCATCTCCATGCCAACTCAAAAATATTGTCGTTGATCCATCTATACTCATCAAGTTCCTTGATTTATTATTTTGCTGCATTTTAAATCATTTTAGCGTTTTAACATGATTTTTTTTTATAGTATCAAGAATTGTATGCCATTTTTAATATTTCTAATGGGGTTTATTGAATGATTATATTAATTAGAATAAAAAGGACAAAAAACCGCATCCATGAATAAAAAACCGCAACAAAAACACACTAAAACCGCATCTAGGTGGAAAAGTGCTGAGGATACTCCAACTCTGGATTATGATAACCGGGACTTACATAGTACCCTAGGGACGCCTATAAAAGAGGAGGTGAGGAGTGCAGGAGTTACCACTGAGGAAGGGATTGGAATATCCCGAAACGCGTCTGGGTAAATAGACACTCCGCATATACCTCCACAAGAAGTACTCATTGCATGGCCATGCTTTAAAGATGAAATATTGAAGAACCGCTAACTTGCGACAATTGAACTGCCCTGACCATCTGAGCGAGCGTAAGAGACCGGACGGAAGTCCCGCTTGTACCATCGCGAGATTGGGCTGGATTGTCAGAGCCCGCAAGCCGTGAAGACGGAGCGGCGTCTCTAGTAGATTTTACAGCGCTTCAAAGAAATCCTGGATACATCACTATAGGAGGCAAGACCGCTGACTGCTTTTTCCAGATAGAGGTAAGCTCTCAGCTGCTATTAGAATCTACTTACACGAACATTATTAACAGCGGAGTACCGTTCGTTGCGGTTATTATACCACAGACTCGGACTGGTTTTATTCTCAACAGGTATCAAGTGAAGCACATTGCGCTCGTATGCGCAGGACTCCAAATAGTGTCCTCTTATTCAAGTATTGCACTATTTATCACGTATCAACACTATTATGCTTATGATTCTTTTTGTTATTTAGGTTGTTCAATTCACTATATTTATCACTATTGTTTATTCACTTATTGGTTTCACCACCCTATTAGGTCACTATTGGAAAACATTTTATGCTGAATGAGCCCCCCATATTATTATGCCCAGTGAATTAGTGTTTGCACACGGTCGACCGTTGTAATTTCATTCATTGTATTTTACTTAATGTGTGTTATTCTTGTTATTGATGTCATTTTAAAGTAATAATTTTTACAATATTTAATCTGAGTGTTGCCATAGAATTGAGTGCTCGCTTCCTTATCTTTTATGCACTTATCAAATTGAGGTGGGGCGTCCTCAATTACTAGCTTGTAGCACCATACCACCCATTAGCAGCAGCGAGCCGCTCCATTCAATTAACTGGTTACATCTTGGCCTGCTGACAGCGTTTAAGTAGTGAAGTGTACATTAGTCATCAAAAGTGACAGTTGCCCCGTCCCCAGCTGCCAAAACCCCACTCGTCAACACACCCCTTTTGTCCTCTTGACAGGTCCCCCTCCCACCTTAGCCCCCGCTCAAGTCTTTTATGAATTTATTGAAATATTATGAATTTTCTGCCCCCACCCCTCCAAATCTATTATGAATTTGTCTTCTTAAAATCATATGAATCTTTTATTACTTTAATTACAGCTACTGTCGCTTTCTCAGTAATAATGAATCACATGCTGTATGCATATACGAACGAGTGTATGGCATGCCTCTCATACTACGTACAGCCTACCATACAGCGACATAGGGTAAAAATTCTCTAGGCACGTCTAGAGATCATGTTATATTGTTATTGTAGATGCGTGCCTGGACATGTCTAGAGACCCGCCCAGCGAACCCCCCTTATTGTCAGTATACAAATGGAGCACAAACAAAAACAAACGCTGAGTTTTAAAAACTTTATTGAGCAGATAAAACGACGTACAGAAAAGCTACAATGTCACAACACATATATAAATTCAAAAATACGTATAGCAGGGTTGCACTATACAATACATTAATAATATACACATAATTAGTATTTACCAGCTTAACCAAGAAGATTGTAACATTGGCGACATCCTTCTTTTAGGTAAGACTCCCCTGTCTTATACCCATAGGTGTGGAGGGGTTGGTCAGGAGAGTGCGATTTAGGTGCGACACTTAGACGACTCATTCAGGTTTGTTTTTAAACAGTCCAGAATCTCTAGTAGATGAATTACCCACAACAGTAAACGGCATATTTGTCAGCAATGGCATGCATTAATGCAACCCAGCCTTGTGGGTTTTTGTTTTTTGACTGTCTGTGGCTTTGCGTCGCATTGCACACAAGATCCATCATGTTAGAATCAGGAATAACATCACCCTGTTGTAACATTAGCCTTCTGCTTTATCCAGCATTTTTCTTAAAACGATGATTGACATGTGTTACAATTTCAAGAACAGAATCGTATTTTTCAGCGGTTGTATTTTGCAGTTGTTGATGACCAGGATCAGATTGGTTAACAAGGTTTAAAGTCGCTAGCTCTTTAGTCTCCTGTTTGGCAAGAACCAATTATGGGTATTCCTGATAATGAGTTGGTAAGTTTCAGTGGTATAGATGCTTTTGAGAGGCACCTTGACATTGTCATTAAGGTTTTGTACCACAGTCGTGGTGATTGGTGCTATTTTGATACTGGGAAAAAGTATATGGAAAAAAACTGTATATTCTGTATCATGACACCCATTACTATGGTATCAAAAATTTGAGGGGATTTATCAGTGAGGTGTACTTTTGTGAAAAGTGTAGTTCAGCGTTTCACCACAAAGACGACCACTTTTGTCAATACAGTCCAAAAGTTTACGACCACTTGAAAAATGTCAAAAAATCATATTTTACATTGTTGTATCTTAACAAGGTACCAAGTAGAGCTTCAACATGCAACAAGAAGAAATGAGAGTGAGACAAAACATTTTTTGAGCATTCAATTAATTGAAAATAACAATTAGACTGAAACAGGCTGTTTTTCAGCTGATTCAAATTTTAGTACCACATGCCTTTTAAAAAGCCAAATCTGTGCAAAGATGTGGATTCATTGTCATTTTCTGTCAGGTAGTCACATGTGATGACAAAGGCAAAAAAAAAATTCTCCCTTTTTGAACGTGGTCGGGTTGTGGAACTGCATAAGCAGGGTCTCTCACAGCACGCCATCGCTGCTGAGGTGGGACGCAGTAAGAGTCATTTGGAATTTCTTAAATGATCCTGAGGGTTATGGAACAAAAAAGTCGAAGACCCCAAAAAAATTAATCGGCACTGAGTCGGAGGATCCAATTGGCTGTCCGTCAAGACACTGGACTATCCTCAACCCAAATTAAGGCCCTTACTGGTGCTGACTGCAGCCCCATAACCATCAGACGGCATCTGAGACTGAAGGGCTTCAAAAACAAAAAATGTCTTCAAAGACCTCGTCTCCTTGAACGCCACAGAACTGCTCGTTCGGACTTTGCAAGAGAGCACCAAACATGGGACATTGCTGCTTGCTGCTTTTCCAAGGCTGCTATTCCAAGTGCTGATTTTTATAAGTGCATCGGAGATATTCAGGAGATACCCAGGAGGTAATCTGGAGGTGGATACAATCTAAACAAGTAAGATTTGTTTGTTTAAAATCTTTCCCCTCTTTACAATGGCAGACCTGGTTCTGTGCAGGAATTGTTGTGCTTTTATTTCAGGTTCCACTCTTCAGAGGTTTGGCTACTGTCTGATCTGTAGACAGCTCTCCATAATGCAACAAGAAATTACCTTTTTGAAATATGAGATTTGTAAATTACCCATAAAACAAACTCGGGCTGAGAACATTGCAATGCCACTGCCACAGAGGCCCCCTACACATGGAAGATGGGTTACTGTAGGTTCTGGTAGACTGAGAGTTGTGGATAGAAGACATGTCCCACAGTCTGTGGCTCTCCATAATTCATTTGCAGCACTTTCAGTGCGCAAGAGCAACATGGAGGATGGCTCAAGCACAGTGGGTGAGAAACAATTATCTCCCATGCCTAAAGTATGCAAGACTGCCGCCAAAGACAAAAAGGAGAAGGTGAGGATTGATGGTAAGCAGCTGTTGGTGGGCGTTTCTATCATAAGAGGTGTGAAGTTTCAGGAGAATGGTGTTGAGATGTCTCCCTGGTGCTACCGCTAGCAGGGATAGACGACTGATCCTTAATATTGTTAGGCAAGCAAAGCAGGAAAGGGAAATGGATGTTGTTCATCTTGGGACAAACGATCTGGTTTGCAATGAGATTTCAAAGGTGAAAGAAGCTTTTCACACACTTGGAAAGGATATACGGGAGGTTACATCAACTGTTTCATTCTCTGCAGTTTTGCCAGTGCATAACCTTCAGCATGACAGGCAGATGCGTATTAAGGAATTCAATGTATGGCTTGGTGAATGGTGTCTGAACCAAGGGTTTGGCTTTGTGTCTCATGTTAGCTCTTGTTGGAATGGAAAAGAACTGTACAAGAAAGATGGTTTGCATCTTTCTCTCAAGGTAACGAATGTCCTCGGTGAACAGTTCCAAGTATTTGCTAAGGAGCATTTAAACTAGGTAAGGGGGGCAAAAGAGTGATAATCCAGCAGTCCAACTGCCCCCTGGAACAATGCCAGAAGATGCCTGTAGCACAAAGGTTAAGAAATGACAAGCTCAGATTCTTGTCTACAAATGCTCGCAGTTTAGGGAATAAGATCAATGAACTTGAAGCTATAATGGCATCTGAGAATATAGATGCAGTGGCTGTTACGGAGACGTGGTTCAAGGGTAGTAATGACTGGGATATAACAATACCAGGGTTCTGCCAGGAGTATAGATATTCTAAATTCCCTACTGGGATTATCTCTACAGCAAGTAGTTGAGGAGCCAACCCGGAAGGAGGCCATTTTAGATTTAGTATTCACAAATGGGAATTTGGTATGATATTACTATAGGGGAAAGCTTGGGATCTAGTGATCACCAGTCAGCGTGGTTTACTATAAGTACAGTGACTGAGTCACACCACACAAAAACAAAAGTTTTAGATTTTAGAAAAACTGACTTTTCTGAAATTAGATTAGTGGTATAAGAGTCCCTATCAGATTGGAACAGTTTCATTTTGAGTCCAGGAGAAATGGCACTACTTAAAAGTGGCACTATTGAAGGCAACAGAAAATAGCAGAAGGCTAGTGTTACAACAGGGTGATGTTATTCCTGGTTCTAACATGATGGGTCTTGTGCGCAATGTGACGCAAAGCCACAGACAGTCAAAAAAACACCAGGCTGGGTTGCATTTATGCATGCCATGGCTGACATAAATATGCCGTTTACTGTTGTGGGTAATTCATCTACTAGAGAGATTCTGGATGGTTTAAAATTAACCTGAATGAGTAGTCTAAGTGTTGCACCTAATTGCACTCTCCTGACATTACTTAACTCTCTTAGCATACGGGGAAAGGGTGTATGTCATCTGGTCCCGGCGATTTGTCTATTTTAATTCTTTTTACGACACCGCTGTACTTGTTCCTGGATCAGACGGGCATTTTTAATGGGAAATTTACATCCTGCATTTCATCTGACAGTTTATTTTCCTTAGTGAATATAATGGCACAAAAGTATTTAATAGCTTTGCTTTCTTCTCATCGCTGTTTGCAACTCCCCACTTATCACTATGTAAAAAGCTGACACCTTCAGATTTATACTTGCATAGTTACATTGATACGGTTGAAAAAAAGAAAAGTCCATCAAGTTCAACCAAGGGATGTTTTCATAAGCATTTGTTTTTTACTTTTAAGAATACGTCTTTTGAAACTGTCCACTGTTCCTGCTGTGACCACGTCCTGAGGAAGTCTATTCCACAGATTCAGTTCTTACAGTAATGAAGCTTTGACTCTTCTGGATATTGAACTTTTTGTTCTCCAGTCGGAGGCAGTGCCCCTTGTCTTTTGAGGGCATTTTACAATGAACAGTTTTTCACCGTATTCTTTGTATGGCCCATTTATATATTTGTATTGGTTAATTATGTCCCCCCTTAGATGTCTCTTCTCCAGACTAAATAATTTATATTCTTTTAATCTTTCTTCATAACTAAGACCCCCCCATACCTAATCAGTTTAGTCGCTCTACTCTGTACTTTTTCCAGCTGCAGTACGTTTTTTCTATGGACTGGTGCCCAGAACTGAACTGCATATTCCAGATGAGGCCGCACCAACGCTATGTAAAGTGGTAATATTACATCCCTGCCCCGTGAGTCCATGCCTCGTTCAATGCATGACAATATCCTGGTGGCCTTAGAAACAGCTGATTGACATTGTATGCTGTAATTTAATCTACCATCCACAAGGACACCCAAATCCTTCTCTATAAGTGACTCTCCCAGTGTTACATCACCTAGGACACATGAAGCACAGAGATTACTACTGCCAAAATGCATAACTTTACATTTGTCCACATTGAACCTCATTAGCCAAGTTGATGCCTAATCGCTCAGAGTGTAGTCAGCTTGTAGTTTATGGACATCTTCTATAGACTGTACAATGCTACATAGCTTAGTGTCATCTGCAAATATCGAAATGGTGCTATTAATCCCATCCTCAATATCATTAATAAATTAAATAGAAGGCCCAGCACCAAACCTTGTGGTACACCACTTATAACCCGGGACCGTTCTGAATAAGAATCATTGACCACGGGGCGTGGCCTGACCGGCGATGTAGTAAGTCGCATCTTGCAGAGCTCCCGGCTGCCCCCGGCCTAATCCTCCACCATCCTGCGGCTAGCTGCCTCATATTCGATCCGGATTGCTGCCACAACGTCTTTGGTGCATCCTCGTTCCAAGGATCCCCCGATGATCATAATTAGGTCCGGTAAGAAGGTTTCAGGAGGTGGCACAAAATGGCACCGCCGCCATTCCTGTTTCTCCTCTTCTGTGGGCGGTGCCGAAGATGCGGGTCCCCGTACTTCCAAAAAGGACCCTGATATGACTGTCTGATGCCTCTGATGAAAAGGCCCACAGTGGCAAAGATGGCGGACACCATGAGGGACAGAAAGAAGCTGTCCCAGAAGCCTGCTCTGCGGCTGCAGACCAGGCCCATGCGGCCCAAGCAGGGCCTTCATTCCTCCGCCTGCCACAAGTATTGGACCCCACTACAGTGCTCCAGACAAAAAAAAATACCTATTAGCCATTGGCTCCTGAACTGAAAAATGAAGGCGCCAAACTAAATTTTTAGTCGCCAAATCAAAATTTTGATATCGTGACAACGCTACGCCTATCAGATCGGCGTAGGGTTGTTTCGATACCAAAATTTTTATTCGCTTTAGTCACCATAAAAAAGTATTCCGATACTCCATACCACGCAAAAAAAACACCAAAAAAGCCGCGTGCATTTCGCATTTTATGAAACGTTCGGCCCATAATAGAACAGTCCTATCCTATTTTTTGGGGGTGACAAGGTGACAAAAAAATGGCGAATCGCCTGGTTTTTATTTATTTCTGTTACAGCGCTCACCGCATAGGAGAGAATTTTTTTAAATTTAATAGTTTGGACTTTTCGGACGCAGCGCTATGTAATATGTTTGTTTATTGTTTATATATTTTATATGTAAAATATTTTAGGGTACTTTCACACTAGAGTTTTTCATTTCCGGCATAGAGTTCCATCACAGGGGCTCTATACCGGAAAACAACTGATCAGGCATATCCCCATGCATTCTGAATGGAGAGTAATCAGTTCAGGATTAATCAGGATGTCTTCAGTTCAGTCGTTTTGACTGATCAGGCAAAAGATAAAACCGCAGCATGCTACGGTTTTATCTCCAGCAAAAAATTTTTAAAAAAAATAAAGACTTGCCGGAATGCTGGATCTGGTATTTTTCCCATAGGAATGTATTAGTGCCAGATCTGGCATTCAAAATACCGGAATGCCAGATCCGGCATTCAAAATACCGGAATGCCGGATCCGTCCTTCTGGTCTGCTCATGCGCAGACCGGTAAAAATGTGTAAAAAGATACAAGACGGATCCGTCTGTCCGCATGACAAGTGGAGAGATGGATTCGTTCTTGCAATGCATTTGTGAGATAGATCCGCATCCGGATGCGTCTTACAAATGCTTTCAGTCACATCCAGATCGGCGAATCCAGCAGGCAGTTCAGACTACGGAACTGCCCGCCAGATCACACTGCCGCAAGTGTGAAAGTAGCCTTAGTGTTTGTGTGTTTTTTTTTTTGTTTTTTTTTCTTACTATTAGCCCCCTTAGGGGCTGGAACCCCTTGTCCTATTCACCCTCTTTCACATTGGCGAGATTTCACTTGTGCGTTGCATGAAAATCGCAGCATGCTCTGCGTGAAAAACGCACAACAAAGCAAGCCCCATAGAAGTTAATGGGGCTGCGTGAAAATCGCAAGCAAGTGCGGATGCGGTGCGATTTTCACGCATGGTTGCTAGGATGAAAGTCTATTCACTGTGTTATTTTCCCTTATAACATGGTTATAAGGGAAAATAATAGCATTCTTTAATACAGACTGCTTAGTAGAAGGTCAATTGAGTGTAAAAAAAAAAAAAAAACGCACCTCCTCCAATTGATTCCGTAGATGCCGGTCTCCTGTTCTTTCTTCAGGACCTGTCAAAGGACCTGTCGTGATGTCGTCACTGGGCTCATCACATGGTACATCACATGGTACATCACATTATCCATCATCATGGTAATGGACCATGTGATGAGCTCAGTAACGTCACCACAGGTCCTGAAGAAAGAACAGGAGACCGGCAGCTATGGGATCAATTGGAGGAGGTGAGTTAATTTTTTTATTTTTATTTTTTAACCCTCATTGGCACTGCGCCACCAATGTTTATTATACTGCACCACCAATGAAGACAACTGACCTGTTAATACAAATACAGGAGGCGGGTGCCGGAATCAAATAGCCGGCACTCGACCTCCATGACAGGAAGCTGCGATCCTCTGCAGTTAACCCCTCAGGTACTGCGCCTGAAGGGTTAACTGCCGCTGATTGCAGCTCCCTGTCATAGAGGTCGGGTGTCGGCTATTTGATTCTGGCACCCGCCTCCTGTATTTGTATTAGCAGGTTAGTTGTCTTCATTGGTGGCGCAGTGGCCACAGCCCCTCGCCTCCTCCTCCTTCTTTCTCTCTTCTCATTGGCGGCGGCAGCACAGGGGGGAGGGAGAGACTCATCCACTGCGCTGCTGAGAACATCGGCGGCAGGGCAGAGAACTATCATCTCCTCTGCCCCGCCGCTGTATTCAACTGCAGAGCTGCGGCGGCGGGTCTAGTCGCAAATGGCGACAAGACTAAAAAGTCTTGTCGCCATTTGTAAATTCTAAGTCGCATTGGCGACCATTTTGGTCGTTATCTGGAGCCATGCACTAGCAAAGATATATATGCTGCAGTACAACAGTGCAGCTCCACTCTGCTTACTTTGAATACCTCAGTGGGCTCACTGCAAGAGAGTGTCATTTATCTGGCAAAATATGCAGAAGATAACAAAGAGTTACAGAAATCGAGGACCGGGTGGGCCGCTTGGAGGATAAAGTTCCACCGGTAAAACGGGACTTAGCCAAGGTAATTCACAATATTACGCCTCTGATAATTAAAGCGGGTGACCTGGAAAATAGGTCCCGCCACAATAATCTTCGCTTAATAGGAATTCCAGAGAAAGCTGAGGGACAATATCCTGTCAGTTTTTTTTTTTTTTTTTGAAGATTGGATCAGAAATACGGTTGCTAAAGACTCCCTGTCTCCTTTCTTTGCTATTGAAAGAGCGCACAGGGTGCCATCCCATCCTCTGCCTCCGGGGGCCCTCCCAGACCAGTATTGATGAAGCTTCTACATTTCCAGGATCGGGGATATTATTCTTCGTAAGGCCCGAGACTATCCGGATCTTTCAATCGGTGGATACAAGGTCTCCATTTTCCCGGACTTATCGGCTGAACTGCAACGACGTAGAGCCCGCTTCCTGGATGGGAAACGCACTCTGAGGTCCCATGGGATTTTAATACTCTATGCTCTACCCGTCTAAGCTAAGTGTGCAATTCCAGGGCAAAACCCACTTCTTTGAGTCGCCTCCTGTTGGACTGAACAACTAGGATGCCTGTCTGCCATGCTGAGGGAAGATCCATCGTCGCAGACCTGAAGATGTCCTTCTGCAGTTTTGATGGACATTTGCCTTCATACCAGGGCGGATTTTGCGCTCTATTTGCACTAACCTTACTTTCTTCCTGCAGGACAGTATCCGTTGATAATAATGTCTTTTTGCCCTTTCCTGTTATAGGTTGATATATCTGTTTTTTCAGGGGCTCTACTTGCTGCTGTGGAGTTTTTTTGATACCGCACAGGACTAAACAGCTGCTTGTCATGCATACATATTAATGGCCGGGGTTGCTGTTTGGGAGTTCTGATTATTTTTATGTCTACTTTTTATGTGGGCTTGTTATTGCTTCCTATGTTGTGGGTTGCAGGAAAATGTTCTGTGTGTCACACTCTCTGTTGGGACTGCTGAGAGTGTCCCTTCTTGTAGAATGTTATAAGGGAAAATAATACAATCTATAGAACACCGATCCCAAGCCCGAACTTCTGTGAAGAAGTTCGGGTTTGGGTACCAAACATGCATGATTTTTCTCACTCGAGTGCGAAACGCATTACAATGTTTTGCACTCGCGCGGAAAAATTGTGCGTGTTCCTGCAACGCACCCGCACATTTTCCCGCAATGCCTGTGTGAAACCAGCCTTAGAATTCTGGTTCACAGAGCAATTCCGTTTGAATGCCATTCTAGTAAATTAGACTCGGAGGGACGATATGTGTGCTTACATTGTACTATTTTTAGTGTACAGTTCCTATTGATAGCTGTCTACATTCCACCCCCATATTCCACTGTGGCAATCAAGGAAATTTTGGAATGGATCTCTTACAAGCCGCAAATTCCAATTTTCATAGTAGGAGACTTTAATAATTGTCTTGATCCTGAATTGGACAGGTTTTCATAGTCGCAGGCTGCGGCGCCTTCTGGAGAGACTTCATTGGCAAGACTATTGAGAGAGGTAGATTTGTATGATCTCTGGAGGATTAGATTTCCAATGAAGAGACAATTTTCTTGCTTTTAAGCTTCACACTCCTCTCTATCCAGGATAGATTTGCCTATCTGGTCGCTGGAGGCCTCTTCTTATGTATCTGTAGTGGAATACCTACCCCGCAGCCTCTCTGACCACTCCCCCATTCACCTTGGATTGATGCTTGTGGAATCCGGGAGTCGTCGGGTTATGTCACTGTGGAAGCTTAATCCATTCTGGATCCAATTATTGGATGAGGAAGAGCCACTGACCAGATTCATTATAGAATTCTTTGATCATAATGTAGGGTCTGTATCTCTCAACTCTGTTTGGGATGCCATGAAGGCGTATTTAAGGGGCCTCTTTATTCAGAGAATCCAGAGCTGTAAATCTGTAAGTCTTTTGCACTTACTACGGCCATGCAACTAGAGTTGCAGACATGGGAACGCAGGTTCATAGATGCCCTGTCCCCGCATGTAAAGGGCAAGTGGAATGAGGCGCAAGCTATGCTCAGTGAGCATTTACTACATATACTAATAATAAACAATTCTTTTTACAACAAAAATATTTCGATGTGGGTGAAAGTACAGATAGCTTATTAGCTAGGGTGATCTGTTCACAAGATGGTCCTTCTAGAATTGCAGCCATACGGACTCCTGACGGAGATCTTTCCGTGGAGGATGATACTATATTGAAGGCATTCCATTGCTTTTATAGGGAGTTGTAAGCCTCAAAGATAACAGTGAATAAGGAGGATATTCAACAATATCTTGCTAATATATCGCTTAGGCCGAATGCACACGGCCATGTTTCACGGCCGTGAGCTGTCTGTGGGACCACGGCTGGATTCCTGCTTAGAGCAGGAGCACACGGCATCATTGGTTGCTATGACGCCGTGCGCTTCCTGCTGCCGCCGCAATACAGTGGTACACTGGTATGATCTAAACCAGTGTATTACTGTACCGCGGCAGCAGGAATACACTGGTATAGATCATACCAGTGTAATACTGTATTGCGGCGGCAGCAGGAAGCGCACGGCGTCATAGCAACCAATGACACCATGCGCTTCTATGCGTGAAGCTATAGTGGTAGTGATTTTAAAGCCGAATAAGGATTTAACTCAACCCGAATCTTATAGACCCATCTCACTACTACCATATGATATCAAATTATTAGCTAAAGTATTGGCCAATAGGCTTAATAAAGTTATATCTCCGATAATTCTCAAAGATCAATCTAGGTTAATGCCAGATTGAAGCACGGCCGTTAATCTAAGGAGACGATTTCTTAATATACAAAGACCAGTACACACAGGGGGATGTCGGGCTGTAGTGTCACTAGATGCTGCTAAAGCCTTCGACAGTAAAGAATGGAGCTATCTATGGAAGGTCCTAACAGCTATGGGTTTTGGTAAAGGCTTTATCTCGTGGCTATAGTTATTATATTGTTCCCCAGTTGAAAGAATCAGGGCAAATGGGGTGCTGTACGAATATTTTCCTCTACATGGGGGGACTCGACAGGGATGCCCCTTGTCACCTTTACTATTCGCAATTGCCATTGTAGTACCTGGAGACATGCACTATGACTTGACATTGAGCTCATCAGGTCACAGTGGAGAGCGTGTCAGACCTGCAGAGTAGCAGGTGCCCAAACAGGAGTCCAGTGCCTGATCAGGAGAGGGAAGAGATTTTTTTAAATTATAGAACTGAGCATTGGGGTCTGATCTAAGCATGGGAGGTTCTGATCTGAGCACTGGGGTATGTCCTGATCTGAGCATGCGGCGGTCCTGATCTGAACAATGGGGGTCTGATCTGAGCAATGAGGATTTGAGCATGGGGTGTCTTGTTTGAGTATGGGTTTGTCAGGTCTGAGAAAGAGGGAGATCTGAGCACTGAGGGTCTATTACTGGGAGTCTGATTTGTGTTGTCTGATCCGAGCATGGGGGTCCTATTTTGGAGGTCTGATCTGAGGTCTGATGAAAAATATATTTTTTCTTTTTTTCTCTTATTTTTCTTTGTTAAAACCTAGGTGCATCTTGTAGGGTGAAAAGTACGGTGACTCGTGTGTAAATGTGTAGCTTGTGGCTCCTCGTAGTCATACAGGTTTTCTTTTTTTTGGCTCTTTGTGTCTGTAAGGTTGGCCACCCCTGATCTATCATCTGGATAGATCATCAGCATCTGATCGACGACCGGGACCCTCGCCGATCAGCTGTTTGAGAAGGCAGCAGCACTCCAGCAGCGGCGTGGCCTTCTCACTGTTTACCGCTGGCCTAGTGACATCAATACTAGTATCAACTGGCCTGGGCGGGGCTAAACTCCATTCAAGTGAACAGAGCTTAGCCACGCCGAGGCCAGTTGATACTAGTCATGATGTCGCTGGGCCTGCCGTAAACTGTTAGAAGGCCGTGGCGCTCCTGGAGCGCCGCTGCCTTTTCATACAACTGATCGGCGGGGATCCCGGGTGTCGGACCCCCGCCAGTCAGATGCTGCTGATCTATCTAGGGGATAAATAATCAGTTTAAATAAACTGCAGAACCCCTTTAATATCTGTCTCCATTTTGGCTGCTTTCATTTGTCTTTTACTTACTTTCACATATTTTTTTTGTTTTGTTTTTTCAATGCTTCCTCGCTACCCTCCTGTTTTAGTGATTTTTTTAAATACCTTCTTTTGGTCATTTATTACTTTATTTACAATTCTATTTATCCACATAGTTTTTTTGTCTTGTTCCTCACCCTTTTATTCCCAAAAGGTATGTACATCTCTCAATTAGAGTTTAGGATGCTTTTAAAATGATCCCATTTTGTGGCTGTGTTTTTATTTTTGAGGACTTTGTCCCGGTTAGCTAGGCCAATGGCCTCTCTTAGTTGGCCAAAATTAGCTTTTTTGACGTTTATTTTTGTTCCTCCCTTAAAGAACACTCTTTTGAATGACAGTTGGAAGGTTATTATATTATGGTCCCTATTTCCCAGGTGTTCCCCCAACCTGCACCTGTTGTTTGTCAGGTGTATTGGTTAATACTAATTCCAGTATGGCCTTCCCTCTAGTCCTGTTCTCTGGTCCTGAACCAGTTGGGAAAGGTAATTGTCTTTGGTTATTGCCAAGAAACTGTTCTAGTCCCTCCTTCCATTCCTCCCTCAGTTCCATTACCTTGCCCTATGTCTCTATATGCACTTTCTTCCTCTCCTATAATGTAATTACCCCCCCCCCCCCCCCAGTCCCTAGTTCAAAAACTCCTCCAACCTTCTAGCAATCTTCTCCGCCAAAACAGCTGCACCTTCCCCATTGAGCTGCAGCACATCCCTACAATAGAGCCTGTAGCCAACAGAGAAGTCAGCCCAATTCTACAGGAAACCAAACCCCTCCTTCCTACACCAGTTCTTGACAGTTGTTAACCTGCCTAATCTTATGATTTGTCCCATTCTGCTTTTAGTTTCAACTAATGTGCCAAGTGATACCCTCTGGACGGGCTAAACCAGCGGTCCCCAACCGCCGGGCCGCGGCCCAGGATTGGGCCCTGGAAGATTGTTTGCCGGGCCGCGGCCATTATGGAAGCGCTTTATTAGTACAGGAGGACCAGGAAGAGGTGAAGGATCTATTCTCTCCGGTACCTGGTCCTCGGGTTGGCTGTGCAGGGCTGCACACAGCGTGAGGGCTGACATAAGGGCTGATGGCTGACATGGGGTTGTTTTGGCTGACATGGGGTTGTTTTGGCTGACGGCTAAAGGTTAGGGGGTTGATCTGATGTTAGCAGAGGTCTTTTTTTTCGCCTCTAAAACCTAGGTGCATCTTATAGGGCAAAAAATATGGTACAGTGCAGCAGAGACCCTAGTCAGTTTATATAGTCGTTATGTTGTTTTATAAATTTGAATATGCCCCTTTGTTTTGTTATGCGCATGAATCAGTCAGCGCCAACTAGCACCCCCTAAGCCCCGCAGCTTTCAAACAATGCAGATTTGAAAATGAATAAGCTTATGCAGGCTGTGAATGAATATATTTACTAAATGTGATTAACCCTTTCAGGACCAGGCCGTTTTTTGGAAATTTGACATGTCTCTTTATGTGGTGATAACTTTGGAACGATTTTACTTATCCTAGCCATTCTGAGATTTTGTTTTCTCGTGACACATTGTACTTCATTATAGTGGTAAATTTCAGTCAATATTTTTCATTATTATTTAAAAAATGGATACATTTGCAACTTTCCAAATGTCTATTTCTTTGCTTTTAAAACAGATAGTGATACCTCATATAATAGTTATTACTTTACATTTCCCATATCTATACTTCATGTTTGGATCATTTTGTGAATGCCATTTTATTTTTGGGGGACGTTAGAATGTTTAGAAGCAAATCTTGAAATTTTTCAGAAAATTTCCAAAACCTACTTTTTAAGGACCAGTACAGGTCTGAAGTCGCTTTGTGAGGCTTAAATAATATAAACCAACTTGCGGTACCTGAGGGGTTAACTGCAGCGGATCACAGCTCCCTGTCATGGAGGTTGGGTGTCGGTTATTTTATTCCAGCACCCGCCTCCTGTATTTGTATTAACAGATCAGTTATCTTCATTGGTGGCGCAGTGCCCCTCCAACACCCCAGTATAATAAACATTGATGGCGCGGTGCCCCCCCCCAACACCCTAGTATAATAAACATTGGTGACACAGTGCTAATGAGGGTTAAAATAAAAATTAACTCCTCCTCCAATTGATCCCGTAGCTGCCGGTCTCCTGTTCTTTCTTCAGGACCTGTCAAAGGACCTGTGCTGACTTCACTGAGCTCATCACATGTTTCCATTACCATGGTGATGGATTATGTGATGTACCATGTGATGAGCACAGTGATGTCACCACAGGTCCTGAGGAAATAACAGGAGACCGGCAGCGATGAATTGGATGAGGTGAGTTCATTATTTATTTTTATTTTATTTTTTTTAACCCTCAATTGACCTTCTACTAAGCATTCTGTATTAAATAATGCTATTATTTTCCCTGATAACCATGTTAGATGGGAAAATAACACAGTGAATAGACTTTCTTCCTAGCAACCATGCATGAAATCGCACCGCATGCGGATGCTTGCGATTTTAATGCAGCCCCAATAACTTCTATGGGGCCTGCGTTGCGTGAAAAACGCACAACATAGAGCATGCTGCAATTTTCACGCAACGCACAAGTGATGCGTGAAAATCACCGCTCATGTGCACAGCCCCATAGAAATGAATGGGTCCCGATTCAGTGCGGGTGCAATGCGTTCACCTCACGCATTGCACCAGCGCAGAAATCTCGCCCATGTGTAAGGGGCCTAAGGGTTAATAGGACAAGGGTTCCAGCCCCTAAGGGGGCTAATAGTAAAAACCAAACCCCCAAAAAAACACAAACACTAAGGCTACTTTCACACTTACGGCAGTGTGAACCGGCAAGCAGTTCCATAGCCTGAACTGCCTGCCGCATTCGCCGATCTGGATGTGACTGAAAGCATGCGCAGACCGGAAGGACGGATCTGGTATTTTGAATGCCTGATCTGGCATTAATACATTCCTATGGGGAAAAATGCTGCATCCGGCATTCAGGCAAGTCTTCTGTTTTTTTTGCCGGAGATAAAACCGTAGCATGCTATGGTTTTATCTTTTGCCTGATCAGTCATAATGACTGAACTGAAGACATCCTGATGCATCCTGAACGGATTGCTCTCCATTCAGAATGCATTGGGATATACCTGATCAGTTATTTTCTGGTATAGAGCCCCTGTGACGGAACTCTATATCGGAAATGAAAACTGCTAGTGTGAAAGTACCCTAAAATATTACATTTAAATCCCCCCTTTACCAATTTTACATATAAAATATATAAACAATAAATAAATATATTACATAGCACTGCGTCCGAAAAGTCCAAACTATTAAATTATTAAAAAATATCTCCTATGTGGTGAGCGCTGTAACAGAAATAAATAAATAAAAACCATGCGATTCACCATTTGTTACCTTGTCACCCCAAAAATAGGATAGGACTCTTCTACTATGGGCCGAACGTTTCATAAAATGCGAAATGCATGCGGCTTTGCGTGGTATTGAGTATCGCAATACTTTTTTTATGGTGACGAAAGCAATTCAAAATTTTGGTATCGAAAAAACCCTACGCCGATCTGATTGGCGTAGCGTTGTCACAATACCAAAATTTTGATTCGGTTTCGCGACTAAAAATTTAATTTGGCTCATAAATTTTTCAGTTAAGGAGCCAATGGCTACTAGGTATTTTTTGTCTGGAGCACTGATTCTATTAAAACTGTATGAATCTATTAAAAGCTGTATTAATCTATTAACAAACTCTTAGAATCTGTAATAATAAAATCATTAAAAACCAGATGATTACAAATTAAAAAGTTTAAAAAGCTTTATTAATTTGTCTTTATTTACGACGCAACACGTTACTTTATTCAACAACGCCGTAGGGTAGGCACATTTGTGTGTAATTACAGCAACGTACACATAATTGTTTCATGCGCTTTATTACAAAGGAACGTACAACACTTTTAAATACATTTTCAAAAGACATTCCTTTAGCGATATAATGTAAGATATAGATCCAGTAATGCCCGCAGTCTAGGCCTGCACAATATATCGCCAAAGCAATCGCAATTAATCGCTATATTGCAATCGCCAATTGGCCGACCCAAAAATGCTGCAATTATATTACCATATTTTTTGCTTTATAAGACAAACTTATTCCCCCCCCAAAAGTGGGGGGAAAATGGCAGTGCGCCTTATAAAGCGATGGTTGACTTTTTACGTGGTTGACACGGATGTATCGCCGGCCGCTATGCTGCACAGCGCGGCCGGCGATACATCAGTTACAGTATGGGGAGGTAGGAGGGGCTGGAGGCAAGTTGTTATTTTAATGAACAAATGTTCTTTTATTTATTCTTTTTTATTTATCTGTTCTGTGCAGTGCTATTAAGAAAATTGCAAGTTTTGTATTTTGTACTTTTGCAGTAATGTAAATGTTATTTCATTTAGTAACAGATGTTTTATTTTGAAAAACACTGTGCATTTCAGTTCTTGAGTTGAGCATAACTACATTTCAGCATTATCAGTAATTTGTGTGTGCTTTTGCCTTGAAAATCCAAGCAAATAGACCGCACAATTCCCTTAAAATATCGCAATCGCACAAAAATTCCCATATCGTGCAGCCCTACCGCAGACCGAACTAACAGTGTCCTGTATTTGTCTGTTTTGATACCTTTTATAGTCTTAGAATCTTTAAATAAAAATTTCATTAATTCACCAGGAAATATTTCATTTGCGGGCAATAATCCATAACTATCCCAAAAATATGTAATTCAGGTATAATATAATTAAAATCCAGTGCTTTCCCCGCGGATACGAATTGTTTGTATTTACAATATAGACTGCCGGACGGTCGATTATTTTATTTCTCAGTGTTAACCACTTCAACCCCGCTAGCTGAAACCCCCTTCATGACCAGAGCACTTTTTACACTTCGGCACTACACTACTTTCACCGTTTATCGCTCGGTCATGCAACTTACCACCCAAATGAATTTTACTTCCTGTTATTCTCACTAATAGAGCTTTCATTTGGTGGTATTTTATTGCTGCTGACATTTTTACTTTTTTTGTTATTAATCAAAATTTAAAGATTTTTTTGCAAAAAAATGACATTTTTCACTTTCAGCTGTAAAATTTTGCAAAAAAAACGACATCCATATATAAATTTTTCGCCAAATTTATTGTTCTACATGTCTTTGATTAAAAAAAAATGTTTGGGCAAAAAAAAAAAAATGGTTTGGGTAAAAGTTATAGCGTTTACACACTATGGTACAAAAATGTGAATTTCCGCTTTTTGAAACAGCTCTGACTTTCTGAGCACCTGTCATGATTCCTGAGGTTCTACAATGCCCAAACAGTAGAAAAACCCCACAAATGACCCAATTTTGGAAAGTAGACACCCTAAGGTATTTGCTGATGGGCATAGTGAGTTTTTTATTTTTTGTCACAAGTTAGCGGAAAATGATGATTATTTTTATATTTTTTCTTACAAAGTCTCATATTCTACTAACTTGCGACAAAAAATAACAAATTCTAGGAACTCGCCATGCCCCTCACAGAATACCTTGGGGTGTCTTCTTTCCAAAATGGGGTCACTTGTGGCGTAGTTATACTGCCCTGGCAATTTAGGGGCCCATATGTGTGAGAAGTAGTTTGCAATCAAAATCTGTAAAAAAAAATGACCGGTGAAATCCGAAAGGTGCACTTTGGAATGTGGGTCCCTTTGCCCACCTAGGCTGCAAAAAAGTGTGACACATCTGGTATCGCCGTACTCAGGAGAAGTTGGGGAATGTGTTTTGGGGTGTCATTTTACATATACCCATGCTGGGTGAGAGAAATTTCTTGGCAAAAGACAACTTTTCCCATTTTTTTATACAAAGTTGGCATTTGACCAAGATATTTTTCTCACCCAGCATGGGTATATGTAAAATGACACCCCAAAACACATTCCCCAGCTTCTCCTGAGTACGGCAATACCAGATGTGTGACACTTTTGTGCATCTAGGCTGCAAAAGTGCCCAAATTCCTTTTAGGAGGGCATTTTTAGACATTTGGATCCCAGACTTCTTCTCACGCTTTAGGGCCCCTAAAAAGCCAGGGCAGTATAAATACCCCACATGTGACCCCACTTTGGAAAGAAGACACCCCAAGGTATTCAATGAGGGGCATGGCGAGTTCATAGAAATGTATTTTTTTGGCATAAGTTAGCGGAAATTGATTTTTTTTGTTTTTTCTCAAAGTCTCACTTTCTGCTAACTTAGGACAAAAATTTAAATCTTTCATGGACTCAATATGCCCATCAGCGAATACCTTGGGGTGTCTTCTTTCCAAAATGGGGTCAGTTGTGGGGTGTTTGTACTGCCCTGGCATTTGAGGGTCTCCACAATCATTACATGTATGGCCAGCATTAGGAGTTTCTGCTATTCTCCTTATATTGTGCATACAGGTAATGAGATTTTTTTTCCGTTCAGCCTCTGGGCAGAAAGAAAAAAATGAACGGCACAGATTTCTTCATTCGCATCGATCAATGTGGATGAAAAAATCTCTGCCCAAAAAAAAAAGGAGGGGAAAGGCGTCTGCCAGGACATAGGCGCTCCGCCCAACATCCATACCCACTTAGCTCGTATGCCCTGGCAAACCAGATTTCTCCATTCACATCAATCGATGTGGATGAATAAATCATTGCCGGGATTTTTATTTTTATTTTTTATATACAAAGTGTTTGCCAAAGCATAGGAACGCCGCCTCCTCCTCAGCTCGTATGCATCGGCAAACGTATCTGTTACTGCAGAGTAGAAATCTCGTCTTGCAGCACCGCATACACTGACTTGCGTGTAATCTGACAGCAGCGCAATGCTTCTGTCAGAATGCACATCAGTGCTGCAGCTAGTAGATCGGTTGGTCCACCTGGAAGGTAAAAAAAAGAAAAAACCAGGCCACAACGCAATAATTTTATTAACTTTGGAACAGAATACATAAACTTTAACTTTTTTAACTAAACATTAACCTGTTTGCTTACTGGTGTTTTTTTTTTTTTTTTCTTTATAGAACAAACCTCTCCTTCCCCATGGGTCAATGTGCAAAGTGCAAATCGCCCAAAGATGTGGCGAAGTGCGTTATGCACTTTGTCCCATGTGAAAGGAGACGTTTGCAGCAGCTGTGTGAGTGAATTGGCCCTAATAGCCCTGTGTGCCTGTCCTGGTGAGATGATCCCTATGCTAATAGTGTACCTGTGAGTGGTACTTCCGGAAACACTCTCCAAAGCATAGGGCAGGGTGGTCAGGACAGAAATAGCGGGTGTCACGCCTTATTCCACTCCTGCTACAGACACGACATTTTTTTCGGGGTGGCGGTCGGTTTGAGGTACCAGGAACGACACTGGGGAAATGTCGCTCGTGTAGACGGCTAACTACACTGGTGGATGGGGCCACGGAACCTCCTGGGTACAGGAGGTTCGCGATGATCTCTTCCTGAAATTTGAGGAAGGATCCAGTTCTCCCAGCCTTACTGTAGAGAACAAAACTATTGTACAGAGCCAATTGAATTAAATATACAGACACCTTCTTATACCAGCGTCTGGTTCTGCGGGACACTAAATACGGAGCCAACATCTGGTCATTGAAGTCCACCCCTCCCATGTGAAGGTTATAGTCGTGGACTGAGAGGGGCTTTTCAATTACACGGGTTGCTCGCTCAATTTGGATTGTCGTGTCTGCATGAATGGAGGAGAGCATGTAAACGTCACGCTTGTCTCTCCATTTCACCGCGAGCAGTTCTTCGTTACACAGTGCGGCCCTCTGCCCCCTTGCAAGACGGGTGGTAACGAGCCGTTGGGGGAAGCCTGCGCGACTAGTTCGCGCGGTACCACAGCAGCCAATCCGTTCTAGAAACAAATGCCTAAAGAGGGCCACACTTGTGTAAAAATTGCCCACATAAAGATGGTACCCCTTGCCGAATAAGGGTGACACCAAGTCCCAAACTGTCTTCCCACTGCTCCCCAGGTAGTCAGGGCAACCGACCGGCTCCAGGGTCTGATCTTTTCCCTCATAGATCCGAAATTTGTGGGTATAGCCTGTGGCCCTTTCACAGAGCTTATACAATTTGACCCCATACCGGGCGCGCTTGCTTGGGATGTATTGTTTGAAGCCAAGGCGCCCGGTAAAATGTATCAGGGACTCGTCTATGCAAATGTTTTGCTCAGGGGTATACAAATCTGCAAATTTCAGGTTGAAATGGTCTATGAGGGGCCGAATTTTGTGGAGCAGGTCAAAAGCAGGGTGGCCTCTGGGACGGGAGGTGCTGTTATCACTAAAGTGCAGGAAACGCAGGATGGTCTCAAATCGTGTCCTGGACATAGCAGCAGAGAACATGGGCATGTGATGAATTGGGTTCGTGGACCAATATGACCGCAATTCATGCTTTTTAGTTAGACCTATGTTGAGGAGGAGGCCCAGAAAAGTTTTAATTTCGGAAACTTGGACTGGTTTCCACCGGAAAGACTGGGCATAAGAGCTTCCCGGGTTAGCGGTTATAAATTGTGTGGCATATCTGTTTGTTTCGGCCACAACTAAGTCTAAGAGCTCCGCAGTCAAGAACAGCTCAAAAAATCCCAGGGCCGAACCGATCTGAGCTGTCTCAACCCGAACACCAGACTGGGCAGTGAAAGGGAAAACTACAGGTGCGGCTGAAGTTGGGGACTGCCAATCAGGGTTTGCCAGCACCTCAGGGATTCTAGGGGCTCTACGGGCACGTCTTTGTGGTGGCTGCGATGGGGTCACTACTGCTCGTGCCACCGTACCAGCTTCAACTGCCCTTCTGGTGCTCGCCACTTCACCAGGTTGTACGGCAGTGCTGGTACTAAGTCCAGGAAGGGCTGCGCTGCTGGTGTATGCCTCACCACGTAATCCGACAGCACCAGCCCCACTCTGCTGCTCTTGAAGCGGATCTTGCGCAACCTGTGGTCTAGCGACACGGGGCCGGGTACGCCTGGTGCTATCAGGGACCTCAGCCTCCTCGTCCAAACTTTGGGTCAGAGAGCCACTGCTTTCTACAGGTTCGTATTCTGACCCGCTAGATTCATCAGATGAGGGTTCCCATTCCTCATCCGACTGGGTCAGAAGCCTGTAGGCCTCTTCAGAAGAATACCCCCTGTTTGACATTTGGGCAACTAAATTTAGGGGTATTCCCTGAGACTACCCAAGAAAAAAAGCAAGCCTGTCTTACAAAGGGGAGGCTAGCAAAGTACCGGAGGCCGCTGCGGTTGATAAAAAATATCAAAACAGATTTTTTTATCGCCGCAGTGCGTGTAAAGTGAATGTGCAGTGATCAAAAAAAAAAAATACATTTTTTTGTCACTGCGGTGGGGCGGGCGTGGGTGAATGCACGTGTGGGCGACCGATCAGGCCTGATTGGGCAAACACTGCGTTTTGGGTGGAGGGCGAACTAAAGTGACACCAATACAATTATAGATCTGACCGTGATCAGTTTTGATCACTTCCAGATACTATAAAAGTACAAATGCTGATTAGCGATACGCTAATCAGCGAATAAGGGACTGCGGTGCGGTGGGCTGGGCGCTAACTGATCGCTAAACTATCCTAAAACTTAACGGTCAATACCAGTGGAAAAAAAAAGTGACAGTTTGCACTGATCACTTTTTTTTCCTTTTCACTAGTGATTGACAGGGGCAAGAAGGGGTGATCAAAGGGTTAATTGGGGTGCTGGGAGGTGATCTGGGGGCTAAGTGTGGTGTTGGTGGGTACTCACAGTGATGTGTGCTCCTCTGCTGGAACCAACCGACCAAAAGAAGGAGCAGAGGAGCACAGCAGCCATATAACCACATCATATTTACTAATATGATGAGTTATCTGGCTGCTGATTTGTTTTTTTGAAAATCAGCAACCTGCCAGCCACGATCATTGGCTGGCAGGTTGATGATGAACTTGTCTTTTGAATTTTGACGACCCACGATGCGCATGCGCGGGCCGGCTTTCCCCGAAATCTCGCGTCTCGAGAGAGGACACTCCAGCGCGTCCACCCAGAGTAACAGGATAAAGGGGATATTAATTGTTATTTATGCAAATCTCAATAATTAATATTCATAAATAGGCGTAAGTTGTCTAGTGATGACCCCGCCTATTTATGCCTAAATAAACAACAAACACTACTGATTACCTCTGATTGCATATACACTACACTGAACTACACTACGTGCGACTTACTATCACTATACTAGGGCGGCGACTACTAAAAACACCATACACTGTATTATGAACAATAAGGAATATTTATTGCACAATACAATTATACAAGTCTAACAATACGCTATATTTATATATATATTTATAGATCAATGGATATAGATATAGCTGGGAATAAAGTTTGGGGTAGTCACCCTGTCACCAAAATATTTATATATATATTTATAGATCAATGGATATAGATATAGCTGGGAATAAAGTTTGGGGTAGTCACCCTGTCACCAAAAACTGGAAGTGCTGCCTCTTCATTCGTTGAATGAATATATATGAATATATATATAGACGTACCCACCGCAGTATAGAAACAGTACTAAAATAAACACGATACAAACCTAACTACACTACACACAATTACCATTCCACCCCACACACTAGCTATACATTACAATAATACATTTACATACTCACAAATATCGATAACAATTGTGGCTCTGCAGGGGTTAGTACCTGCAGGCCAAGGAACATAAGGTTCTGGGAAAGGCTGGACAAGGGGTAACCCAATAAAGGATTAACACCTGGTATGGTAGGGGTTCAACAGGACAGCAGTAGCAGGGATCAGACAGTGAAGGGGTTAATACATGGACTGGCAATGCAGAGGTTAATGCTTTGCAGGGACAGGGCAGGGTTGATGCAAAGCAGGGGATCAGGGAAGGAGTTAATACTCTGCAGGGACTTGACTACAGGGGTGTTTGGGCAGGGGAACAGGGCACTGAAGGGGTAATGGGGCAGTGCTACTTAGCCATCCAGCAGGACTCGGCACACTGCTCGATTCTCTCTCCTTCCTGTCTTCACTGGAGCAGATCGACTGCTCGGTCTTCCCCTCCTCTGGTCTGGTGGAGCTAATGCAGAGCAGCTAGTGAGTACTGCCTGCGTTCCTCTCTGTGTACTTTCAATGCCGGAAGCTCTCTCCTTCAGGGGGTGTGTCGGGGGTCCTGTGTCCTAGCACACAGCGCAGCCCGGATGGCTGCCTGCGCTCTCTTCTATGTAGGGGGAGGACTCCTGAGCGCAGAGCACAGCGCTCTGCTGGGCGGCAGGCAGGGGTTCTCCGTTTGAGCACCTGATGCGCTCTCCTTTAAGGGGGGGTCCCGAACTGCCTGAGCTATATATATATATATATATATATATATATATATATATATATATATATATATATATATATATATATATATATATATATATATAACAGGGGGTCTGAATGGGCAGCAATAAGCCCACCTATACATATATTATATACATAGAGATATATGCTGACAAGGGGGCATACATACATCTCTATGTATACACCTACCACCTGGACTGGCCCATGCAAAAGGGCCAATATATATGTAAGGACATATATATTTAAATCCAACACTTCCCTCAACACTCAGTAATAAATCGCACGTAAATGCAACTTTAAATATGCACCGGGCTTGAAAGTCAGATTTCATAACGCAGGTAATTTCATAATTTTACATTTTTATTAAAAATCATATAAAACCTCCCTTCTATTTATTTCAATAATATTTTCATGAACGGAATACACAATCATGTTAATAGTATTTAGCACTGGCTCAGCACATCTAATTTCAGCTCTTAGATTGCCAGTTTTTACTAGAGCGAAATGTCCGTCAGGTTCTTGATCAGGTGACAAATCAAAAGCGAACAAAGTGTAACCGTTCAAAAATTCTGTCCGATCCATGGATAAAGCGTTGTCAGCCTTGTTCTTCCCCGAAATATGTACTATTAACATATATTCACGAACCACTGATTCGTCTTGCAAATTAGGATGAAACTGTTTTGTGTGTGTCTGTTGTCCAAATATAAGGCGGCATAATTTACATTTTAGTGATTGAAGCACAAAGGATTTTTTTGGTAATTCCTGGAAAATGACTTGTCTTCCACAAACGCGAGTATTACTGTTTTTGGAATGTTTCCGCGAAAAGGATTCTCATGGTTAGATATGCGAGTACAAGTGGGGATACTATACACTTTAAGGCTCCTTTCACACTAGCGTTCGCTGGTCCGCTCGTGAGCTCCGTTTGAAGGAGCTCACGAGCGGACCCGAACGCCTCCGTCCAGCCCTGATGCAGTCTGAATGGAGCGGATCCGCTCAGACTGCATCAGTCTGGCGGCGTTCAGCCTCCGCTCCGCTCGCCTCCGCACGGACAGGCGGACAGCTGAACGCTGCTTGCAGCGTTCGGGTGTCCGCCTGGCCGTGCGGAGGCGAGCGGATCCGTTCAGACTTACAATGTAAGTCAATGGGAACGGATCCGCTTGAAGATGTCACCCTGTGGCTCAATCTTCAAGCGGATCCGTCCCCCATTGACTTTACATTGAAAGTCTGAACGGATCCGCTCAGGCTGCTTTCACACTTAGATTTTTTTCTAAGTTATTAATGCAGACGGATCCGTACTGAACGGAGCCTCCGTCTGCATTAATATGATCGGATCCGTTCAGAACGGATCCGATCAAACGCTAGTGTGAAAGTAGCCTAAGCAACGCTTGATCAACTGAGTACTTTACAATGGCGCTTAGCAGAGCGCGACTGTGTCCAATTCGCACAGCTGGCAATACAGTAATGTGTGCTGTATTCGGACTCTAAAATGGGTCACCTCAGCTGACATAAGACAGCAGGAGTCTTTTGTCTCTGGTCAACTTTATCTTTAGATGTAATCCGTTCAGTATTAAATTCGGCTGATTAACTATATTGGCGTAAATGGGGCCCATTAATTCTACACTTGCACATTAATTCTTGGTTAAACCAACATTATGGCTGTCGAGAGCCTGGTAATCATGATGCCCCGCAGTATCTTTATAGAATAAGCCGGCTGTAAATTGGGCTGCTAATGTTTGTGAATTATAATTTATTACGGTCTCTATATACGCTCTATACGTATAAAGGTTGTCACTTCTGGAAATCAGTGTGTCTCTGAGCGTTATGTCCAATTGATTAAAAAGGTTTGCAATAGGGTAGTTAATAAGGGCGACACAGGATCCGTCAGGTATGGGCGTGTTATCCGGGGTAACGATTCTGCAAACGACGTGTAACAGAGTGTTGTTTAGGTTGTAATAATATTCACCGCTGCCTGAGATGAAGAACTCCGTAGACGCATTGTCTGCAATGGCTGCTGCTTGTTGTACTTGCATAAAGCTGTTTTTTTAATACTTGTTTGTGTAGGTGGTATTTCAAAGATATCCAACTCTGATTTGGTGTACTCGGCGGACGCGTCATGTACAAAAGCAATAGCGATTGATTAGAAGATGTCACTCGGTGAACGGCTTCTTGTTTTCTGGCGGGGGGAGGGGGGCGTCTCTTAGACGGTGCTGCTTTATTCATAAAAGGAGGTAGGACGATGATGTCGCGACAGTGTTTTTCTTCGCATTTTTTTTCCGAATTTGCACAATGCTGGAACCCTCCTGCCCTTGCGATTTATTAGATCCATAATGGCGGTCGATGCCGTAGCGACAACATCTTTAGCGATGTTCCTGGCAACTGTTTTTGCGTGCGGTTTTACAAGCTCCACACCTTTTTTGAACAGCGATAATAAATTCACCCCATTGACTTGTTACCTGACCGGTGAATTAATTTGCAAAGATCAAGCTATAACCGGTTCCAACAACATTGACCCGATTCGAACCGCGACACAAAGTCATGGTCTGCCTAAGGTTAAAGCCCCTCGCGGTTGGGACTATTTCATGGAAACAATCGCTGAACATACCCTAAACAGTGATCGATAATACAAGAACAAGAGAACTTTTCGATAATTTAAAAAAGGAGTCATCAGGTGAATCTTTTGATGCAGTTCTTACCCCTTTTATGCATCAGCCTTTCGGAACCAACAGTGTTAGCGCAATGCACTTTATTACCTAAAAAGAGAGTTCCTCCTTTGTTACATGAGGCTTGGTTAACGTTGCAAATGTTTACTTTGGTTGTATATAAATTTGTTTGTAATGTCTGATGTTTTTATTTGTTTTACATAAAATGTATTTTTAAATAAAATGTCTGTTTTTCTTTTTACAATAAATCCACTATCTTGATAAGTTAAAATTGCATAAACAGCGAGGTCCCATTGGGGGATAGACTCGACTTAAAAACGTTGCTAAAATAAATGCTAAAATATTGTGAAAACACTACTACAGGCCAAAAGCTGTCGGTTCTTATTCAGAGAATTACGGAAATAGGAAAGGGAAAAGACTGTAAAAAAAAAATTGGTTGAACAATAAAGATACTTAGCGTATTTTTCGCCCTATAAGATGCACCTAGGTTTTTGAGGAGGAAAATAAGAAAAAAAATAATTTTAGCCAAAAGGTCTGCTTTTGGTGTGTTTTGAATTAATGGTGGGCTGTGCATGACACTATGGGGGATCTGTGGATGACACTGTTGTGGGGCACCTGTGGATGGCACTGCTATTTCATCCACAGATCCCCCTCATAAGTGTCCCCCAATACACCGGCCCTCTGTTCACCGCAGTATTTATAAATGTTAATCCTTATCCTGTTAATAAGTTTAACTAAAGCTGTGCTCTCCCCTGTATCAGTATACCACTTACGAACAAGCTTCCATAGCAGGCAGAGCGGACAGCAGCAGTATCGTCACTCACTGACGTCGTGCGCCTGCTTCACTCATAAAGTGGGAGAAGCTGGCGCTCGACGTCCGTGAGTGATGTTACTGCTGCCATCCACTCTGCCTGCTATGGAAGCTTGTTCGTAAGTGCTATACTGATACAGGGGAGAGCACAGCTTTAGTTAAACTTATTACCAAGATAAGCATTAATGTTTATAAGTAACTGCGGTGAGCTGCGCGGCCTGGTGTAACAGTACAGTGACTGCACCGGGCCCGGCCCTAGTTTCGGACTCCAGCCCCTCCTCTCTCCCGGCTCGTACATCGCAGTCTGCGATGAACAAAGCTATACGGATGAGATATTTACCAATTACGCCGTAAACACTAGGTGTCTCAGACTCCTTTATAAGTTGAAAGACCTGATTGACGAGCTCATTGAAGGCTTGTTCTACCCGGAAGAGGTCCAAAAACTACCCCCTGATAAACGATGCGTCTATCGGATAGAAAAAATCGTGAGAAAGAAGCTTAGGGGGAAAACGCTGTATTTTGTAAAGTGGATCGGTTACCCCAAAAAGTTTATTTTATTTTTTTTACACTACCATGCAACGTGTCCACCAAACTTTACCCTGAAAATACCATAGCCGATTACACCACTAAATTGGCAAAAGCCGTTTATCTCTGCAGACCTTATGAAGTGGCTTTAGTAGAGATTCAGTACCCTCATACCTTTTGGGTCCGGAGATGGTGTATTCTACATCGCACGGTGTGATAATCCGTTTAGAGCGTTTTTTGTTAAATCCGGGTATTGCCCTAATATGCACGAACTGATCAAAACAATTAATAACAAACTTGATTCCATAAAAATACTGCCTGATCAATTGCACCTAAGATGCAATAAGATTGACAGATCTGTTTGTTACGAAATGGGGCTTATACAAGTTCATGCCTGGTGAAAAGTTAGGCGATATATTGGGACTGCAGGGTTATGCGTGCGATCGCTCGAACAAGAATGTAGACGCTGAGCTCGAAAACTCTGGCTTGCCTGTTTTTAGAACATTTTGGGGTTGCTTTAGCGGAAAAGGATATTGTTTTAACAAAAGAGAACAATTCTTAACCCCTTAAGGATCTGGCTCATTTTCACTTTAAGGACCAGGCAATTTTTTAGAAAATCTGACCAATGTCACTTTGTGTGAATAACTTTAAAACGCTTTTACTTATCCAGGCCATTCTGAGATATTTTTTTTCGTCACATATTGTACTTCATGACACTGGTAAAATGGAGTCAAAAATAATCATTTTTATTCATAAAAAAAATACCAAAGTTTTAATTTCTCTACTTCTATAATACCTCCAAAAATAGTTATTACTTTACATTCCCCATATGTCTACTTCATGTTAGGATCATTTTGGGAATGACATTTTATTTTTTGGGGACGTTAAAAGGCTTAGAAATTTAGAACCAAATCTTGAATTTTTTCAGAAAATTTCATAAACCAGCTTTTTAAGGACCAGTTCAGGTCTGAAGTAACTTTGTGAGGCTTACATGATAGAAACCACCCAAAATGACCCCATTCTAGAAATGACACAAGGTATTCAAAACAGATTTTATAAACGTCGTTAACCCTTTAGGTGTTCCACAAGAGTTATTGGCAAATGGAGATGAAATTTAAGAATTTTTTAAATTTTTGGGCAAATTTTCCATTTTAATCAATTTTTTTCCAGTAGCAAAGCAAGGGTTAACAGCCAAACAAAACTCAGTATTTATTGCTCTGATTCTGTAGTTTGCAGAAATACCCCATATATGGCCGTAAACTACTGTACGGGCACACGGTAGGGCGTAGAGGGAAAGGAGTGCTGTGTGGTTTTTGGAAGGCAGATTTTGCTGGGCTAGTTTATTTACATCTTGTCCCATTTGAAGCCCCCCAGATGCACCCCTAGAGTAGAAACTCCATAAAAGTGACTCCATTTTGGAAACTGCAGGATAAGGTGTCAGTTTTGTTGGGACTATTTTTTGAGTACATATGATTTTTGGTTACTCTATATTACACTTTTTGTGAGGCAAGGTTACCAAAAATTGAAATTCTGAAATGTAATCTCCATTTGCCATAAACTGTTGAACACCTAAAGGGTTAATAAAGTTTGTAAAATCAGTTTTGAAAACCTTGAGGGGTGTAGTGTCTTAGATGGGGTCACTTTTATGTAGTTTCTACTCTAGGGGGATGAGAGTTTTTTGCGGGATGAGAGGACTGTTTTATTGGCACTATTTTGGGGGGCATATGACTTTTTGATCTTTTTGTGATGTAGGGTGACAATTTTTTTTTATTTCTTTGCATGGTTTTTATTTTTTTTGACCGTGTTCATCTGAGGGTTAGGTCATGGGGTATTTTTATAGAGCAGATTCTTACGGATTTATTTTAGTTTTTACAAAATAATATTTTTTGAAAAAGAAATTTGGGGATCTCAAGCCTGAGAACCATAGTTTTTTTTTCCCGATTGTCAGTGGCTAAATGGAATTAATTGGGGAAAAGGATTATAAATGTAGTACTCCATGGAAGTGTGGTACTCCCTAAAGCAACCAATAATGCAGAGGCCCAGATGATTGGGGCACATGTCACACTGAGTGGTGGTGTCCTTTCGTATTCCCCTCCTGTGACGCACTCTGCACCTTTTTTGGGTTCGTCCCTTCTTACCAGTATGGGGGACCACACCTTGAAAGTGGTGGCCAGGGACGATCCGGGCGCCTCCAGGTCCCGAGGTACTCCGGCCTGCTCTTTCCCAGTCAGAAAAGATTAGGGCCTTGAGGACTGCCTCATAGAACTGGAGGAATTTGGGGATCTCAAGCCTGAGAACCATAGTTTTTTTTTCCCGATTGTCAGTGGCTAAATGGAATTAATTGGGGAAAAGGATTATAAATGTAGTACTCCATGGAAGTGTGGTACTCCCTAAAGCAACCAATAATGCAGAGGCCCAGATGATTGGGGCACATGTCACACTGAGTGGTGGTGTCCTTTCGTATTCCCCTCCTGTGACGCACTCTGCACCTTTTTTGGGTTCGTCCCTTCTTACCAGTATGGGGGACCACACCTTGAAAGTGGTGGCCAGGGACGATCCGGGCGCCTCCAGGTCCCGAGGTACTCCGGCCTGCTCTTTCCCAGTCAGAAAAGATTAGGGCCTTGAGGACTGCTTCATAGAACTGGAGGAATTTCCCTGTGTTGCCAGCGCTCCGGGATAGCACAAAAGAGTTGTACAAGGCAACTTGTACCAAGTAGACCGCAACTTTTTTGTACCATGCCCGGGTTTTGCGCATGGCATTATATGGCTTGGACATGGGGGGGGGGGGGGGGGGGTGGGTGCTGCATTATCTGCAGGCATTTCCGGATTACCTCAAACCGGGTACGTGTCATGGCCGTACTGTAAAGTGAGGTCTTATAAAGGACGTGTCCACTCCAGTTATGCCTGACACTAGGTTTTTCGACTAGGCCCATGTGCAGCACGAGGCCCCCAAAACGTCCTCCTCCAAACCAGCCACCGGCCCTAGCCAAAAAGGAGCCCGGGCGTTGAGCAATGAACTGTTGCTCCACCATCAGATTCACAAAGTGGTCACTGGGAAAAAAAGGGCCAACAAAATCAGGAATCACAGGCTCAAAATGCTTTGAGGTACACCATGCAAGTTCACCGGTAGGGGGCTCCAGTGGACTTAACTGGTTGGCCCGGAAAACTAGTACGAAACCCAGAGCTGCTCTTACTAGTGTGGGCCACAGGGTCCCTGGCACGGCGGTCTCCTTGCTCCGCCTGGCGGTGTCTCCGCCGCCTTGGGGGCTCATCATCATCGCTAGATGACAAAAGGAAAGTGGGGTCATCCTCATCCTCACTGGGGCTCTCTGAGTCTGAGGCAAGCTGGGCATATGCCTCCTTGGCCGAGAACATCGGGCGGATCATAGGGGGAGTGTGTGTGTGTGGAAATGTTTATTTAGTGTGTGTGTGTGTGGGGGCATGGGTGTTTGCGTACTTATCCCTAAAACTAACAGAAAATAAAAAAAAGGCATAGCGCACCCCATCGCTGATCAGCGGTGGGGTGTGCTATGCGCTAACAGTGGCCGGACGCTAAGAGTGCCAGCCACAGTCGGCATACGCAGAACAAAAAAAAATGCTTGCGCCCCCCAAAAAGGGGGGCAGGGTGGCAAGCTGTTCTGTGGACCCCAGACACCTGATTAAGGTGATGCAACAATCAAACTTTTTATTTTTTCCACTAAACTTTCCCTTTATATCCCTGCCTAACCTAACCTGTCCCTAACCTTTCCTTAAGTACCTTTTAGTGCCAGATGGCACTGTGGAGGGTCAGAAGGGGGTGATGCGATGCAGGCTCCTCTCTCCTCACTCCCGGACACAGAAAGGAGGAGGAGTGGAGAGCTGCATGAAGTTAAACCTCCCGCCCGCCTCTGCAGCCAATCAGAAGCGATTCTGAGAGGTGGTCACCATCACCTCTCAGGGTCGCAGGATGGTGATTTGTGGTGTATTATCACACCACAGATCATCATCCTGTTCTGGGTTATTGGGTCACCAGAGACCCGAATAACCCGTAAACGCAGCAAACCGCAGGTCTGAATTGACCTGTGGTTTGCCGCAATCGCAGATTCAGATGGGTTACAGGACCCTCTTGCGCATTTTTCCAGGGTGCCTGCTGATTGATTTCAGCAGGCACCCAGTTCTGAACACCGCCCGCCGCGCTGCGGTGATTGGAAATACACCTGACGTACTGGTTCGTCATGTGTCTTTTAAGTACCGGGACATCATGACGTACCGGTACGTCATGTGTCCCCAACAGGTTAACCTATGAAGAAGAAAATCCCCCCCGATTATTAAAGCCGGATTTTATACAATGTTTGTTTATACTGATATTGTACAGCATCAACTTGTTGGTGATAGTTACTTACAGCTTTTAAGAACTGTAGATAAGCGGTAAAAATGGCGAAATAGTCACGCAATATTATAATAGGCTAGACTATATACCTCTCTGCAAACAACTCTTTGATACCATTACAATATCGATACTCTCACACCAAGCTAAACCTGTTAAATTCAACGCGAAATACACTTTAGATTTTGTGTGATAACGACGCATTAAAATGCTGCCCTAGAGCGCGTACGGCAACCCGGATGTGTATAAACATTATTACATAGCACAAGTCGGTCATGGTTTGGACGGCTTTCACGGTACAGAAATCATGCATGGGTATGGGCTCGCTGGGTTATTTCGGGGGCTGTTCCGGCGCATCGTTCCGCTATTCAAGAAAGGTGTGGCGCTTGTAAAACCGCACGTAAAAACAGCTGCCAGGAACATCGCTAAAGATGTCGCTACGGCATCGACCGCCGTTATGGATCGAGTAAATAAACCGACGCAAGGGCAGGAGGGTTCTGGCGTTGAGCAAATTTGGAAAAAAACGCGGAAAAGAAAATGCAGTCACAACGTTGTCGTCCTTCCCCTGTTTATGAATAAAGTAGCACCATCTAAGAGACGCCGACGCCAGAAAACAAGAAGCCGTTCACAGAGCGACATCTTCTAATCAACCATGGCCTTTGTACATTACGCATCCACCCAGTACTCCAAATCAGAGTTGGATATCTTTCAAATACCAACAACACAAGCAAGTATTGAAAAATTGCTTTATGTAGAGGTACAACCAATAGTGGCCATTGCTGACAATGAGCCTATGGAATTCTTCATCTCTGGCAGCGGTGAATATAATTACGACCTAAATAACTCTGTTACACGTCGTTTGCAGAATAGTTAGCCCTGATAACATGCCCATACCTGACGGATCCCGTGTCGCCATTATTAACTACCCTATTGCAAGCCTTTTTAATCAATTGGACATAACGCTGGGAGACATGGATTTCAAGAAGTGACTATCTTTATACATATGGAACGTATATAGAGACCCTTATTATAATTCATAAACTTTAGCAGCCCAATTTACAGCCTGCTTATTCTATAAAGATACCGCGGGGCATCATGATGACCGGGCTCTCGACAGCCTTAAAGGGATTCTGTCACCTCCCCTAACCCAAAATCTGATTTTAAAGCAGTCATGCAGCACAGCTTACCTTGAATCGGCTGTGCTCTTCTATCTTGCAATCCGTCCAGTAGTTTAGGAGAAAAACGACTTTTATGATTATGCAAATTATCCCTGAAAGTGCCCAGAGGGGCGTTATGTTCCCCTTAGTGTGCCCAGTAACGCCCCTCTTACAGTGCCCAGCCCGCCTTCCTTCAGAATGCCTAACCGCCCACAGCCTCTCATCCCTCTCCTCCCCCTCCTTCCCTCACGGTCGAACGAGCTCTCGCGCAGGCGCAGTACCCACTGAGGGCTGCGCCAGTGCGATCTGCAGGAGACTGAGGGCAGGAGCTTCATCATCGTCACTGGGCATGCGCCGAGCCCAGTGACGTCCGATGCTCGCTCTTCCCTCAGTCGGCTCCCTCAGTCGGCTCGTTTTTTCTCCTAAACTACTGGACGGGTTACAAGATAGAAGAGCACAGCTGATTCAAGGTAAGCTGTGCTGCATGACTGCTTTGAAATCCGATTTTGGGTTAGGGGAGGTGACAGAATCCCTTTAATGTTGCTCCCATTTACGCCAATGTATTTAATCAGCTGAAGTTAATACTAAACTGATTAGATCTAAAGATAAAGTTGACCAGAAACAAAGACTCCTCCTGTCTTATGTCTGCTGCGGTGACCCATTTTAGAGTCCAAATACAGCACGCTTCACTGTTTGTGAAAAGAGTTCAAGTATCACCAGCTGTGCGAATCAGACAGTCGCAATCTGCTAACCGCTAACACAAAGTACTGGGTCGATCAAGCGTCACTTAGTGTATAGTATCCTCACCGGTACTTGCATATCTAACCATGAGAATCTTTTATCAGTTTTACATAATAAAGCATTTTTTATACATATATATATATATATATATATATATATATATATATATATATATATGAGATAGAGAGAGAGATCGATAGATATATAATTTATTTATATATAATTTATTTATATATAATTTATTTATTTTTTGGTGTCTCCATATTTTGAGAGCCATAGTTTATTTTTATTTTTAAGGTGATTGTCTTAGGTAGGGTATCATTTTTGTAGGATGAAATGACGGTTTGATTGGCACTATTTTGGGTGCATATGAATTTGATTGCTTTTTGTGATGCATGGTGACAAAAATTGGCTTTGTTGACACTTAAAAAAAAAATAATTACGGTGTTAATCTGAGGGGTTAAGTCATGTGATATTTTTATAGAGCAGGTCGTTATGGCCTAAGGGCTGGATCTCACAGGTTTCCGTGAAAGGAATGGGGCTGCTATTGGATCCACGTAACTGCGGTGCGGCAACCCGATGGGGAAGCGGAGGGCACCCGTACCCTCCGCAAACAACATGCATGCTGCAGGGAACTTTGACTGCGGCATACAAGGGGTTAATACTCTGGCATCTGTGTTTTCACTGATGTCGGTGTATACAGTACAGGTACGGCGCTGGTAGACGTGACTTAAGGACCAGTGCGGGACATGTACGGCTGGATGCCGCTGTTGAGGTGGGCGCAGCACCTGCACCCACGCGATCAGCCCGCTGTACATGTACTGCACTGGTCCTTAAGGGATTAAACATACGATAACACAAACAAATCGCATACAGAATAATAAGAAGTAAATAAACATCACTTGCCTAAATGGGGTGGAAACTACATCGATCAAGCTATAACCCATGGCTGTCTACCACATTATAACACATGACCGACACCCCAGGGCGTACATGAGATAGGGCAAATCCTACTTGCATTCTACCTAGGATAAAGAGCCTGGTGGTGGAATCCCCAAATAATTTATTAGTGCAGACCACACTTATTCTCATCAGCCCCTCCTCCAGTGTGCATCACGCATGTCTCTGAGCTCACTCAGGAATGTGGTCTTATCAGCACATTGAGGGATGGGTACTATCTCTAAGTAACTTCTCTAAGGAAAACTTGTAAACCTATATTTGCTCGGTTTTCCTTCCTTTGAAGGATATCTGGCTTTCTCTGTGTTGAATACCCATATTTGGGGCTCCACAGGTATTTTGCATATTACTGTTTCCCAGGGAGCTTTTCATTTTGGATTGCTGTGTTGAGACTCTTAAATGAGGCTCCACAGTTTTTTGTTTTTTTTGTAGCTAGTCTCCTTAAGATCAGCTATTGTTTTGTTTGAGTAGTCTTCAAGGTATTGCTCCTGGTTAGCCAGAAACCTACTCCACACTGATGAGGGTAAACACCCCGAAACAGCTGTCTGTGAATGGATAACTGGCTTAGGTCTTCCCCGTCACATCCTTAAAGCTTGTAAAAGAGTGGGATTTTGACATAGGGGCCACTTAATATGGTGGATCTGGCGATCTCTGTAATGGAGACAGTTTTCCTTCTTTTTAAAGGATATCTGTGTTGAAGACCCATAACTGGGGCCCCACAGGTATTTTGCATATTACACAGAGTATTAAACAGAATTAAAGGGGACAGGACCAATCAGTACTTACAAATACTCTTACAATAACAGCCTGCACCACTAGGAGGTAGGGTGAAAGAGTTTCCTGATATACTTTATAAAAAAAAAATCTGAATGGTAATGTTTTTTTAATGAGCCTCAGCCCCGCTCTGCGTGCAGCCAAGTTCGTCCATGGCTGCACGCGACATGGAGGAGCTTTAGAGAAAGCTCGTCCATGGCTTTATTCTAACTGAAGCAAAAAGTGGAGTGGGAGACCACAGTGTGAGGGACCAGTCGAGGCAGAGGAAAATATCAATAACAGTATCTGGAAGGTACGTATAGTTGACCAATATGGATCAATACTATTGACACCTGGAGGTGTCTAAATTTCGGACCAATTCTTGGTCACTGGAAAGCGGTAATAGCATTCAGAAGGGTGCAAACAGGAGTAATCCCTGAACATTCAAATCCTGAATAGGTATGGTACACTAAAATAAAGTAGCAATGAAATATATCAGTACAAATAGATATAAATGAATATAAATGCATAAAATCAATATAAGATCAATAAATAATAGTGGTTTCCACTCACTTCACTGGGAGGAAATTTTGAGGGATAAAGCTCAAGACACCTAACAAAATTCCTCCCAATTGTACTGATCCTGTATGGGTCCCAAACCTGGTATCACCAGTGTGATTTTCATTGCTACTTTATTTTAGTGTACCATACCTATTCAGGATTTGAATGTCCAGGGATTGCTCCTGTTTGCACCCTCCTGAATGCTATTACCGCTTTCCAGTGACCAAGAATTGGTCCGAAATTTATACACCTCCAGGTGTTAATAGTATTGATCCATATTGGTCAACTATACGTACCTTCCAGATACTGTTATTGATATTTTCCTCTGCCTCGACTGGCGCCTCACACTGTGGTCTCCCACTCCACTTTTTTCTTCATTTCATGTATGTGTTGAACTAGTTCACACTACCGACCACACCTGGCAACCTATCGTTTACCTTACCTAATTCTCTGCCTCATTTACTTCTATTTTTTCCTACTCTGGCGCCCTGCAACTAATTATATAGACTTATTGGATTGGATTCCAAGTAAGTCTTGTGATTAACCCTCTAAATTTTTTTCTCCCATACCTGTTTTATTTTAACTGCACATACGCTGCTTTTCCTAATAAGAACCGCACATGCCCAGTCTACCGCTGCCACGCTCGCTGCTCCGACTCTATCTCTACAACCAGCTTATTCCCGTCAGAGTTCGGTAAGAAAAGTAAGAGTGCGTCTGATCCTACCCATAGGCGTAGACTGGGCATGCGCTGCTCTTATTAGGAAAAGCAGCGCATGTGCAGTTAAAATAAAGCCATGGACTCGCTTTTTTTAAAGCTTCTCCATGTCGTGTGCAGCAATGGATGAACTGGCTGCACGCAGAGCGGGGCTGAGGGGGCGGGGCTCATTATAAAAACATTAACATTCAGATTTTTTTAAATAAAGTATATTGGGAAACTCTTTATTACCCTACCTCCCACAATATAGTGGAAAGTACTTATATAGTGGCCAACCCCTTTAAAGTATTGAAAAATCTCCTATGTGGTGAACGCCGTAACAGAAAAAAATTGAAAAAAACAACAACACATGATTCTCCATATTTTTAGTCTCCTTCTCCCCTAAAAAATAGGATAGGACTGTTCTATTATGGGCTGCACGTTCCATAAATTGAGAAATGCTCACTTTTTTGGGCATTTAATTTTTCTTTTGCGTTGTGTCAAGTATTGCATAACTTTTTTATGAGACTGAAATTGAATTAAAATTTTGAAATTGTGACAACCCTAGTCACGGGCGTATAAGTCCTTTAGGTCACAAAGAAATGGCATCTAGTGGCTGTAAACCTCCAGAGCCAGGAGATCGGCCGGGGCTGAGAACATTCGCTGCACTCTGGGGGCTGCTGCACAGAGAGGCCGGGGCTGAGAACATTCGCTGCACTCTGGGGGCTGCTGAACAGACAGGCCGGGGCTGAGAACAGTCGCTGCACTCTGGGGGCTGCGGTAATATGGCTGTAGTGTGTAGGGACTAAGAACCATATGGGAAGCGGCAGTCTTTAGTAAATGACACCCAATGTTTTATTACTTTATGATGCCAAGGTGCCCGTCCTGAAAATGTGTACCTTTTTAAAGGGCACACTCTGAACAACCCACTTATCAGGGTTTTCCGCTAGGATGTCCCATTTTCTATGGGAGTGGTGAAGATGGGTGATCGCTGCCATCTCCAGCACTCCCATAGAGAATGAATGAATGGAGTAGCAGGGGGCACAGCCGCTCCATCAGATTTGGGGGGGGAACAGTGACCCCGTTCTTGGTGGCCAACTAAGATATATTACTGCATTGGGGCATCAAGGAGCCATTATAATGTATGGGTGCAACAAGGAAACACGAGTACATGTTTTGAGTGTTTCTTTTTTCTAAATGGGCATTTATCGCGCTATATATATATATATATATATATATATATATATATATATATATATATTTTTTATTATTTATCTCATGATAACTTTCTTTATATTATCGTGGGAATATTTTATTTATTTATGTTATTGCCCAATCCTAATAGGAGTTGAAGTATTTTCGGGTACATATTCGAAGTCTAAAATGTTTGTTTTTCCTTGCCACTTCAAAAGTGAATTTGAAATGATAATTGTTAGCATTAACATTTGTTTTTATGGCCTTCCCTATGCAGTAAAACAGACCTTTTACCTTCATTCTCTGGGTCAGTACAATTACAAAGATGCAGCATTTATAAAGTTTTTCTTGTGTTATAATACTTTTAAAAAAAAATCTTTTCATTTACATATTCCGATCCCCATAACTCTTTTAATTATATCTGTGGAGCTGTAGTTTTGAATTATAACATTTTTAAAGTGTGTATGGCAAATTGGCCATTTTGATTTGTATAGTGTTTACTGTACGGGATAAATATGTCTAATTTAGTAATTTGGGGATGTGGTGGTGATCCCTATGATTATTATTTTATTATTTTTATTTTAATTATAGGGAAAGGGGGGTAATTTGAATATATTTTTTTAATAGATTTTTTTTAAAACGTTTTATTTAGGTCACCCTAGGTGGCTGTAACAAGCAATTATTACATTGCTTCTCCAATACATTGCAATGAATTCCCTTTACAATGCATTGCAGATTTTCTATGTTTTAATGGAAAACCCCCTCAGATGCAGTGGTCACAATTGATCACAGGGTTAAATATCTGTGATTGGTGTTATATGCGAGCAGTAGTCATTTTTAAAGTCCAAACTTGTATATATGGCTTAGGTCTGGATTTTTATCCAAATATGGTATTTTATTTTGCAAATTGGTGAAACTAGGGGCGTATTTCACTCCCGTTGCCATCCCATTGTGCTGTACATATTTCTGGTCAAACCGAAAATTATTCTTAGAGTATTGTCTCTTGACTTTTAAACCTTTCCATACAGTCCATTTTACCTTTCCATTTTGCCTATTAGCTGCAGTCTGAACTAGGACAGAGCAGAAGAACTTGAGTGTAGTGGATTGTGTTGATCTAATGGGAGACCTGTTAGCACCCCCTTTCCCCCCTTCTTATGTTTGTTGAGTGATGGTTAATCAATACTGGGCATTTTGTGTCTTGTTTTTTCTAATGAGATAGACCTGAAAGACATGTGCGTCTATTTTTGCATTTAAAGGGTTTTCAGGGACTTTTATATAGATGGGCAAACTTTAATATAGTTAACAAATATCAGACCGGCAGTCAGCTCGATTCCTGCCATCCCCTCTGTTGCTGGAAGTACTGCAGAACAGCTGATCTGTGATGGTGATTGGACTCAGACCCTTGCTGATTTAACATTGATGAGAATAGGATAGTTCCTGAATAGAGACAATCAAATCAGTTTGTAAAGAATTGGGTATGTTACGAACTTTCCCAAATTTTGTCTGGTAGACCACTGCACATGTTGGGAAGAGCTTGAGGGAGAAAGAAGGATGCTCGCATAACCCTAAGAGGAAGTGGGGGGTGGGCTTACCCTGATTGCCTCACAGGCAGACAGCCTGAATGAGTCAAATCAGTGCTGTAGCAGGCAGGGAGTTGGTAATTCGCTGTTGGTCTGGGAATGATGATGGATGCTTGTAGCAATGTCTGTCAGAAAACGATCTTAGGGACAGTGTACAGTCACAATCAAGTTGCGTTTCATAAGTTTCTATTTTGGTGTCCGGGACAATGAAGGACAAGGCTTGAAAGAAGAATTGTGTAGAAGAGGGACAGCTTTCAGCCAGGGAGACAAGAGCTGAGGCTGGAAGTGCCTTCTCGCTGCAACCTGTGCAACCTGTGACTGTGAACTCCCAAACTGTGAATGCCCTTGATACTGGGAGTCAGCATTCTCTGATAAGGTCAGACTTGGTGGACATTGTGACAAAAAGGTGTTTCCTCAAATGGTGATACCTATGCAAGTAGCAAATTCACAAATGTAATTAGAAATGGGAATAGTGCCTAATCTGCAATTTCCTGTGGTACTAGGCTAAAGTATTCCTGTTTTCTGTGGTATGTTTAAAAGTTATCTAAGAGAGAAAAGCGGTTTTGTCGGAATATTTATGCTGTCTCCGATTGACAGTCTCTATATGATTTATGTGAATAATTTAAAATCGGTAATAAAGGAGATTCTAACTTATTATCATAAATATCAAGCTAAAAGAAGCTCGTGATCTGCGTTGAATTGAAGACAAAACCCAGTTACAGACAAAATATATATGTAATTTATTAATACAATTTATAGTGCAAAATAATATATATAATAAAATTGGCGGTAATAAAATTCAATCAATGATATGCAAAATAGTGGTAAAGACAAAAATAATTGAGAACATATATATATATATATATATATATACACAATTATGCCTTCTTATAATAATACCCCTCACTTATTTTAAAAGTCAATTTAATACTTGATTTCTCTCAGCCGACAAATGTCCGATTAAACCCAAATCTGGTTTATCTTTTATCTATATAAATATATGTATATTATCAACCATACTGGTCTAGAACTGAATTCAGTTCCTTGGAGATAATACCGTGTTTTCACTAGTATATTTTTAATCTCCCTGTATTGGATTAATTTTTAGGATGATGCTGCCGGTACACCCCAATCTTATTCCAAAACAGATACTATACACAAAGTATGGTTAATTGAATATATCTATAGATATGTATTATATTGATTAATTATCCTATAAAATATAGGTAAGGTTATACTATACCAAAATGTCAGCTAGCAGAAATCAGTTTCAATGGTTCTAAGATGGCTGCCTCCAATGACTGGCAAAATGGTCAAGATGATGTTCAGAGAGAGAGAGCGAGATCGACCCCTTCTGTCAGCCCATACCATCTTTTTATCCTATCTTAGAAAGGGCTTGGCCAAGTTTTATCATTAACTAGTGACCTCACTTTATAATTAATAGAACCTCCCTCTAGGGAAAAATATACCCTAGATCTTTGTTACCCTAACACTAGATGGCACTAGTATTCCATACAAAAATCGAAGCATTCATTTATTTCTCTATTCATATACTAGCAATAAAATGTAATCTAAGGTTTTAGACAAAACCTTGAGAAGATCTTAAAGAGACAATGAGTTTTATACTTGGTCAACTAACTTGTGTATCCTTAAGTCTTTTGACCAGACTTGATTAAATCAAGATAAATATGGCTATCTCAATTCATTGTTCTTGGATGAGACAGGGTTTGTTCATGATCACCTGTGTCCACATTTTCCCATTCCAGGAAAGAAATAATTAATTTGTGTGTTCCACTGAGACAGATTCTAAACATGACAGAGGAGTTTATACCTCATTTCTAATCTTACAATTGAATATATCTATGAGGACTATACTCTTATATATATACTATATATTCAGCACACCTATTAAAATTGATTATATAAAATCAATCTACTCCTATATTGATTAATATAAAAATCACAAAGAAAGATTAGAGTCTTTCTATTTACTAAAATCATCAGAATTCAAATAAATTGTCTTATCTAGGCCATCACATTTCATTAGACCTTGGGACATCTCCTTCTCACAAAACAGACTTAGGTAAACACTTTGGTATATATCGTAAACCTTAGGTTAGCAATTTCAGAGTAAAAAAAAAAATCCTGAATTCACTCTGCCTTAAAATAAGACAAAATGGTTGTCCCTTAGGCTCATGTCCATTCACTTATATAGGCCTTATAATTATGGACTTTATTCATACTCAATAGTTCTGACAAATCCCCCCCCCCCTTCTTCCCACGTTAGTCAAGGATCCCCTTAAGACCTAACTGGGAGAAGGTCGGAAGAATTTTCATGTTCATCAATATTGTATCTGAGTCTTTTATCGCATCATAACGTCAATCCTGGAAAAGTATATTATCATAGAAATTCTGTGTCCAATGGTTTTAGCATGTGAGAAAAATGCAAAACTTGGCACCAATCATGCCATTATTGCTGTGACTTTGTTCTCATGCATAATGTACCAATTTGGTTCCTTTCCCAAGCTAAAATGGTGATATCCGGTATCTTCATCCAATGAATGTCCTTGGATCCAGTTTCGCAAAGATTCCTGAAATATAATCTTCTTAGCCATCATTCACAATCCTGGGACATCTGAAACACGACTGTAGATTCGGGTTGATGATTAGTTCCGTCTTTAATTGGACCTCTTGAATCAATACCATCTGCACGATATCTGTATCTTTGTTGTCATCATCATCGCCAGGAATCACGTCTGGTTCCGCCCGTCCTTTTTCTATAAAGGAAAATGAAAGTATGAATACAGTATATATATATATATATATATTTATTTATTTTTTCTTTTGATATACAGTTTCCCTAGCGTTGCTATGTAAAATGCTTTATATGGAAACCCCAGAATTGGAACATCTGTGAACTGAGAGAAATCAGATTAACGCATCCTTATTCATTCTCTTATTCAGCGTCATCTTCTATGATTCTCAGTTCTGATCTTGGATGACATACTCGCAATTGATTTACATGGACCCATTTCTCGATGAAACCATCTTTGGTATTAATTTTCACCTTATAAACTACAGGTGATATTTTATCAATTACATCATACGGACCTTTCCATGATGGGAGAAATTTTCTTTCTTTTACCCGATCCCGGGCAAAGTTATAGAGATACACCCTATCTCCTACCTCATATTCTTTTTTGGTCGTTTTTAAGTCATAATAAGTTTTGTTACTTACGGCGGCTTTCTCAAGATTCTTCTGCGCGAAAGCAAACGCGTGTTGAAGATACTTACGAAGGTCCTCCACATACTGATGTGTCGTGGCTGCATTGATCAGGTTATGATCTGATGTGCGATACAACAGATGTTGAGGAAGTACCATTCTTCTTCCTGTCATCAGCTCAAAAGGTGACATCTGGGTAGCCGTACTTGGAGTAGCTCTAATGGCCATGAGTACTAATGGTAACCTTATATCCCAGTCTTTACCCGACTCCTTAACATATTTCTTAAGGATGTTGACAATAGACTGGTTATAGCGCTCAACGGATCCGCTAGATGCTGGACGATAGGCAATGTGTAATTTTCTCTTCACACCCAACATCTTCCACATCTTCGCCATTACCTCACTTACAAAGTGTGATCCACGGTCTGAATCAATCCTTAACGGTAACCCAAATCTGGAAAATACATGGTTAATCAACAAAAATGCACAGGTCTCGGCTGTGTTATTGCGGGCCGGTAAACACTCTACCCATTTTGTAAACACACAAGTGACGGTTAACATGTATTTATTTCCTCGGGATGACCGGGTAACAGGACCAATAAAATCGATTTGGATGTCAGACCATGGTAATGAAAAACCTTTCTTCTGAAGTGGAGCACGATGTTTAGGACCTTGCGGTTGAAATTGCGCACATACCAAACAACCTTGACAATAACTCTGGACATCCTTTAACATATGAGGCCAGTAGGCATAATCACGTAGTGACTCATATGTAATCTTTTCTCCACGATGACCAGCTGTAGGTGCATCATGGGCATGCTGTAACATTAAACCTCTAAATGTAGTAGGAACTACCCACTGCTGAATACCATTTTTAGAGGATCTCATTAATAACCCATCCTGAATACTAAATTGAGATTTGGATTTCATAAGTAATCGGAGGTCTTCTTTTTGGGTAAAATTATCCTCCGATATGGGATTATTATTAGGATCCTCAATATGTTTATAGAAGATTCCCAATATAACATCTTCCTTCTGGCTTTTGATCAGATCCTCACTAGAAGATTCTTGGCTCCATTGAACTATACTATTTTCAGTTTGGGCCTTAGCCTGTTGTCTAGTGATAGCGTCAATGGGAATCATCTCTAGTAGATTATCTATATTCACATGATCACCATTTATGGCTCCTTGTTTGGCTAGTTTGTCAGCTAGGTCATTACCCTCTTTATCTTTATTTTGGGTTTTGGAATGACCTTTAGTCTTTTTCCAATAAATGGTTAGATCATTATGTCGGACTAGCTCATCTATGGCACAAAACAACTTGGCGTGTTTCACTGGTTTGTTATTGGACCGTAACATATGACTCCTCTTCCATGTGGGCATATATTCTACAAAACTGTTCCGCACATAATTTGAATCGGTAACTATGACGAATTCCTTTATATTGTGCTCTATAGCAATTTTAACGGTTTGGTAGACAGCTGCTAATTCGGCTACCTGGCTACTCTTAGCACCAATACTATAACCTATTGAAATACTCGGGCACCCATCTATCCACGTGATACCAATTCCTGCCACTAGTTTTCTTTCATCCCCTACAATGGTGTGGTAAGCACAACCATCTATGTACGCACAAGGGAGTAGAGAGCAATAGTCGTCTTCATACGCTTTGTAAGGGGAAGATTTTTGTTCCTCTAGAAAATCATCTATCAGTTCTTCCGTTTGAGAATTAGCAGCGCAATTATGCAGTTCAGCAAGTCCTTGGGCTACTGGACACTTTTTATTTTGCTTATACTGAACTTCCAACGGCCATCCTTGTAAAGACAAGGTCCAAGCAGTGATCCTGCTGTTAGACAAGTTACCATCCCTAATTTTATCACTCTGTAGATATTGTAGGGGTTGATGGGCCGTTTCAACAATGATTTTCTCACCCTGTACAAAACTTCTAAAGTTTTGAAGCGCCCAGACTGTGGCTAGCAAAGCTTTTTCACAGTTGCTAAACTTTATTTCTACTGGTGACAGTGATTTACTTGCATAAGCTATAACTTTATGCAATTTATCCTGTTTTTGGCATAGGACAGCACTAATACTAAGATTTGTAAAACCAGTTTCCAGATAAAAGGGTTTACCCCCCTCGGGATAAGCTAGACATGGGGCTTGGGTGAGTCTCTTTTTAAGCTCAGACATAGCTTGTTCCTGATCCTCCCCCCATGTCCAGGGTACACCTTTCTTTAACAATGTCAGCAATGGTTTACTAATCTCAGCATAGTTATCAATGAATTTACGAGAGTAATTCATCATACCCAGAAATGATCTTAATTCACTAATGTTGGTAGGCGTTTTAGATTTCATAACAGCCTCCACCTTTTTCTTCTGGGGATTCAAGCCTTCACAGGTAACCTCATGTCCAAGGAAATTTACCTTAGTTCGACACCACTGGGCTTTCTGTAAAGAAATTTTCACACCTGCCTCTTTCAACTGATTCAGTACATGCCTAATTTCTTGAATATGCTGGTCAAATGAAGTACTTTTCATCAAAATGTCATCTACATAAGTTAAATTTCCTCTTTCTGTGGCATCAGGCATAGCCTTATGTAAAAATACAGCAAATTCATGACCTGAATTTATGTACCCAAACGGTAGTCTAGTCCAGGCAAACTGTTCTTTACCAAAAGTAAAGGCTAATTTGTATTGATCTTCAGGGCTTACTTTGATGGTCCAATATCCCTGAGCGCAATCTAAGGTGGTAAAGATCCTAGCGCCTTGCATTTGTACCAAGCATTGGTCTATATACGGCACGGGCCAGCCGGACATATATACACGTTTATTTAGCTGACGAAGATCAGCACATAAACGCCATTGACCATTCGGTTTAAGAATTCCAAGAATAGGATTGTTATAAGAACTGTGCACTGGTCTTATAATACCTCTCTCCTTGAGATTTTGGATTATTTCCGCTAGCGAGTCGTAACAAGCTAGTGGAAGACGATATTGCTTGATATAAACGGGAGGTGCCTCAGGATCAGTCTGGATCCTGGCAATGTGTATGTCAGTCAGACCACAATCAAAGGAATCTTTAGCAAAGATATCCTTGAATTCTAAGAGAACTTCCTTTAGTTGTTGTCGCTCTGGGTCATTGGAGCATCCATCAGCTAATGAGATTTGTTGCTGGACCATTTCCATAAACCCTGGAAAAACTTCTGGTTGACCTATTTCATAGGTTTCCTCCAACCTGTCAGTGAGGTCATGATTTGACTTACCTGCTTTTTCAGCAAACTCATGATATTCCTGGGCTTCCTGCTCATTGATTGTATGATCAAATGTAAGGGAGGATTCCTCTACCTTACAGGTACCTTCTTCAAGATTAAAAGGATATACTGAACTAATGGTGAACAATCCTTCAGGAGAAGAATAAAATGTTTGTTCAACCAATTGTTCTTCTGTTAGATACGATTCAGGTATTAGGCCAATAATTATATTCTGAAACCCAAAAGTATAATAATCTGAATCTAATGCCATACCAATGATAGTGTCTTTAGACAAATGAACTTCATTTGGCATTCCATTGTTCACAATTATTTGGGTTTTAAAGGTTTGTAAATTCACCATAGGGGTATGATTTACTGAAATACCTAATTGTTGCATTCTGTTTGATAGGCATATCAATGCATCACCATTCTTTAATTTTTGGCCTTTTGACACCTGAATGGGTAACAGGAAATTATTAGTACCTGGAGGGATGATTATATCTCGTGGCACTAATACACTGACTGCATAAGGCAGTATCTGGGATGACTTGAGTGCTTCATGTTCATCCATAAAACCTTCAGGATTCCCTTTTAATCTTGTCCACAATGTGGAATTCACTATATCCACATGGATAGCAAAACGATGTAAAATATCGTTGCCAATGTACATAGGATATCTGGGTTCATCAAGCACCAGGAATAAATGAGTAGCCGATTTTCCTGCAATAGAAATGGTTAATATACATTTTGCAATTATATTATGATCATCAGAATCATTATCTAAGTCATGTATCCAATTATCTTGTGGATTTGGATATCGAATCACTTTAGAATTGGCCACTTGATTTAGTAGATCTCTACTAATATAACTGTTTTCATGGCGCAAATCCAATTTAGCCCTCTTAGTTCTTCCTAAGTCATTCACCTGTACTGGGAAGAACATCTCATCATCCACCTTTTCCATTCCCACTAGGAATTGTTCGTGACCATTAAACCCAATAGGGTCAGTAGTTTCTGGGTGTAGGTGGATTGTAAGAACATCCCCTTCCAAACAGACATCTTTTACTCGTTCAGGAGACACACATATGGTGTTATCTTCCTGTTCACCTATAGTGGAATTTGGAGTGATTTGCAGGAAAGAGACATCAGGGACTTGGCTATTTCGGAAATGTACCTCAATGGAATCCGGCCTTTCCTCTATCACATGGCAGTTACGCCTATTGTGATAGGATTGTGATTGTTCATAATTAATGGGCATCCTCACTTGAGACCATATCACCTTATTAACAAAATCAATAACTGGACTTAATCTTTTCAGGAAATCAATGCCAATAATTAATCTATCAATGGGCATATCCACGATCAATGTAGGATGGCTAATTACTTTGTTTCCTACTTTAAAATCCAGCCAAGCTTTACCTAAAACCTTGAGGGCATTGCCTGAGACACTTACCAGGTTAGCATTAAAACTTTTTAACTTATACCTGTTAGAAGATACATCCTGCAATTGTTGGAAGTATTTTACAGATAATAAAGTTGCTTGGCTACCTGTATCTATCAAGGCTATTATTGGCGAGAAATTATCAAATAATTCAACTTCCATATAATATCTATTATCTATTTCTTGTATGGAACAAAGATATTTGGAATGATTATTGAAATGGTTTTCCTGCTCAACATTTAGACTTGTCCTCAACTCCTCCTCCTTCCTTTTATGAGCAGGATCGCATGTCTTCTTCTGTGCAGCTGAAGACTTTGTGTGCTGTAAGACAGAACAAACAGGTTTCCCCTCCCCCTTGCCATGTGGCTTTGTAAGGGTTAAATTCTTTTTAAAGGGAAAGACAATTATATTAGATTGCTCCACTTTACATACATTTAAGTCATCAACCCCTGCAACATTTGACATACTTACCTGCTTCTCCCCCTTTATATTTGGGGAGGATTCTCTACAGGAGGGGTTACCCCTAAAAAAGGATTTTTAGGGTTAGCAGTGATTGTTTTAGACAATTCCTCCATCCGCTGCATCAACATACCAAACTGATCTTGGATTTGATCCATTCGATCATATAGGTTACTTCTCTTTCTCCCATAATCTTTGGGAGATTGATTTTGGTACCGATATGATCGTGATCTCCCAGAACCATCTGACTCAGAACCACTTTGAGCCCTTTCTGGCCTACGTTGATATCCCCTATAATAATTATTCTGATATCTTTGAAAAGGAGGGAACCGTCTATTTCTATACTCCTTCTGGTGGTTTGGGTTCTTTTCAGCAACATTTGGACCCTTATTCCCATCTGGCCTAGGCTGAATTTTATTTGGCTCGGAAGGTCTAGGAGTTTTTAACACATCAGCATAACTTCTTTTAGGGCTTTCAAATTTTCCCTGATCTCTTTTTATGTGAGTTTCTGCTATTTCCTCACTCGCTCTTTTAAATTTTCTGTCAGGAGACTCATCACAATTTTGTATTGCAGCGTACAGAGTTGTACTCTCAGTGAGTAACCAATCCAGAGTCTTTCTGGGATGGTAATCCCTGGCCAAAATAAATTTTATTTTATTGGGCAAAGAGTCATAAAATAACTGGATAAATTCACTACCTTCAAAATTGGGATCTTTTTCAGATAAACTATAGGCATTTTTGAGGACTGACAAAAATTCCCTGGGACTTTGATTATGTCTACATTTCAGGGTAAATAAGGCCCTCCTTGCAGCAGTAGCGGACTTATAGGGACCAAATTCAGTTTTTATTTCTGCGACCACATCTGACCAAGAATCCCTACCCATATCTCTAAGGGAATTAAAGAAATACCGGTGTTTTGGTTCGAATACCCAGGTAATAAATTCAAGTTTCTGTATGTCCTTTTCTAAATGTAAAGTTTTCATGGCCTCCTCATATATTTCCAAATGACTTATTATGGAGGGTGAACCCTTTTTTGCAAATTGACCCACAGTTTCCTTGAGAAATTTGATCACTTTAGTAGTGTCTATCATGGGTTGATAAGATCTCTGTACTGAACTTTTAGAGGACCTAGGAGGTGAAATCGGTCTTAATTTAGGAAGAGAATGTTCTCTCAGAGCCATTAATTCTTCTCCATTAAAGGGGTTGTCATATTTACTTTCTGCATCTGATTCCCCCCTGGAATATTTTACCTGCACTCTATTAGAATCCTTAGGCTGTCTGAATTGAAGAGGGTCAAGATCCCGGTTATCTAACTCTGTTTGTAAATTTCTATTGTCCTTATACAACTTTTTACATTCCTCATCTAGATCCACCATAGACAATTGACATTTAGACAATTCATTAGTAGCCTGACTTAATTTCCATTCCAGAGTCCTAATAACTTCTTGCTGTTGACTGTCTCTGTCATTATATTCTGATAATTTAGCAGACCATTGTGCTAATTCACCAGAAACCATGGCCGCCTTATTTTCCATTTCAGATAAATCTTTTTGAAATTTATCAATTTCATATGCCTGTTCAACATTTTTATATTTTGCTTTTTCTAATTGCTTTGCTATTTCAATAACTAAATATACAAATTCAGGCCAAGATTGAAGGATTAATGAATCCTTATCTTTCTTATGTTTAGCTTGGGAAATGTGACAGAGATAATCAGCAAACCGGGATTTATCAGACCAGATATCATCTGCATATTCTACAGCTCTCTTTTCCAATTCAAACCTCCAATCTTTTAACTCTCTCTTAATATCCAACCTGTCATGCATATGACCCAACACAATATATTCAATTAATTCTTGAGTCTTTCTATCATGCATATCAGTCTTTACCACTGCAGCAGCAGCCTGCATGCCTTGGCTAGCCTCGCCATTGTTATCAGACATTTTTTTACTTGTTGCACTACAAGTACCACAATAACTTTATCAAATATATATTTTGCACCCCAAAATTTTGTTTCTATTACAAGCAGATCTCGGTGGGACCTCCAATTTAATGTCGGAATATTTATGCTGTCTCCGATTGACAGTCTATATGATTTATGTGAATAAATTAAAATCGGTAATAAAGGAGATTCTAACTTATTATCATAAATATCAAGCTAAAACAAGCTCGTGATCTGCGTTGAATTGAAGACAAAACCCAGTTACAGACAAAATATATATGTAATTTATTAATACAATTTATAGTGCAAAATAATATATATAATAAAATTGGCGGTAATAAAATTCAATCAATGATATGCAAAATAGTGGTAAAGACAAAAATAATTGAGAACATATATATATATATATATATATATACACAATTATGCCTTCTTATAATAATACCCCTCACTTATTTTAAAAGTCAATTTAATACTTGATTTCTCTCAGCCGACAAATGTCCGATTAAACCCAAATCTGGTTTATCTTTTATCTATATAAATATATATATATTATCAACCATACTGGTCTAGAACTGAATTCAGTTCCTTGGAGATAATACCGTGTTTTCACTAGTATATTTTTAATCTCCGTGTATTGGATTAATTTTTAGGATGATGCTGCAGGTACACCCCAATCTTATTCCAAAACAGATACTATACACAAAGTATGGTTAATTGAATATATCTATAGATATGTATTATATTGATTAATTATCCTATAAAATATAGGTAAGGTTATACTATACCAAAATGTCAGCTAGCAGAAATCAGTTTCAATGGTTCTAAGATGGCTGCCTCCAATGACTGGCAAAATGGTCAAGATGATGTTCAGAGAGAGAGAGCGAGATCGACCCCTTCTGTCAGCCCATACCATCTTTTTATCCTATCTTAGAAAGGGCTTGGCCAAGTTTTATCATTAACTAGTGACCTCACTTTATAATTAATAGAACCTCCCTCTAGGGAAAAATATACCCTAGATCTTTGTTACCCTAACACTAGATGGCACTAGTATTCCATACAAAAATCGAAGCATTCATTTATTTCTCTATTCATATACTAGCAATAAAATGTAATCTAAGGTTTTAGACAAAACCTTGAGAAGATCTTAAAGAGACAATGAGTTTTATACTTGGTCAACTAACTTGTGTATCCTTAAGTCTTTTGACCAGACTTGATTAAATCAAGATAAATATGGCTATCTCAATTCATTGTTCTTGGATGAGACAGGGTTTGTTCATGATCACCTGTGTCCACATTTTCCCATTCCAGGAAAGAAATAATTAATTTGTGTGTTCCACTGAGACAGATTCTAAACATGACAGAGGAGTTTATACCTCATTTCTAATCTTACAATTGAATATATCTATGAGGACTATACTCTTATATATATACTATATATTCAGCACACCTATTAAAATTGATTATATAAAATCAATCTACTCCTATATTGATTAATATAAAAATCACAAAGAAAGATTAGAGTCTTTCTATTTACTAAAATCATCAGAATTCAAATACATTGTCTTATCTAGGCCATCACATTTCATTAGACCTTGGGACATCTCCTTCTCACAAAACAGACTTAGGTAAACACTTTGGTATATATCGTAAACCTTAGGTTAGCAATTTCAGAGTAAAAAAAAAATCCTGAATTCACTCTGCCTTAAAATAAGACAAAATGGTTGTCCCTTAGGCTCATGTCCATTCACTTATATAGGCCTTATAATTATGGACTTTATTCATACTCAATAGTTCTGACAGTTTGCCCATGAGCAATGGCGATCTGAACATCCTCTTAGAAAAAGGTCCTTTCCATGCTCCACAATAGAGAAAATATATTTATGTCAAACATAAATAGGATAACACCCTATCATTACTGTTTTAACAGGTGAAAGATTAGAATAGAGGAACCTAAACAGTATCCTTGTTAAAAAATAAAAAGCATCTTGTACTGGTTGTGCAAGCAACCGCAGAGAAAAGAACAAGTGGCAAATTATGGTGCCTTCTGAATATAGATAGTCAATAATGAAAATAGGTCACTGTATACCATTGTCAGAACATCTGGGTAGAAACAAAACACTATCAAGGATACTGAACAGGCTCTTTTGCCCCAAAATACATGTAGATGTAGCCATTTTTTGTGAATCCTGTCCAGAATGCCAGTATATTTCACCAGGTGACAAAAAGTGTAAATTGGTTGACATTCCCTTTCAAAGAATAGCGGTGAATATTGTTGGTCCTTTTGAAAAAAGTTAAAACCGGTAACTGTTATATTCTGGTTATAAGTTATTATGTTACGCTATCCAGAGGCTATACCTTTTAAAGAGGACCTTTCACCAGAATAAAACATCTAAACTAACTATACAGACATGTAGAGCGGCGCCCAGGGATCTCCCTGCACTTACTGTAATGCCTGGGCGCCACTACATTCTCCCGGTATAGCCTCCAGTATCTTCATAGTTAGGCTCCACCCAGGGGAACCTGCCAGTGTCTCATTCTCCCATGCTGTAGCGCTGGCCATAGCCTGAGAGGCTTTTTTTTCTCTCAGGCTATGAGCTGAGCACTGCAATTGGCCAGCGCTACAACATGGGAGAATGAGACGCCGGCAGGTTCCCCTGGGTGGAGCCTAACTATGAAGATACCGGAGGCTAGAAGAACGGAGCGGCGCCCAGGTATAACAGTAAGTGCAGGGAGATCCCTGGGCGCCACTCTACATGTCTGTATAGTTAGTTTAGATGTTTTATTCTGGTGAAAGGTCCTCTTTAAGAACTATCGCTACAAAAAAAATTGCAGAGGAGATTATTATTATTATTATTATAAATTTTTTTTTGGGTCATGTTTGTATTCCTCATACTGTTTAAGTTCAGATCAAGGCTCAAACTTTCAGTCTAGGAAAATAAAGCAATTCAGGCTGTACTAACTACTCTATACGATCCCCAAACTGATGGTTTGGTAAAACGTTTCAACCAAACTCTTAAAAGAATGCTTTATAAGTTTGCGCAACATATCCAAAATAATGGGATCAATTGCTCCCATATGTGTGATTTGTATACAGAGAGGTTCCCCAAGCATCCACTACTTTCTCCCCTTTGAACTGCTCTATGGGAAACGACCAAGAGGACCACTGGATATGATAAAGGAACACTGAGGAAAAACCTGTCCCAAATAAAATAAAAACTTGGTGGAGTATGTTATTTCTATGAGGGACAAACTGAGTTGACTGATTTTGTACAGCTCAACCTGCCAAAAATGAATATTTTTCACCCGGTGATAAGGTCCTACTGTTTACTGACAACTTCTGATAAACTGCTAGCAAGGTCGCAGGGACCATTTGAAGTTTGTGTATGACTGATCACGTAGATTACAAAATCTCTATGCCTGGCAGAATTAAAGAGAATAAAATCTTTCATGCCAACCTACTTAAAAATGGGTTGATAGGCCAGCAGTTGCTTGTACTATTCTATCAGAATATGATCCAAATATTCTTGAGCAAGCTTACTCTGTATTGTCCCCAATTGCTCATAAACCTCAGAAATTAAGCGAGGTAAGGAACTTTCTGATAGAACAAAGATTTAGCCCTTTTACTGCAGAAGCATGAATGTATGTTTGTTTCTACACCTGGTCACGCTCATTTAGCCAAACATATGATTGACACTAGTGACATAAAATCTTTACAACAAAAACCCTACAGGGCACCAGAAAAACTTAAACCAGTAATAGAAGTGGAGGTCCAAACTAGTCTAAGATTAGGTGTCATTGAGCCATCTTGTAGCCCTTGGTGTTCTCCTATTGTGATTGTACCCAAGACAAATAGGGACATGAGATTCTGTATTGATTTTGGAAAGCTTAATCAGATTTTTAAATTTGAGACTTCTCCTATGCCCCGTGTTGATGACCTGATTACTAGGTTTCCACATTTGATCTGACCAAGAGCTATTGGCAGATACTACTTGAGAAAAACTCTGCTTTTGCCACGCCACAAGGCTTATTTCAGTATACTCATATGCCTTTTGGCCTACATAATATCCCTGCTACCTTTCAAAGGTTAATGGATCCTGTGATTAATAATCTTTGCTCATATTGTGAAGCCTATGTTGATGTCATTGTCTATAGTTTAGATTGGACATCTCATATCTTGCACTTAAACACTGTAATATCTGCCGTAGCAGGAGCAGGACTCAATCAATCTAGCCAAATGTACAAATAGTACAAAAAGATACAGTTTATGTAATAGGTGGTGGAAGAATCAGACTGAAAATGTCTAAAATAAGAGCAGTAAAGAGTGCCCCAATTCCAAAAACAAACAAGGAGGTACATTGCTGAGTGGACAAGTGATTGTGACCATGCATTCAATAGCTTAAAGGAGACATTTTATACTGCACCGATATTGAGTAATCCAAACTTTTCCCCAACATTTCAAGTTCAGGTTGATGTTATCCAGGATGGAGAACAAAATCCTATTCTGTATATAAGTAGGGAACTGTTCCCCAGGGAACATAAGTACTCTACTATAGGAAAAAAAAAAATGTTTAGCCATCAAAGGGGCCATTAAGAATTTGCATTATTATTTAGTAGGCAAAGAATGTATGCTCATTTCTGGTCATCATCCTTTATTTTGGCTAGTTTACAGCCTTATCAATTCTCAGTACAGTATAAACCAGGAAGCCAGCATAAGAATGCTGACCATCTATCTTGGTACCCAAGTCCAAGAAAACTATTTTGTGGAAGGACAATCTTCAACTTGAGCTTGGGGGTATGTTAGGGGTGAATATGTCATTAGTTTGTCTGTGTGTGCATCTGTATGTCTTCCTTTACGCTTTCCTTTTCTTGCTGGCCAGCAAACCGATCTATCTGTCCACTGTTACTTCTGCAGACAGACTAAGGCATTGTTCACATCACCTTGGCTGCATTACAGGGTTGATTAACCTATGTGAGGCATAGCTGCAGTGAAACAAAGTCTTTTTGTTTCTTTAGTATAACGAGGGACACTTTTTGGAAGCTTTATATTATGAAAAAGCATAACAATTTCATCTCTATTTTGCTTTGGGATACCTAAATAATTAACATTTCTAAAACCCGTTTTGAATAGTTTGAGGGGTGTAATTTCTAAAATGGGGTCATTTGTGGGGCTTACATAATAGAACCAACCCATAAAGTGACTTCTGAACTGGTCCTTAAAAAAGTTGACTTCGGAAATCTTCTTAATTAAAAAAATTGCTTCTAAAATTCTAAACCTTCTAGCGTCCTAAAAAAATAAAATTACATTACTAAAATGATGCCAACATGTGGGGAATATGTTGGCATCATTTTTGCAAAGTAATTAATTTTATTTTTTTCGGACGCTAGAAGGTTTAGAATTTTAGAAGCAATTTTTTACATTTTTTAAGAAAATTTCCAAAGTCAACTTTTTTAAGGACCAGTTCAGTTCTGAAGTCACTTTGTGGGGCTTACATAATAGAATCAACCCATAAATGACCCCATTTTAGAAATGACACCCCTCAAACTATTCAAAACTGGTTTTAGGGCTCTTTCACACTTGCGTTCTTTTCTTCCGGCATAGAGTTCCGTTGTCGGGGCTCTATGCCGGAAGAATCCTGATCAGTTTTATCCTAATGTATTCTGAATGGAGTGAAATCCGTTCAGGATGTCTTTAGTTCCGGAACGGAAAGTTTTTGGGCTGGTGAAAATACCGCAGCATGCTGCGCTTTTTGCTCCGGCCAAAAATCCTGAAGATTTGCCGCAAGGCCGGATCCGGAATTAATGCCCATTGAAAGGCATTGATCCGGATCCGGCCTTAAGCTAAACGTTGTTTCGGCGCATTGCCGGATCCGACGTTTAGCTTTTTCTGAATGGTTACCATGGCTGCCAGGACGGTAACGTTTAGTGGGGAGCGGGGGAGCAGTATACTTACCATCCGTGCGGCTCCCGGGGCGCTACAGAGTGACGTCAGAGAGCCCCAAGCGCATGGATCACGTAATCGCATGGCACATCATCCATGCGCATGGGGCGCTCTGACGTCATTCTGGAGCGCCGCACGGACTGTAAGTATACCGCTCCCCCGCTCCTACTATGGCAACCAGGACTTTAATAGCGTCCTGGCTGCCATAGTAACACTGAAAGCATTATGAAGACGGATCCGTCTTCAAATGCTTTCAGTACAGTCCGGATCCGGCGTGTAATTCCGGCAAGTGGAGTACATGCCGGATCCGGACAACGCAAGTGTGAAAGAGGCCTTAGAAATGTTATTAACCATTTAGGTATCCCAAAGCAAAGGGTTAACAACAAAACAAACCTAAATATTTATTACCTTAATTCTGCAGTTTGCAGAGACACCCTATATGTGTTCGTATACCGCTGTTTGGGCACATGGCAGCGCACAGAAGGCAAGGAGCGCCATATGGTTTTTGGAGGGTAGATTTTGCTGGAATGGTCTTTTTTACGCGCCATGTTGCATTTGAAGAGGCCCTGAGGTAACCATACATTGAAAACCCCAAAAAAGTGACCACATTTTGTAAACTACACCACCCAACGTATTTTTAAGAGGTGTAGCGAGCACTTAACTCTGTTTCATGAAATTTTTAATACTTGGTGTGAAAAAAATATTATTTTTTTTGTACAAGAATATGGTGCTTTAGGCCCATGATAATGAAAACGGATCCATTTTGACTTGCACTGAGTCAATGGGAGGCGGATCCGTTTTGCAAGCAGCGTTTTGGTGTCCGACCTCCAGAGTGGAATGGAGGCTTAACGGAGGCAAACTGATGCATTCTGAACGGATCTTTATCCATTCAGAATGCATTGGGGCTAAACTGATCCGTTCTGGGTCGCTTGTGAGAGCCCTGAAACGGATCTCACAAGCGGACCCAGAAATGCCAGTGTGAAAGTAGCCTAACATGGAATTTTCATGGTTTTTAAGAGCAATAACTTTTTTTATTTTTTGTTGAATGAGCTGCATATGGCTTATTTTGTGCGAGACAAGCTGCAGTTTTTATTGGCACCATTTTGGCATACATTTTGGCATACATTTGGCTTTCCAGTTGCTTTTTAGATCATTTTTTGAGAGGTGAAGTCACAAAAAAATCAGTTTGGTGTCATTTTCTATTTTTGTTTTTACACCGTTCACTTGATGGGGTAGATCATGTGATATTTTTATAGATCCGGTCATTACGGACGCAACTATACCAAATATGTCTATTTTTTTTTTTTTTACCTTTTGCACATAACATTTTTAAAGAAAAAAAATTCATGTTTTTGTCTTGCCATTTTCTTAGCCATATTTTTTTCACTTTTCTGGCTATAGTTTTGTGTGAGGGCAGTTTTTTTTTATTTGTTGTCATGTGATATTTTTGTAGAGCCAATTGTTATGGATGCAGCGTTACCAAATTTGTATAATTTTTTTATTTTTATACATTTTACACTAAGCATTTTTAGAAAAAAAATCATGTTTTCATAGAGCCATATATTTTTTCTGGCTATGGTCTTCTGTGGGGGCTATTTTTTTGCGGGATGAGTTGACGTTTTTATTGCTACCACTTTGGGGTACATCTGTCTTTTTGATTGATTAACATTATGTTTTTAAGGAGGTGAGCTCACTAAACAGTTTTGTTTTTATGGCATTCATCTGATCTGATGGGGTAGATCATATGATATTATTATAGAGCCAGTCATTGCACACGCGGCGATACCAAATATGTCTATTTTATTTATTTTTTCTATTTTTTTGACTTTTTTTTATAGATTTTTTTTATGCAGCGTGTGGATACTGTACAACACAGTGGACTTGCCACATGAAAATCTATGGTGACAAATCCACAGCATTTCAGTCACATAAGAACATACCCTAAAACTGTATTTTATGTATAGATACACAGACAAAAATGAAATGGATAGATAGATTTTGACATTTATTGAAAGAAAAATAAATAAAATGAAAGAAAGAAATGTTTTAGTTGCTCTATACATATCAGTCTACCTCTCTAGCAGGCTGTGATGAGATGGAGATGATAGTAACTTTATATAAGTTTATTTTTTATACACAAACTTTTGCATAATTACTGTGACTAGATGTCACAGTAATCGCATACCCTGGAAACCATTCTCATTGGTCTGGAGGCAGCAGAAGTCAGAGGTAATATTGGGCTTTTGCAATCTCCCTCAAACAGCCCTTAGGAGCGGGAAATCATTCAAACACTGGTGAACGCTGTAACTGGATATTACAGCGCTCACATGCCATGGAGACCATGCTGATTAGTCTCCAGGTGAAAGGAGCTACTGAATTTACCGATCTCCCTCTCCTACCAGCGCTAATGAGAGGGAACATTGGATATTACAGCGCTCACATGCCCTGGAGACCATGCTGATCGGAAACCAGGGCTTACAGTTTTGCATTTCCATCACAATGACTAGTTTACATACCTATCTCCCTCTCTGATAGGCAGTAACGAGAGGGAGATGGTACAAGCATTTGTGATTGCTTTGACTGACCAGGAAACAAAGGTCTCAGGGTAAAGTTCCATGGTCTTGGCTGTCAGGAGGCAGCAGAGTCACGGAGCTTCTATGTACAGGGGGGAACGCTGCAGGGTATTTTAGAACGTCCATTCAGCGATAGAGATCAACTACCCGGTCGTTTATAGTCAATGGGCAGACGGGAAGTAGTTAAGGATGGATGGCACAACAGAACTTCCAGATGCAAGTGTGTATGCATACTTTGTTCTGCTGCAAAACATTACCCTCGTTGCACCAAGGGGCTCATTTGCATGTAATTAAAACACAAGTATCTCGGGAATGGGGCTACTGATGAAGATGGGGCAAAGTAAATTGGATTCAGCTTCCAAGCCTACATCTACAAAATATTTAGGATTTATATGCAGATATGTATTTGAGAGCTTTAGTATTATTGTTACCATACCCTTACACTGTCAGACAAGTGTAGGGTCAAACTCTTCATATAAGGAATAGTAGCATATAGTCACCAATTTATTTCTAGGAAGATTGTCAGAGTAAGGCTACATGCACACGGCCATTGTGTGTTTTGCGGTCCGCAAATTGCAGATCCACAAAACACGGATGGCATCTGTGTGCATTCCGGAAAACTGACAGGAATAGGATAGGTTATATATATATAATATTTTTTTGTATTATTATTTTTTTGCGGGGCCATGGAACGGAGCAACGGATATGGACAGCACATGGCACCATTGAAGTCAATAGGTCTGCATCCAAGCCGCAACAACGGTCGTATGAATGAGGCCTAACAGACGAACACGGTGCTCCACCATTGTTATTTAATGGAAAATACAAGTATTTACTGAATCAGAAATTTTAGGAAAGCATGCAAGGCTTTCCTTTCCATTCACAAAACTGTTGCCAGGTTAAAATAAAGGGAACTTCAGTTTTACAACTAATCTGAGTTTTTTTATTCGATGTCTGACACCTATCAAACACATTTATTCTTTTGTTTATAAAAACCTCACAGGAAAACATTTGGTGTGGCTCAAAAAATACATAGCAAGTTCCCTTTTATTTTCTTGTACATAACTGCCTTTTGTCTAACCAATAAAAGCATAAAACACTTGTTTGCTTATTAATTATTTGGACCCTAATTAAGAACATTTTCTGTTATTCTGACTTTTAGTGAATGCTACCGTCGGATTGAACACTTGAGAAATCGTAAGGAAGTTCTGCATATCACACTGATGGATGCTGTGAAAAGAAAACTCTGCAAACATGAGGAAGGCGATATTGGGAGTGACGATGAAGATATTCTGCCAACTATGCTGACTCAAAGCTGGCGGGAAAAGGGTGTTTTCCTTTAGACAAAATAGAATATAAATGCACTATATCTTTTAGTTCTGCACATCTTTTATTAAACATCCCAAGTTTCTATTTGAAATAACTTCAGTATTAGTATCGAAACAGTTCTTGTTTATGTAGGTTGCGTTGTTATATATATTTTTTTTTTAATAGACCCTTTGTCTTGTACTATCCAGAGCCCTAATATTTGCCAATTAAATTTGTTCTTTTTTTCCCTCACTATTTTTTACAACTGTAACAAATGTTTTTGGGCTCTCAGAAAACTCTCCCAAACTTTTTTCTGAAGTATTTTGCAGTGGTTTTGGGTAGTTAAGAATTATTCAAATGCACAAATATAATTGTAATAAACTGGTAGGACGACAGGCACACTACATCTGGTAATACGCGGCGAGAAAAAACGTGCAGAGGGAATGAATTTAATAATACTGGCCAATTTGTTGCATAAAATGTATAAAAAAATAAAATAAACAAAAAAAAGCCAAAAGGAAGTGACCCCCAAAAATATTCAATAAAAAATCTAACAAATATTGACAAAAAAGGCGTCCTAGCTGTCTACTGTATATAGGGGAATCTAGATATTATACACATTTTCTTTTGGATTCAGATCTTAAAGATTTTTTTTTTTTGCTTTAAAAAAAAAGCAACCAAATCTAACATGTTACTTGAAAAAATTGTACTGTTCGTTAGGCTTCAGTCACGTACTGTACATATTGTACTACTGTACATTACGTACTATAACAGCAGTCGTGTTGGAATAGAGTCTGTGTGTACAGACTGAAATATTAGAAACTGGATTGCGTTCACAGTAAAATGTTATAAACCCAGCTTTCTCTTTTGGATTATGATTTATGGAGTGGAAACCCTGTACTCCAACACCCAGTCAAACACAGGGTACTGTTAATCGTTATACAACACTTCATCTAAATGACGGCGATGGCTATTGGGGATGAGCGAACCCAAACATTACGGTGACTGGTCACACGGACATTTGCCTGAAAGTCCATGTTCAGATTTTAAATAAAGCTTATTGAATGGTTGCAGCGTTTAAGCTGTGGGCACTTGGAAGCCATCACAGTCATGGCTTTGATTGGCCAACGCAGCACGTGACCCTTCATGCATAAGTGCCGGATCAGTTGTTTCGCCGCCATTCTGCTCTGACTAGTGTAGGGACAGAACGCTGCTGTTCTGTGGGACGGTTAGGGTTTTAATGTCGCTGATAACTTTGTGAGTGATCTATAGGCATTTTTGTGAGTGCAATGCAACATCTTTGCACCAGTGACACAGAAATACAATAATTAATAGGGCTGGTAGATCTGTGAGTGACCTGTGTAGCCATGTTTTGGGGTTCCTAATTCCGCATTTGCATCTGACTTTTTGTAATAGGAGAATTAATCAGTCAGTTAATTGTGTCTGTGACATAAAGCCATTTTTTAGGGTTCATAACACGGCATTTGCATTCCTCTTACTGTAATAGGAGACCTAATAAGTCTTTTAAATGTGTTGGTGACATAAAGCCATTTTTGGGGGTTCATAATTCCGCGTTTGCACCCATGACACAGAAATACAATTGTTCTTCTGTTAGCCAATTCTTTGGTTGAACGTAAAAAAATTAGAGCATCAAATAGGTGGCTGTGGTGCTGTTGGTCTTGGTGGAGCTCCTGCTGCCAGCTACAGCGCCAAATTAAACAACTTCCTCTGGTGCATGTAGGCGACAGGACGTCCTGCGTGATTTTGTAGGCCCGAATACCGTTCTAAAAATTGTGAGGCAAGAACAAGTAGAGGTGGTAGCAGATTGAATGGCTGACAGTTCCTCTAGTTCCTTCACATTGTCTCCCATCCAGTCCCCTGTTGAAAGCGCATAGTTGCACCGGCAGCCCATGGGCACCTGTCTTCCACCTCACCCCCTTGGACATCAGCCAAGCAGTCTGAGCCCTAAGTCATGCAGCAGTCACTTAAGCTTTTTGATGACTGCTGGTGACGGTTCCTGGGCCATCCACCTATCCCTGCCCCAGAAGTGGAAGAGATTAAGTGCACTGATGGCCAACCACTTATATTTGAGGATGAGGACGTGGGAGGAACGCTGCAGCACGTCTCTGATGATGACGAAACTCAGGTGTCAACTGCTGCGTCTTTCTGCAGTGTGCACATGGGCAAGGAGGGCAGGAGTGGGTGGAAGATGAGGTTCTAGAGTGACCTTGCATGGCATTCAGGTCATCAGAGTGACATGTGCAGTTCAGAGGAAGAGTTGGGGGTCACGCAGGGCCAGCTGTACAGCAAGAGAGTGGTCCAGGGTGCACCAAAGTCAGGACAGGGTGCACCAAAGTCAGCTCAGAGTTCTCTGGCGTGGTAGTTCTTCAGGCAATGTGCTGATGACAAGATACGGGTGGTTTGCACGCTGGTGTAGTCAGTCTGAAGTGAGGCATAAATGTTCTAAACATGAGCACCACCTGCATGACCAGGCATCTAACTGCAAGGCACGAGCTCCCTGAAAGATCTGAGGCTCCTGCTGCTCCCTCTTCTGTTGCACACTCTGCCTCTTCCTCACCCTCTGGACTTACAGGGCCACCTGGCACCCCTCAAAGAGAGGATGTGACAGCAACACCACCACCATCAGTGTCACTGAGCATCTACACACTGTCCCATGCAAGCGTTGAACTGTCTATCCCCCAAACACTGGAGAGAAAGAGGAAGTACCCACTTACCCACCCGTGAGCCCTGGCCCCAAATGCCAGCATTTTAAAATTCTTGGCCTTTGAAATACTGCCAGTCTGGTGGCGACAGTTTTAAAAACTTGATGACTGTGTCTGTCCCACAGTACGTGGTTCCCAGCTGCCACTACTTTTCCCGACGGACCATCCCTGTCCTGCGTGAAACCTGGTAGAAAAAAAATCAGGTGTGCTGCGCAACGCTATCAGTGGCAAGGTCAACATAACAGATATGTGGACCAGTAAGCACGAACAGAGTAGAGAGGTATACCAGCCATTGTTGTAGTTCAGTGCAGTTAGTTGTGAGAGTTAGGTTCTTATATAAATTATATAAAACATGTTTTCTATTTGATCACTGGAGGGCAGCTGATCAGCTATATAAGGCACATGGTCTTTGTTCCAAAATCACTGGGGGGGGGGGGGGGGGGGTGACAGTTTTTAACATTTAAATACACCAATAAAACTCAGGGTAAGAAGTTGCAGAACTACTTCCATCTAGTTAAGGAACCAATTACCTCTTCCAATGTAACATAGTACATAAGGCTGAAAAAAGACATTTGTCCATCCAGTTCGGCCTGTTATCCTGCAAGTTGATCCAGAGGAAGGCAAAAAAATATAAAAAAATCTGTAAGGTAGAAGCCAATTTTCCCCACTTTAGGGGAATAAAAAATTCCTTCCCGACTCCAATCAGGTAATCAGAATAGCTCCCTGGATCAACGACCCCTTTCTAGTAGCTATAGCCTGTAATATTATTACGCTCCAGAAATACATCCAGGCCCCTCTTGAATTCCTTTATTGTACTCACTATCACCACCTTCTCAGGCAGAGTTTTTCATAGTCTTACTGCTCTTACTGTGAAGAATCCTTTTCTATGTTTGTGTACAAACCTTCTTTCCTCCAGACGCATAGGATGTCCCCTCGTCACAGTCCTGGGGATAAATAGATGATGGGATAGATCTCTGTACTGACCCCTGATATATTTATACATATTAATTAGATCTCCCCTGATGTAACACCCTTTTTGTCTACCTCATACCTACTATATAAGAGAATGTATCTTTAATAAAATCAGAGAATTTTGCATGATTCCAGCTTGTCTTGGTCTCATTGTGAAAGCTGTACGAGTTCATACCTATAATCCTAATTGATTTGGCACCACACAAAGAAGACTAAAATCGCTAGATTGGCGATAACAAATTGGCGTCCCTGAGTGGGCAGATTCAGCCTGAATAGCATCTATTTAATCAAGGAAGAAAGGCTTGATAGTTTAGACAGTTTATAGTCTCATATCCTGTGACATAGGGTTGGAACCCAGCCAGACTCTGACAAGAATTCTGGGAGTAGTGAGTGTAGGACTGCGACAGCGTGTCTCCTAATTGTATAAGTAGCAACCGAATATCTTTAAGACTGTGTCCCTTAGGATAAGTATTGCTTTAATACTTTTAGACTGTGAGTCCCGAAAGCTAAATAACAGTTGTATTTTTAAGACTGAATGTCCCTATTAGGTTCAGAAGAGACGGCATAGTTTTAAGACTAAGTACAATAATGCCAAAAATTATAGTGCTAATGCTACGCTTATTTATAAAGTGAGATGCTTGGCCAATGCATTTTGTACAAAACCATCAGAGCCCGTCTGCCGAACGTCAAGGCGATCTCTGTTAGACGGGTCCTAACACTAAATACTACCTGTTATGCACCATAATGGCCGCCATAAAGTTCAGGGAGTGTTGGATCCACATGCATGCTGGATCCACTCTGCTTTTTACCATTTTTGGTGCCATTACGGCCTCCATTACAAGGGATGCAGGTACCAACATGCATGCTGAGCTCACTCTATACCTTTCCTTGTGCCAGACTGCTTCCAATGGATGTAGTGAGAGCAGGCAACAGCTTTATACTGAAACTAATTAAAATCAACCTATGGGGCAGACATATTAGCCTGTCTACCCCATAGGTTGATTTTAATTAGTTTCAGTATAAAGCTGTTGCCTGCTCTCACTACATTCATTGGAAGCCGTCTGGCACAAGAAAAGATAGTGGGCTCGGCATGCATGTTGTTACCTGCATCCCTTGTAATGGAGGCCGTTACGGCACCAAAAATGGTAAAAAGCAGAGTGGATCCAGCATGCATTTGGATCCAACACTCCCTGAACTTTATGGCGGCCATTATGGCACATAACAGGTAGTATTTAGTGTTAGGACCCGTCTAACAGAGATCGCCTTGACGTTCGGCAGACAGGCTCAGATGGTTTTGTACAAAATGCATTGGCCAAGCATCTCACTTTATAAATAAGCATAGCATTAGCACTATAATTTTTGGCATTATTGTACTTTATCTGATTTGCAGGGTGCTGCTGCATTGTCTTTTTTTCCTCTAGGTCTTTGCCATGGCGGCGTGCACCTGCGCAAAGGGAGATGCTGACTAACCCCCTTTTTTTTGCATATTTCCAAAATTTTAGGTAAGTAGGAATAAAATAATAATTAAAAATGGGTAATTCTAGTGTCACAGGATGTAATAGCAAATTGTTAACAGCTGCAGAGATAATGGTGGAAAGCAAAATGTGGCCACAGGAGGAAAAAAGGCGCTCATAGGGTATGTTCAAAAAACCCTCCAAACACAGGAAGTATGGTTCTGCTCACCTGTTTTTGTTGCACCTAATTTTGGGTGCAACTACAATAAAGGCGAATAGGAGCGATTAGGTCTAGCTGGTTGGTGCTGCCGATTTCATCCGTATTCACTTTTGGCGGGGGCCAGGCCGCCGTCTGGGTCAGCAAATATGGTAATTTTCCACTGGACTGGGAAGGTCGACTGGAGGGGATTTTCAAACCAATAGGTTTTTTATTGTGACACCGCATTTCGTGATTCTTTTTTAAGTCTAAAAGATATACATACAGTCATATAAAATGAGACCACAATGACTGGGGCAAAGAAATAAAAAAAAGAATAATACAAGAATTGTAACTACCAAAAAAAGTGATAAAAGGAATAATAATAATATGACCGTCACGTGGATAGATAAATAAGTGGATGAAAGGATAAAACGGCGCCAATTTAGGATGACAGGTAAAAGCAGGCGTTTATAAGAGGGTGGTGATTAAAAGCTGTTCTAAAGTACGTATATATATAAAATTCATATGCAATTAAAAATTATCTGCGATAAAAATTTAGTTTTGCATACCTATAACAATTTGATCAATCTGAAAAGCGCAGAAGCGGTGGTATAATGCCACTATAGTGTCACTTCTCTGGTGTGAATGGTAAACTGTTGCTATGGTAAGTGAACCTATGAAAGAAGCGATTCGGGTGGTAGCTAGAAAAGGATGGCATAATGTGACATTGTATATACTAGAATGGTGTATTAGGTGTACTATAAAACTAGTAATTGCCCTAAGAGGCATGTGGATTGGGGGGGGGAACAGAGAGAATTGCCTAACAATGAGCAGCACTGGAGACATACCTATGGAGAAGCTGCTGATGAAGAATGCGTTGCTCCAGGCGTCTGGTTCGTGCGGCATCCAGATCCTGTGTGCTGGAAGCGCGCGCTGGGCCAGCATGCAAAGAGAAGGGAACCGTGGGCGGGGACAAGGCGGCTGGGATGGGCGGTGATGAAGTGACCGCCCCAGCTGGGCGGAGGTGGCTGAGTAATGCTGGCATGTGGATGTAGGATTGGGAGTATTAGTGGGCGGAGCCTGGTGATGCGATGAATGACCACCCCACCTGGGCAGAGGTGCCGGGTGATGCTGGCACATCAATGTAGGGGTGGGCAGAGCCTGGTGATGCGATGGGGCGGCAACCCTGGCTGAGCGAAGACCGTCATCCTGGGGATGCTGTCTGGGTGAAAGGACGATGGAGTGGGTGGGAATGAGTAGGGATTGGGGTTATTGAAGTGTGCTGGAACTATGGAGATGGCATCACCCAGCCGCCTCCACCCAGCTGGGGCGGTCACTTCATTGCATCACCAGGCTCCGCCAATACTCCCACTCCTACATCCACGTGCCCACATTACTCAGCCACCTCTGCCCAGCTGGGGTGGTCGCTTCATCCCCGCCCATCCCAGCCGCCTTGTCCCCGCCCACGTTCCCTTCTCTTTGCTGGCCCAGCGCACGCTTCCAGCGCACAGCAGCTGGATGCCGCACATGCCAGACGCCTGGAGCAGCGCATCCTCAATCAGCAGCTTTTCCATAGGTATGTCTCCCAGTGCTGCTTATTGTTGGGCAATTCTGTGTCCCCCCTCCCCCCATCCACTTGCCTCTTAGGGCCATTACTAGTCCTATAGTACACCTAATACACCATTCTAGTATATCCAATGTCACATTATGCCACCACCTGAATAGCTTCTTTCATAGGTTCACTTACCATAGCAACAGTTTACCATTCACACCATACAAGTGACGCTATAGTGGTATCATACCACCGCTTCTGCGCTTTTCAGATTGATCAATTGTTATAGGTGCGCAAAACTTAATTTTTATTGCATATGAATTTTCTATGTATACGTATTTTAGAACAGCTATTAATCACCATCCACCTTTAAAAGCCTGCTTTTAGCTGTCATCCTAAATTGGCGCTGTTTTATCCTTTCATCCACTTATTTATTTATCTATCCATTTATTTATATATATATATATATATATATATATATATATACAGAAAATGGACGGCACTCCAGTCAGATGAAAAAAATGTTTCCTTTATTCAACCATCCGGTGCAACGTTTCGGCTCTAAATGAGCCTTTTTCAAGCAGAGATACAATGTGACCAAGAGCAATTTTTATAGGTGAATCAATTAGTGAAAAAATCTTGAGAACTCGCCCCACTCTGGGTGTGTTTACAAAAGAATGTGAGCAAATCTTAAAGACACATCCCACGCTGGGTGTGTTTACAAAAATATAAGTGCAGCAATGACAGGTGAAAATAGATAAAACAATGAATGATAAAAAAGAGGGACCACGCATGTCCCACAATTGCATATTACAAGTGCATAACATATTCCATTATGCACTTGTAATATGCAATTGTGGGATATGCATGTTCCCAGCGTGGGATGTGTCTTTAAGATTTGTTCACATTCTTTTGTAAACACAAACCATCGGGCCTGTCTCGGATTCATACGCCTGGCCGACTCCAAGTACGCCAGATTCTTATGGTCGGTAAAAACGGTGATGGGGTGCCTGGCCCCCTCCAACCAATGGCGCCATTCCTCGAAAGCCAACTTGATGACCAACAACTCCCTATCTCCCACATCCATAGTTTCTCTCTGCCGGGGAGTTTTTTTAGAGAAAAAGGCACAGGCTCGCCACTTGGCAGGAGAAGGGCCCTGGGACAAAACCGCACCCACACCCACCTCGGAAGCATCCACCTCAACAATAAAAGGTAAGGAAACATCGGGATGCACCAAGACGGGAGCAGACGCAAAACTCTCTTTAATCTTAGAAAAAGCTGCAAGCGCCTTCTCCGACCAAGAGGAAAAATCCGCCCCCTTTTTTGTCATGTCAGTGAGGGGTTTGACAACAGAGGAATAATTCAAAATGAACTTTCTGTAATAGTTTGCAAAACCCAGAAAGCGCATCAATGCCTTCTGATTCTCAGGAAGCTGCCACTCCAGCACAGCACGGACCTTCTCCGGATCCATGCGAAAACCAGAAGCCGAGAGGAGAAAACCCAGAAATTGAATCTCCGATACCATAAAAACACATTTCTCCAGCTTGGCGTACAATTTATTCTCCCGCAGAATCCGCAGAACCTGAAAAAGATGATCCTGATGGGTCTGAACATCAGGGGAAAAAAATCAAAATATCATCAAGATACACCAATACAAATTTCCCCATTAAATGGTAGAAAATACTGTTAACAAAATGCTGAAAGACGGCTGGAGCATTCATTAGGCCGAAAGGCATAACGAGATTCTCAAAATGCCCGTTAGGGGTATTAAAGGCTGTTTTCCATTCATCCCCCTCTCTGACCCTGACCAGGTTGTATGCGCCTCTCAAATCCAATTTGGAAAAAACCTTGGCCCCAACAATTTGGTTGAAGAGGTGTGGGATCAGAGGAAGGGGATAGGGATCGTGAATCGTGATACGGTTCAGCTCCCTAAAATCTAGGCAAGGTCTCAGAGAGCCATCTTTCTTTTTAACAAAAAAAAAAAAAAACAGCGGCAACAGGTGATTTTGAGGGACGAATATGCCCCTTATCGAGACTCTCAGAGATATAAGTTTGCATTCTTTCCGGTTGTGAGAGATTGTAGAGGCGTGCTTTAGGCAGCTTGGCGCCGGGAATGAGGTTAATGGGACAGTCAAACTCCCGGTGAGGAGGTAGCTCCTGAACACTGCTCTCGGAAAACACGTCCAAGAAATCAGAGAGAAATGATGGCACCGTTTTAGTAGACACCTCTGCAAAAATCCCTGAGAGACCATTCTCTCTACAAAACTCACTCCACTCATTTATTTGCCTTCCTTGCCAATCAATAGTGGGGTTATGTCTAGTGAGCCTGGGTAACCCCAAAACTAGAGAAGGCAATCCGTTAAGGACAAAACAAGATATATCCTCCACATGAGTATCACCTACCGCTAACCGGATATTGTGAACAATGCCCTTCAGGGATCTCTGTGAGAGTGGAGCAGAGTCAATAGCAAAAACAGGTATATCCTTTTCTAGTGTGCAAACCTGAAAACCATGCATGGCTACAAATTGAGTATCAATAAGATTGACGGCCGCTCCACTATCAACAAAAATTTCACAAGAAATGACTTTGCTCCCTAGCGTTACCCTGACAGAAAGGAGAAAACGGGAACTGCAGGTCAGAGGAAAAGCATCGATTCCTACATCAACTTTGCCCAAAGTAACAGATGAAGCAGAGTTTGATGATTTACCTTTTGAGGTTTTTCTCTTATTATAACTCTTAGTACAGTTCAAGAATTTCCTAGACGGACAAACATTTGCCAAATGACCATGCCCCCACAACAAAAACACACCATTCTCTGAGGACTAAATCCTCCTTTATCCCGGGCAAGTCGACCTAGCTGCATGGGCTCCTCCACAGAGGGAACCGAGAGAGGATGAGGCCCCTGCACACTGAATGAGTCCGCACCACTGCCCCTAGACTGAAAATGACTGGACAGAGAGGTCTTGTTTCTTTCTCTTAGACGCCTGTCAAGGCGTACCGCCAATGACATGGCAGACTCTAAGGACGTTGGTCTCTCATGGAAAGCAAACACATCTTTCAATCTCTCTGAGAGACCATGAGAGAACTGACTCCGGAGTGCAGCATCATTCCAACCTGAATCAGCTGCCCATCTCCGAAATTCAGAACAATAAAGCTCCGCAGACAGTTTGTTCTGGCATAAAAAACGTAAGTTAGATTCGGCCAGAGCAACACGATCCGGGTCATCATATATCTGCCCCAGGGCCACAAAAAATCTTTCCACGGATCGAAGGGAGGGATCCCCCGATGGCAACGAAAAAGCCCAAGTCTGAGCATTACCCCTGAGCAGGGAGATGACAATCCTCACCCTCTGTTCCTCATTACTAGAGGAATGGGGACACAAGCAAAAATGGAGTTTGCATGCCTCTCTGAAACAAACAAAATTCTCACTGCCCCCGGAGAACGTTTCTGGAAGTGAGACCTTTGGCTCGCAACAGACTCCATGGGCCGGAGCAGAGCCCAATGCTTGAAGCTGAGTCATAGATTGACGGAGATCCGCTACCTCCAAAGAAAGACTTTGCATGCGGTCAACCAGGTCAGAAAGCGGATCCATGTCAAAAAGGACGGTGTGGCGGATTATAATGTCACGGCTGTAAGTGAGCAACAAGAGCCTACAGTGAATAGCAACTGACCAGACCCAAACTAGGGAGGATAAAGGGTGACCCCTGTCAGACCCTAAAAGCTCTCCCTAAGCTGCTATGCACATGTCCAGATCCAGACGGTGGATCAAGACATGCCCGCGTACCTAAGGCTGATGACCACTGAAACCCCTACAATAGTGGAAGGGGCACGGCCACCGGTGCCCTGCTCAGTATATGGACGGAACCGGGGTCGCCTCAGATCCAGTCAGCAAAGAAACAGAAACACACAATGTCTGAACACTTAACTGAAGGAGCTGCAGCTGCAGTGAAAACAGATCCAAAGTCAGCAGACAATATCCGAAGTACTTGCTTCAGCAGAACACAGATCCAGTGAAAAGATATCACACAGGTGAAGATACTCAAGCGAGAGATACAGCTCAAATGAAAAGTATAATCCGCACCTCTACAAAGGAGGAGGGGTGATTTAAAGTCAGCGAAATCAAACACAGGAGGGACAGCTTGGAGGAAGAAAACAGAAAGTAAAGACCTCATCACAGGGGCGGAGAAACAGGGCAGAGGGAACTCCTCCAAGCTCTAGTAGTGACATCATCACAGGGGTGGAGAAATAGAGCTGTGAGAACGTCTCAAAGCTCTGGTAGTGACACATAGAAATGGCCACAATCACACATCAAAACATATACTACATAAGTACTTCTACAGTTTATGAAACTAGTGATCCTTTTTGTGATGGGACCTATTTTGACAATCTTTTTTTGACAATTATGTTCACATAGTAAACAACTGCCACATTTAAGCTAGGTCTACACTACGACATTTGTCGCGCCAATGTCGCGCGGCAATTTTTATAATGGCAGTCTATGGTGTCGCATAGCGACATGCTGCGACGCGACAGTCGCAACTAATTAGATTTTGTTGGATTTTCTGTCGTATGTCGCATGCAACATTTCTGCCATAGGTTTCAATGGGAATCGCGTGCGACTTCAGTGCGACATACATGCGACCAGCCGTTGTTTGGGTGTCTGATTTTTGGCACCAGACTCAAGTTTATAAAAAAGGCCACATGGGATATTCATTCTTCAGATGTCATTTTGGATTTGGAGAGGAAGCTTATGTCACATTTGTGCTTGGCAGAGGAAATTACCCCTTCAAGTGTGCCAGGTATGTTTTGTGAAGCCTTTTTTTTATATACAGAGTTTATATACATGTTTGTGATAAATTGGTTTATGTATAATAAAGTTTGCAGACAATGACTTTGATTGTGTGACTGTAATTGATGCACATTGTATTTGTAGTTATCTGGGAGTTGGCTGTCTGTGTAGTTGAGTAGTGTATGTAGTGTTGCTGAATGTGTGTGTATGTAGTTGAGTAGTGTATGTAGTGTTGCTGAATGTGTGTGTATGTAGTTGAGTAGTGTATGTAGTGTTGCTGAATGTGTGTATGTAGTGTTGCTGAATGTGTGTATGTAGTTGAGTAGTGTATGCATTGTGTTAGTTTTGTCTGCAAAAGTCTCTGAAAGTATTAATTAAATTTTTGTTAGTGCGTTAGCTTATATAAATCTAACATCTATATTGTCATTCTTTTCCAGAATGGCTGCGTCCTGACGCGAAATAGATGAAGAAACGGTCATTGCTGCTGTCCATGAAAGACCATGTATATGGGACAGCAGAGATGTCAGCTATGCAGATCATGTTAAAAGAAATAAAGCTTGGGATGAAGTTGTTACTGCAGTCTATCCGGAATGGCCATCCCTGTCATCCACCCAACAAAGTGTTAAAAGTAAGATTGACTGTAAAAATGGATTGTCTAATTACAGTGTTTGCAGAGATGTATATTGTTTGTAATTCAAGGGTCTACTTAAATAGTAATCTGCCCTGGACCACATAAAGTACACATGACAGCATGTTGTATAGTAGTGTGGTCCCAAAGGAGAAGTTATGTGACACTTTATGCTGTGGTCCATAAAGGCCCAATCAATGACATCCTGGTGCTATATATAGTTATGTCAAGACAAACTACATGTTCTTCATATTGTCATCTTTCTCAAACTATAGGGAAGGCAGTGCAAACCCAATGGCGATCGTTAAAGGACTGCTACACTCGGGAGTTGCAGCAAATTAGAGATGATGGAAGAAGTGGGATTTCACTTTGTAAGAGGAAGCAATATATATTTTTCGAGCAACTTGATTTTTTTAGACCAGTACTGGAACCAAGAAGGTAATTAGTGTTGACATTATTGAACATAGTATTTATTTGGATGTCCTATTTGTGCCGGGACTCCTGCAGACAGCATGAGCACATGGCGTCATTGGTTGCTATGACGCCGTGCACTTTATGCAGCCGCTGCTGTACAGTAATACACTATACTACTGTATTACTGTACAGCAGCGGCTGCATGAAGCGCACAGCGTCATAGCGACCAATGACACTGTGCACTCATGCTGTCAGCAGGAATCCCGGACGGGTTTCCAGGGTCCGCTCTAGGCCACGGAACACAGCTGTGTACATGAGGCCTAATCACATGTGATGGAATATGAACCGTTGATTTATATCAGGGATTGTGAGCAATAACTGGGAGTCGAGGCTGCACAGACATATAATAATGGGCCATGTAAAGATATGCAAGTGTTTTATGTTTGTAGTTGCACCTGTTTTTGCCTCGCAATCAATGATGGACATCACAGCACAAACCCTGACATGTGATGTAGTCTTTTTGGTTTCTGATTACTGTCATTTTCAGTTCCAGCGGAAATCTACAGAGAACAAGTGGTTCAGAACCTGACCAGGACAATTCAGATGCCCCAATAGAGTCAACAGCTGAGGCAGAAACGTCAAGATCCACAGAGGCCGGTTCTGCAACTTCTGCTCGTGAAAGAAGGAGACAAGCTTATTGGCCCAATATACCACTTTCAGGCCAGATAACCTCACTTCTCGATGAGCGCAGGGGACTAATGGATGATACCAACTACCATTTTACTATGTTTGCCTACACTGTCCTTAACCTCTTAAGGACACATGACGTACCGGTACGTCATGATGTCCTGGTACTTAAGGACACATGACGTACCGGTACGTCATGAATGGTTCCGATCATCGGCGGGCGGTGATCGGAACCCGGAGCCTGCTCAAATCATTGAGCAGGCACCTGGGGCAAATGCGCCGGGGGGTCCTGTGACCCCCCCATGTCGGCGATCGCAGAAAACCGCAGGTCAATTCAGACCTGCGGTTTTCTGCGTTTCCGGGTTATTCGGGTCTCTGAAGACCCGATAACCCGGAACAGGATGGTGATGGTGGTGTGATTTCACTCCACCAATCACCATCCAGCGATCCTGAGTGGTGATGGTGACATCACCACTCAGGATCGCTTTCTGATTGGTCAGTGGGCGGTCCGGCGGCAGATTCAAAAGAGGCAGGCGCTCCTCTCCTCCTTTTGTGTTCCGGAGCCGGAGGAGAGAGGAGCTGCCTGCACGTGTCTGCTGCCACCGCTGCCTGCACCCGATCTGTGCCCCTAGGACCCGATCTCTGCCACCAGCACCCCCCCATCAGGTACATGGGGACAGCTAGGGAAAGTTTGGGTTAGGCAGGGAAAAAAAGGGAAAGTTAGTTTTTTTACTTTTCATTGCATCACCCTAGTTAGGGTGTCTGGGGTCCACAGCACAGCTGTGTGACCCTAGACCCCCCAGGGGTGCTGCCACTTGCCCCCCCCTCCCCCCACTTTTTTGGGGTGCAGGATTTTTTTATTTATTTTTTGTGTACGCTGACTGTGGCCGGCACTCTTAGTGTCCGGCCACTGTTAGCGCATCGCACACCCCACCGCTGATCAACTTCGGACGGTTGATCAGCGGTTTTGAATTTTTTTTCCCCACATTTTTTGGCCTTTTTTTTTGTCAGGTTTATTTATTTTTTTGGTTAGTTTTAGGGTGAGTTCGTGAACACCCGTGCCCCCACACACACAAAATAAAGAGAGTTACACACACGCACATATACACGCAGACACACACTCCCCTATGGCCCGCCGGACGTTCTCGGCCGAGGAGGCATACGCCCAGCTTGCCTCCGAATCCGAGAGTCCCAGTGAGGATGAGGATGACCCCACATTCCTGTTGTCATCCGCATCCTCCTCATCATCTAGCGATGATGATGATGAGCTCCCAAGGCGGCGGAGACGCCGCCAGGCGGAGCAAGGGGACCGCCATGTTAGGGACCCTGTGGCCCAGCCTAGTACGAGCAGCTCTGGGGCTCGTACTGGTTTCCCAGCCCACCAGTTAAATCCACCGGAGCACCCTGCCGGTGAATTTGTCTGGTGTAGCCCAGAGCGATACGAGCCCGTGATTCCTGATTTTGTAGGCCAATCAGGAATCTAGATTTCCACAGTGGGCTACACTGAATATGACTTTTTTCGTCATTTTTTCAGTGACCCACTGGTAAATCTGATGGTGGAGCAGACGAATCTGTACGCCCAACAGTTCGTCGCTCAACACCCGGGCTCCTTTTTGGCCAGGCCCGGTGGCTGGACGCCGGTCAGTGCAGCCGAAATGAGGACATTTTGGGGCCTCGTGCTGCATATGGGCCTGGTCAAGAAACCCAGTGTCAGGCTGTACTGGAGTGGGGACGTCCTATACCAGACCCCACTTTACAGTACGGCCATGACACGCTCCCGGTTTGAGGCCATCCGGAAATGTCTGCATTATTCCGATAATGCAGCATGTCCCCCCCGAGGTGATCCTGCCCATGACCGTCTGTACAAGATACGGCCGGTCATCGATCACTTTGGGGCCAAATTCATGGAGGCCTATGTACCTGGAAGAGAGGTCGCGGTTGATGAGTCTCTCATTGCGTTCAAGGGGAGACTCATTTTCCGCCAGTATGTGCCCACCAAGCGGGCGAGGTATGGCGTGAAGCTATACAAAATTTGTGAGAGTACCTCAGGGTACACTTACAAATTTCGTATATATGAGGGGCGAGATTCCCGGATTCAACCCCCAGAATGTCCCCCCACTCTGGGTGTTACCGGGAAACTTGTGTGGGACCTTATGTTCCCACTGCTGGATAAGGGTTACCACCTTTACGTGGATAACTTTTATACCAGTATCCCCTTGTTCCAGTCCCTTGCCGCCAGATCCACGTTCGCTTGTGGGACCGTGCGGAAAAATCAACGCGGCCTCCCTGTCCTCCCCCTCCAGGTACCTATCCCCAGGGGTGAGACCCGTGCCCTTACCACTGGAAACCTGTTGCTGGTCAGGTATAAGGACAAGAGGGATGTCCTTATGCTGTCCACAATTCATGGTAACGGCATCACCCCTGTCCCTGTGCGAGGTACCGCGGCAACGGTCCTCAAGCCCGATTGTATCGTCGCCTACAATCGGTATATGGGAGGAGTTGATCTCTCTGATCAAGTCCTCAAGCCATATAACGCCATGCGCAAAACCCGGGCATGGTACAAAAAAGTTGCGGTCTACTTGGTGCAGGTTGCCATGTACAACTCTTTTGTACTATCCCGAAGCGCTGGCAGCACAGGGACATTCCTCCAGTTCTATGAGGCAGTCCTCAAGGCCCTGATCTTTTCGGACCGGGAAAGAGCAGGCCGGAGTACCTCGGGAACTGTAGGCGCCCGGATCGTCCCTGGCCAACACTTTCCAGGTGTGGTCCCCCATACTGGAAAGAAGGGACGAACCCAAAAAAGGTGCAGAGTGTGTCACAGGAGGGGGATACGGAAGGACACCACAACTCAATGTGACACGTGCCCCGATCATCCGGGCCTCTGCATTATTGGTTGCTTCAGGGAGTATCACACTTCCATGGAGTACTAAATTTATATCCCAATTTAGGACTGACATGGGATAAAAAAAAAATTTAATAGCAAGCGATCAAAAAGTCATATAGCCCCCAAAATAGTGCCAGAAAAACCGTCCGCTCGTCCCGCAAAAAATGAGCCCCCACATAAGATAATCCGATAAAAAATAAATATAAAAATGACACCTAGACTTTAGAGATACCCAAAAAGGATAATATAGTCAAAAACCTAAATAATTATAAAAAAAAGTAGACTTATTAGGTATCGCCGCGTCCATAAGAATCTCCTCTATAAAAATATCCCATGACCTAACCCCCCAGATTAACACGGTTAAAAAAAAAAAATTTAAACGGTGCCAAAAACTCAATTTTTGGCACTTTTTCATTTCAATCCGTTTTTTTCGGTAACAAAACAAGGGTTAACAACCAAACAAAAGTTAATATTTATTACCCTGATACTGCAGTTTACAGAAATGCCATATTTGTGGTCGTAAACTGCTGTATCAGTAAAAGGGAGGCCGCAAAAGGAAAGGACCGACATGGTTTCTGGAAGGCCGATTTTGATGGCCTTTTTTATTGACACCATGTCCCTTTTGAAGCCCCCCTGATGCCCCCCTAGAGTAAAAACTCCCTAAAAGTGACCCAATCTAAGAAACTACACCCCTCAAGGTATTCAAAACTGATTATACAAACTTTATTAACCCTTTAGGTGTTCCTCAACAGTTAATGGCAAATGGAGATGATATTTCAGAATCTCAATTTTTGGTAACCTTGCCTCACAAAAATGTAATACAGAGCAACCAAAAATCATATGTACCCTAAAAATAGTCCCCCAAATAATGCCACCTTATCCCATAGTTTCCAAAATGGGGTCACTTTTAGGGAGTTGAAACAGGACACGGTGTAAATAAACCGGTCCATAAAAATCAGCCCTCCAAAAACCAAACGGCGCACCTTTCACTCTACGCCCCGCTGTGTGGCCGTACAGTAGTTTACGGCCACATATTGGGTGTTTCTGTAAACGGCAGAGTCAGGGCAATAGAGATACAGTCTTGTTTGGCTGTTAACCCTTGCTTTGTTAGTAGAAAAAATGGGTTAAAATGGAAAATTAGACAAAAAAAATCTAATTCTCAAATTTCATCCCCATTTGTCAATAACTCTTGCGCAACACCTAAAGGGTTAACGACGTATGTAAAATCAGTTTTGAATACCTTGAGGGGTGTACTTTCTTAGATGGGGTCACTTTTAGGGAGTTTCTACTCCAGGGGTGCATCAGGGGGGGGTTGAAACAGGACACGGTGTAAATAAACCGGTACATAAAAATCAGCCCTCCAAAAACCAAACGGCGCACCTTTCACTCTACGCCCCGCTGTGTGGCCGTACAGTAGTTTACGGCCACATATTGGGTGTTTCTCTAAACGGCAGAGTCAGGGCAATAAAGATACAGTCTTGTTTGGCTGTTAACCCTTGCTTTGTTAGTGGAAAAAATGGGTTAAAATGGAAAATTAGACAAAAAAATCTAATTCTCAAATTTCATCCCCATTTGTCAATAACTCTTGCGCAACGCCTAAAGGGTTAACGATGTATGTAAAATCAGTTTTGAATACCTTGAGGGGTGTACTTTCTTAGATGGGGTCACTTTTAGGGAGTTTCTGCTCTAGGGGTGCATCAGGGGGCTTCAAATGGGACATGGTGTAAATAAACCAGTCCATAAAAATCAGCCTTCCAAAAACCAAACGGCGCACCTTTCACTCTACGCCCCGCTGTGTGGCTGTACAGTAGTTTACGGCCACATATTGGGTGTTTCTGTAAACGGCAGAGTCAGGGCAATAAAGATACAGTCTTGTTTGGCTGTTAACCCTTGCTTTGTTAGTGGAAAAAATGGGTTAAAATGGAAAATTAGACAAAAAAATGAAATTCTCAAATTTCTTCCCCATTTGCCAATAACTCTTGTGCAAACCTAAAGGGTTAACGACGTATGTAAAATCAGTTTTGAATACCTTGAGGGGTGTAGTTTCTTAGATGGGGTCATTTTTGGGAGGTTTCTATTATCTAAGCCTCACAATATGACTTCAAACCTGAACTGGTCCATAAAAAGTGGGATTTTGAAGATTTCTGAAAAATTTCAAAATTTGCTTCTAAGCCTTGTAACATCCCCAAAAAATAAAATATCATTCCCAAAATGCTACAAACATGAAGTAGACATATGGGGAATGTAAAGTCATCACAATTTTTGGGGGTATTACTATGTATTACAGAAGTAGAGAAACTGAAACTTTGAAATTTGCTAATTTTTGCAATTTTGGGGTAAATTAGGTATTATTTTGTGCAAAAAAAATAATGTTTTTGACTTCATTTTACCACTGTCATGAAGTACAATATGTGACGAAAAAACAATCTCAGAACGGCCTGGATAAGTCAAAGCGTTTTAAAGTTATGAGCAAAAAATGGCCTGGTCCTTAAGGTGAAATAAGGCTGTGTCCCTATGGGGTTAAAAAGCTACTCAAAGATCAAATGGATGCATGTCGAAAAGTGTTATGGGAGGTTGTAACCAAATATATTGCTATGTCTGAAAATTCCACAGGAAACCAAACGAATCAAACACAAACAACTACCTTAACCCAAAACCAAATTCCAACTTCTGCACCAATCCATTACTACCCTGCACCACAAAACACCTACCAAAATACCTATGCATCCACAACAAACCCACACAGCCAATATAATAACCCAACACATCATGATTTACCAACTATGCATAAACCAACATATGCTCAAAACTTCCAGAGTAACCCATATCCTAGCAAATTTCCTACATACCATGCACAGTACTCAGCACCATTACCAAACCCAATGCCACAAACATCCACCATTCTTCCACCACCCAGCATGCAAACATTTGGGCAAGCACAGCAATTTGAGCCAATCCATCATAATCCCGCCCAACACACATCTGTGCAATCAAGCCAGCCTTGGAGTCAACCCACAACTCGAGAACCGTCCTTCATCCACACACTCGACAGCTGGTGGCCCACATTCCACTTCATCACTTGGCCAATCGCGGACACCATCAGCTCGAACCACACCTGAGCCAGATTTTGCAGTTTTCTGATTAGAGAAAATAAATAAGAAGACATTACCTGCATATCACATGCTTTGAAATGTTGTCAAAGTGTTGGTTTGTGTTGCATTATGTAATTTAATGGCAATATTTCAATGGCTGACACAGCATACAATTGTGTTTCATACAGGCGAATGCCTGCTACCTAGTGGATGATTTAAAATATTGCTATTACTTTACAGCTAGTTAGTTAAAACACTCAACTTCTTCACAGCACTCGTCATTCTTGTTACAGTTTGCTGGTAAGTTAGTCCTAAGTTTGAGTAGGAATAATTAAAGAGGATCTTTCATCTGCAAAAACATTGTGAAATAAGTATCATGAGATATAGAGCGGCGCACAGGGATCTAATGGCACTTACTATTATCCCTGGGCGCCACTGATCCGTTTTCCTGCTAGGCCCTCCAGTATGTTTGGTCCCTTGGTTATAGTATGAGGAGATTTCGGGGACTTGGTTATAGTAGGCGGTGTCTGCCCTTGTTCTCCTGTGCCTCTCCTTCTCCTAGGCTGTATCGCTGGGCAAATGCAGCGCAGAGATCACTGCCTGTGAGACAAAAGACCTCCCAGGCTGTGAGTTCTGCACTGCAATTGGCCAGTGCTACTGCCAATTGCAGGACCAAGGCCAGTCTCCGCCTACTATAAAGGATAATATTAAGTACAGTGTGATCCGTGTGCGACGCTGTGCAGATCATGATACTTAGTTCACAATTTATACCCAGATGAAAGGTCCTCTTTAATTGCGCTAAAAAGAGGTTCAAAACTAGATGCACCATATTTGTTCTTACATGCAGAACGCAACGAGATATTTATAAAACAATGACCCAGAGAGTACAACCGTAAACACAAGGTCAAGCATGTGTTGAAAGGGAACCTGTTATCAACTTAATGCAGACCATTCCACCACCACCATAAAGTTGACACAGCTGTGTTGATTTCAGTCTTATGGCATTTCTAGGTTCATAAAAGTAAGTCTGGGACAAGAACAAACATCACAATCATTGCAGACTGGGCCTGGAAAAGAGTCACGGACACCTGAGAAAAGTCATGGTTATTCATGAATTACTGCTCTCCTGACCACCTGCTGATGATTGACAGTCTTCTAGCTAATTGTCTTCCTTTCTCTCTAGGAGAGAACTGCCAATCATCAGCAGAAGGGTGGGAGAGCAGGAGATTATGAATGATCAGGACTCTTCTCAGGTAGGCTGGGCTGGCCTGCAATGATTCAGAGTTTTTTTCTTGATAACCACTTACTTATCTACCTCATGAGTGACACACCGCTGAAATCTGCATTTTGGACAGTATTTTAACCTGCCCTCAGTAAGGTCAGCATAAGGCCTCCTGCACACGACCGTTGTGTGCACCCGTGGCCGTTGTCCCGTTTAACATGTTTTTCTGCGGCCCCATTGACTTTCAATGGGTCAGTGAAAAAATCAGAAACTGCACCGCTTGGCAGCCGCATCCATGATCCGTGTTTCCTGGCCGTGAAAAAAATATGACCTGTCACGGATGCACACAAGATTGTCATCCTCGTCTGTGATCCGTGTCCGTTTTTTCCTATCATTTCACTTGCAAACTTGACTTAGATTTTTTTTTCATTTTTCATGTCCGTGGATCCTCCAAAAATCACGGAAGAAAAAACGGCCACGGATCACAGTACAACGGAACCACGTTTTGCGGGAAGTTAAAAAATGCAGTCGTGTGCAAGAGGCCCAACGGTGATGTCAGGATTCCTTTAAAGAGACATTTTGAACTAAGTCATGTTTCAAAAACGTTATTTATTTAACTTAAAAAAAAAAAAAGTCGTGCTTAGTTGACAGAAAACATAATGCTTAATTGTCAACATTATTTTTGTTTATGAATAAAAAAAGGTTTAACAATTGTCCAATTTTCTCCCTTGGGAATAAATGCATTGAACAATAAAAAAAGTGTCTTTGCATAATTTTTCACACTCATACACATTGCGCCAGTAGCCCACAAGATGACATTAATAACTAACAATTAATTATTAAATGGATTCAAGCTGCCAGGGTACCGAGCCTTCGGGCGACATAAAATAGGCCGCAAATTGCTCTCTAACCAACATTGATTGTCGTGTTGAATTGTAAGGCTGATGTGCTAATCCTGGGAAGGGATTTGTTAACGTGTCAGAATCCGCCCTTTCATCATGCAGCCGAACCAAATTATGCAATACACATGCACATTTGACTATAATCTCAGCAGTATCAACGGAAACGTTCATTGCTGTGTGAAAAATTCTCCATTTTGCTGCTAAGATCCCAAAAGCGCATTCCACCACCCTACGTGCTCGACTTAGTCGATAATTAAATACCCGCTTCACAAGAGATACAGTTCTTTGAGGGTAGGGGCGTAATAATATGTTGGCAAATGCCTCATCCCCAACAAAAATATATGGCATTGCTGGTTCCAAAGTCACTGGGAGAGCATCATTTGGTGAAATGTGAAGGGAACCTTCCTGCAGTCGACTTCCAAATGCTGATAGGTTGAGAAGATTGAAGTTACTACTGCTGCCATATCCCCCTACTTCTATAACTGTAAAACAGTAATTGCTGTCCACCAGGGCCAGAAGAACAATGGGAAAAAAAATCTTAAAATTAAAAAAACAAGAACCACTTAAAGGTGGCTTTTGAAGTCTAATGTGCTTCCCATCTAAGGCACCCAAACAATTTGGAAAATTTGTTTTGTGAAAAAATCCGGCTGCTTTGTCTAACCACATTGCTTCTGTGGGCTCCGGCATCACTTCATCTTTCAAGGTCATCCAAATAGACTCACAGGTTTCCTTTATTATTACCTGAACTGTGGATTTGCCACACAAATACTTAAAATGTAAAGAGGAAAAACTCATTCCTGTTGCTAAATACCTGTTGGTTTAAAAAAGCTGTATCAGATTTCTTTATAAAAATGCATAAATCAACATAAATTAGATATAAACATACCTCAAAGTAATACTGAGTCTCTCCTCAGGAGAAATAGCCTGCCTCATATTGGTATCTTGGCGTGTCAAATGCAGACGCACATTATCCAGTAAGTAATCAAAAAACGCTATGTTCATGCGATAATTGTTTTTAAGTTTATCAGGATACCTGCGCAAATCAGAAAAAAGCTACTCAAAATGGCCTTTACTTAATCGCTGGTAATTTAGAGGATGCACCCAAGCACGTCCCTTCAAAGCCCGCATCCTTCTTCTTTGCTCATAATGCAGAAGATGAGAACAGAAAATCAAAGACAAAAGAACTTCACTTTCCATTTCCTAAAATAACACTTGCAAAGGGACTGACACTGGAGACATGCATCATTCTTGTGCCCATGAGCTCCTCTTTTTAAACTGAGCTTAGTGGTTTGTCGCGCGATAAACTAAGCAAAAAATGTTTCATGCAGAGTCGCAATATTATTTTTGTCGCGCGACATTGGTGCAACAATGTCGTTGTGTAGACCTAGCCTTATAGTTACCAGCCGGCAACCTCTCCTGTAACCAATTAGTCTTTTTTTCTCCCAAAAATCTGCTTCTCACAATCCTATCTTTTTATTGTGTGACTATGTCTATATGTGACTAATGGTTTATCATCCACTATGCCTCTCAGACTCCCCTCTCTTTTCAGGATGTCCCAATGCTTAAATATTGCTGTGCGTATAGAATTAGCCATTGGGCTAATTTTAAATGAAAATGCACATCTCTTTTTGTTATTATTATTTTATTTTCCTGTTGCCCGTTCCTACCAATCCCTCTTACTCCTGCTAATAACTCATCTTGGGACAATTTCTCAACCGCTTATGTTTTTATCCAATAAATGTTCAGGATAGCCTCTCTGTAAATGCAGTGCTTGTTTTATATATCCTTCATCTTTGCTATTTATGCGCCTCAACCTGATAAATTGCCCATAAGGCACAGATTTTTTGACGGGATATGGATGGAAACTGTCGTGGTGTAGCAGAGAGTTTGTCGCGGTGGGCTTGCGATAGCCCTCCGTGACCAACTCTCCGCCACAAACCGCGACGGACACATCCAAAACTTCCAAACGTGGACCCCCCGAAATTCATTGTGAATTTCTTCGCCATACAAGTCTCTTCATTGAGGTGCTGTACAAATTCCCTACACATGTTCTCTGTCCCGGACCAAACTATAAAAACATCGTCCACACACTGTAGGAACAATTTAATGTACTGTAGGTAAGGATTACTGGTATTGAAAATACACTTATCTATCTTCCAATCTAGCGAGGTACATAATGGCAAAACACAGGAGACAGGAGTCCCCATTGCAGTACTGATTATTATTTTTGTTTTTGTCTATACCAGTCCATTCCAAACCTAAAGACATTGTTCTCTAGAATAAACAACAATGCTTCCTGCACAAAGTCACAGTAAAGAGGGCTATTTACTGCTTGTTGTAGAACCTCAATCACTGCTTTAACCCCTTCAGTGTGTGGTATGGGTGTGTATAAACTCTCCACATCCAGGGACACTAGTTGATAACCCTCCTGCCAATGAAATTGCTTCAAATAGAGGAGTTAATCATTAGTGTCCCTGATGTAGGCTGGGGCACTACTTAATATTGGTCTTAATAACCAGCCAACATACTGGGACAATGGTTCTGTCACTGATCCAATCCCGGCCACAATAGGGCGACCCGGGGGATGGCTCAGTGACTTATGCACCTTGGGTATGAAATACCATGAGGGTTTCATAGGATGAGGAGGTATTAATTTCTCCAAGAACTTGGGAGAATACCCATGGCAACGTAGTTCGATACCAACTGTTTTAACTCACTCTGAATGCATGCAACTGGATCCTGTTTTAATCTTTCATAGGTAAGCTGATCACTTAGCGGTCTCATAGCCTCTGACACACAATAATCCCTGGTCATAAGGACCACGTTGCCCCCCTTGTCGGCTGGCTTCACAATAATATCATCATGTGATTTTAACCAATCAAGGGCTCTTTTCTCCCCATTTGTGAAATTTTCCTGTACCTGGGGGTAAACAATAGCCCTTATTTCTTGCAAAACTGGCTACCTTGCCGCATGAAGCACTTGTCTGCTTGAAAAAAAGAAGCAAATGAATCATTGGTGAGTGCTGCCTATTTTTTCTTCATCTCAGTTTGCAAGATTTAATTACTTTATCCTTTGGATTGTGCACCACCTTGTTGGTTTTTGTTTGGAGGTATTGAGAGGCTTGTGCAGGCATGCACCAGTGTGAACACACATCAGCAGTGCTACCGGTCATCAGCATCTGACCGGCGCGGGTCTGACACCCCGGACCCCTGCCGATCAGCTGTTTGAGAAGGCAGCGGCGCTCCAGCAGTGCTGTGGCCTTCTCACTGTTTACCGCTGACCCAGTGACGTCACGACTAGTATCAACTTACCTGGGCGGGACTAAGCTCCATTCAAGTGGGCCAGCGGTAAACAGCAAGAAGGCCGCTGCGCTGCTGCTTTCTCAAACAGCTGATAGGCGGAGGTCTGGGGTGTCAGACCCCCGCCGGTCAGATGCTGCTGATCTATCCATAGAGATCATCAGTTTAAACAAAGTGCAGAACCCCTTTAAGCGTGTTACAGTCATAGGAAAGTGGAGGAATACCAGGATAGTTTTATGATGTACAAAATCTACTGCCCCCAGTAGTAACGTCCACACCTGCTCCATCATACACCCCAGCACCTAAACCCTGAAGCTGCCCCTCTCAGGGGGCCTAATGATGGCTCTGATGCACTGAGAGAGAGGGCTTCTGATCGGAGCATTTCTTCTGTTCACACACAGTGTCGGGAGCCTGCGTGAGGGCCTGCAGCAGGGTGTGTGAGTCTGCACACGCTGAAGCAAGAGACCGGCCACAGCTGCAAAACGGAAGGAGACAGTGTTTCTGCCTTGCAGCCAGCACAGCAGGGTGTGTGTCAGAGACTAAATTAAGAGACTAATAGTACAGCTATGATATGAAAAAACATTTTGTGATCCTCTTGGAATGATCATTTTCCACTGAAGAAACAGACCTGCTTTTTTTTTGTTTTTTGTGTCTAGCAGTCTAACTTATCATCATGCAGGCAGGATTAGGTAAAACTCACAAACCCGGTGACCAATGGACAAAGAAACATCACCAGTTTCTAATATTTAGGGCTATTTTCTGTTTAAGAAAGTCTTACTGCTAGCCACTAAAAAAAATCTGGTCTGTTTCTTCAGTGGTACAAGTGGCCTGTAAGGCATATAATTCTGCGCCATGTTAGAGGGTCTCTCTAACAGGCTATTTAATGAGGTCTTAAAGTTATAGCATGTTATAGCAAGTTATAACTAGGATTCAGGAACCGTTACAAGTGATCTGTCTATATCTGTATTCTGCTGTAAGGTCTGGGGGTCCTGTGTTGTCTCTGCGGTGCGGGGGGAGTGCTGCCATCTCTCTCCTCAGTGCAGAGTGTGATCAGCCTGGACTTGCCTCATACAGTATATACTGTCCACCTCTCCTTTTAAATAAGGATAGAGCTGTACAATAGGTTAAATGAAATAGTCTGTTCTATAAGCACCACATTATTTTCTGTCCACCGTCACACAACAATCTGGAAGTGCCCCTCCCGAGACCAGGCTCTGGATCCGCCACTGCCCTCATGAGCCAGTATGTTGTCCTTGGTCCCCTAACGAGATGCTTGCTGTGATGAGTATTATTCCCAATCCAGAGGACTTGCCTATGCCGTTCTGTAGAAAGTTTTGCTAAAACCTGGAAAGCATTCTTATATTGTTGGCAAGATTTAATCCAATGTAGAGCAGGTGATTCTTTCTCTCAAATTATAACTTCAGCTGTGGAATCTTGTAAGGGGGATGATACTACATTGTTGTCAAATAAAACACACAGGTATGGGTCCACGCTAATTGTTTTTCCCTAGAGGAATGGTCACAAGCAGTCACTCTCCTGGAGCAGTCTCTCCTTAGTCCTGGCTTTCGGCTTCCTCGTTTCCTGATCCGACCGGCAACAGAAACCTTTTCTTCCTTCAAAAGGACATAAATATAGTACAGACCCGCAAATAAACAGGTTCACTGTGCTTTTATTGTACCTACAAGATCATTTCTTGCCACATCACATATACAAAGTTTTTGTGTATCTCTGCCCGACCCGGGTTTCGCTACCAGCTTTGTCTGGGGCGTCCTGATTTCACATTTCTTAGGGCTTTTTTTTTTACTATCTGTCCCACCAATCACATGTTCTCCCAACCCCCTGTATCAACTGGATTTGGCTTTGATACATTAGGATTTGGCTTTGATACATTACCTATCCATAAAACAACTCGCACATATTTGTTTCAACTTCCAACAATAAAAATAGACTGCAATTATAAATATTTAAATACATGTCCATCTACCAATCATAAAAACTCATATATCATGCAATTTACCTTCCCCCAAGTTTCTTTTCAAAACACACTCTTTCCTCAACCACTTTTTTTTTAACTTCTTGCAAGTTAAAACATCCACTATAAAGATATATAAATAAATGCTATACTCTGTCTAGATCTTCTGTCTAGCTTACTGGCTCTTATCTCATCACAGGGGCATACCGTATTCTCCTTAAGAGCAGTATACTCAACAGGAGCCTACCTTATTTCTCCTAATAGGACATCTTTCTTCAGATGTCTGCTCCATATTCCCCAAAGCTTACTTCAAGACATGCGTGCAGAACAATTAAAGGTAAAAAAAAAACTACACCCTTATATTTAAATTCTAAAGATCTAACCTTTATAATCAAGTTCAGCTCAAAAATATACACTCTCCATCCCCTTACTGGCCTACCTAAGAAGAAATACGCAATTCTCTGACTTTAGATCATGCAGACAGACTTTATATATATTCATACCTGTGGGCTGTAAGGTATTCATATTATATATCCACTGAACTTCTATTTGTTTGATCTGCTTTACCAGGTCCCCTCCCCTCCATTTTTTTCTGTACCAATTTTACCCCTATAAATTTCAGATTTACAGTGTTTTTCTGATGTACTTTCTTAAAATGCGCGGACACAGTATGGGTGTCCAGCCCTTTCTTGATATTCCTAATATGTTCATTCATCCTTACTTTTAGTTTTCTCCACATATTGGAGTTTACAGGGGCATTCAAGAACATATATCACCCCTGCACTCGCGCAGGATAGGTTTCCTTTTATTTTAAAAACTCTTTGGTTTGCTTTTGATGCTACCATATCTCTACTTCTGTTCTTTCTCTCTTTCCCGGATCTATTTTTACATGCCTGACAAAAACCGCACCATGTGAATGTGCTTCTTCCTGTCTGAATTTCTGATAGTTGGTGCCTTCTTGAAAATAAACGGGGGTTTATCTGGGATCAGGTCACCTATCGGCTCATCATTTTTTTTAAATCCTCCAGTTTTTCCTAATGTATTTAATCTGGGGAGACACTGTAGAGAAAAGTAAATCTCTATATCTGTTTTCATCTTCTTTTGTTTCCTTTTTTATGATCGCATTCTCTTATCTAACGTGCTCTCTGTGTTTTTAACATCCCTTCTTTATAGCCCTTTTCCTTAAACCTATCCAATACAATTTTACTTTGCTCATTATAATCCTTCACTTGAGAGCAATTTCTCCTTTATTCTTTGGAATTGGCCTCTTGGTATGTTTCTTATCCAAGGGTCATAATGGCAGCTTTTTACATCTATATAACCATTCCTATCTGTTGGTTTAAAAAAGGTTTTTGTCTGAATTGTACCCTCTTCAACTAGAATCTCCAGATCTAGGAAAATCAGAGTCCGTTCATTTTGGACTGTATAGATTACTGTTTAGGACATAACTATTTCTGGACATAAATATAGGCGCGAAATTCGCACAGAGTTTTGCTAATACATTTATGGCATATTGGGAGCACTTTTATATCGATCCCATATTAAAAGGAGAGAAAGGAGAGCGCAATTTAGTTATGTGGAAAAGGTACATAGATGACTGCCTGTTTATCATTTATTGGTTACATTAATGACAACACCTGGAACATTAAATTCACTGAAAATATAAGTAAAAAGGCAGTGAATTTCCTAGACCTGGAGATCCTAGTTGTAGAGGATGAAATGTGAAATCAGGACGCCCCAGACAAAGCTGGTAGCGAAACCTAGGTCTGGCAGAGATGCACAAAAACTTTGTATATGTGATGTGGCAAGAAATGGTCTTATAAGTACAGTAAAAGTATGGTGGACCTGTTTCTTTGCAGGTACTATATTTATGTCCTTTTGAAGGTAGAAATGGTTTCTGTTGCCGATCGGTTCAAGGATCGAGGAAGCCGAAAGCCAGGACTAAGGAGAGACGGCTTGTAAACATTCCTCTAGGGGAAAACAATTAGCGCAGACCCATACCTGTGTGTTTTATTTGAATTTTATGGGAGTGCGGGCCTTCTCCTGTTTTTGGGACTGCAGCTGTGAGAAAGTTCAAGAACCTGCACACTAAATTGTTTTGTTTGCGGTACATTGTTGTCAGGTGTGCAAATACATAGTGAAGCTCATGGAGTGGGGGAGGAAGCGTTTGGTGATCAGTCAGTTACATTGTCTGACCTGCATCAGGACAAAGCAGAGAGTGTGGAGAAATTTTTCACTAGATTCCAGCAGAGATGGGTAGATTTGGGTTTTTAGCATACCTCAGGCATGCATGGGAGAATCTTAAGTGCTGTTTTTGTAGATGGTCTTAAGGAAAGCAAGTTGCAAAAGGGGTACAAGTTAAATTAAACAAAAGGCCTAAGTCAGGAGTGGCTGCTTATCAGCCCTACCCACAATAAGGGGGAAGGAAGTCATGTACTGGTTTAAGATGTTTCAGCTGCTGCAGGGTGGGGTACTTTACACATGATTGCCGACTTATTTGCCCATTGGAAGAGGCAACAAATGCTTAGCCCCCTCAAGTGCAACGCCCATAGGGGTTGGCAATCCAGAGTCAAATGCTGTGTCCTTATTATCTATGCATTCTTTAGGGCCTGCCCCCGTTGTCTCCTTGGCGATCAATGGTTGGAAGCCCATCCCCCCCTTTTTGATTGACAATGGAGCAGCCAAAACTGTTTATTCACAGCAAACATGTTCCACGATCCCTCATGTCTAAGGATAGTATCCTATGTCTAGGAGTAGATGGTAATGCAGTTCCTACTGCACTCACAAAGCCAATGCCAATAGAATTTTCCCCAAATCAACAAATGCTCATTTGTCCCTTGGTCAGTGATATTGCTCCTCTAAATCTGTTGGGAGCAGGTTTGCTGCAGAGAATTTATGCGCAAATAGCATATCTTCCTGATGGTACTGTGAAGTTACAAGGCAATTTAGGCAAATTGGATATATGTCTCTTAACAGCCTGTGACTATAATCAATTCCACATGTACGTGTCTACACACTCTGAAGAGGGCGTGTCCCTTCTGCTGCAAGAAGTGCCCACACTGTTGTGGGGCTCCGGCCCTACAGATGTAGGCAGTCTACCTGTCACTCCAATGATGGTAGAACGCAAACCTGGTGCCCCTTTACCCCGAAAGGCGCAATACTCCCTCAGTATACAACAAACCGATGCTATTGCCAAACTAGTGTGTGATTTTGTTGACAATGGAGTACTAATTGAAACCACTTCTCTGTGTAACATCCCCTTGTAACCCATTAAGAAAAGGGGGGGGGGGAAAGCTCAGCCAGTGCAGTATAGGATAGTGTGACTATTCGCAATCTCAGCAACACGAAGAAATCATGAATGCGTCCGGTTTTAAAATCACCAGAGCCTTCACCTGCACACACAGAGTTCAAATCTTTTTTTCAACCCTAAGTAATTCACCTTGCTAGCACAGCTCACAGATCAGAGGTACAATTAGCACCTCCTTGCCAAAGACTCTTCCTGCCCCCATGCCAGGTTAAGTACCCATCAATCTGGTATTCTCCTGACAGAACCTCATAAAAACTCACTTTCTGTAGTCGGAGAGGTGTTAAAGATGTGTGAATTTTATTCTATATTTTGTATCTCTAAGATTGTAATGAGTTAACTTTTTCTTGTTCAAGTGTCTCCCACCTATTATTCACTGCCTATAGAGAAGCACCCCCTTTAAGTGTCACACATGACGTATGCAGTATTCTTGTTTGGATAAACTCCATTACAAAATGGCGACGATAACCAGATGTTTACATTAGTTCACATTCCAAAGTAGTGTGCAGAAGCCAGGGTGCTATCTCCTCTCTCTTATCTCTTCTTCCTTTTGAACCAATGAAATAATGCCTAGGCCTCAGAAACTACTGTCCTTTTCTGAAGATACATATACCACTTACTTTGTGTAATAAAAGTTAGAGATTGCTTTGACCAACTTCTGTGTCAGTGTCTAGTCTCTCAACCACGCGTGGATATTAACCCCTTGGGGGTACATTGATTTGGAGCACCAGAGTGCATCTCAAATGCTCTAATTTAGGGCTACTTTGACAAATGGCACCCCAGATGGAACCCCAAGGCGAATGGAGCATAAACAGCCGACACACAAGAGGCCCCAGGACTTGCCGAACGGCAGAGAGGAGATGGCCGGCTTTAATAGAACGGTAAGAATACTCTTACCCGTCTTTCTGCCATTTAGTTTGTCACTTCATGTTGGCTTAGTCTGCTGTGAGGTGGTACCCATGTAAGTATAGTAGTCGGCTAATATGCTGAAAGCCTGGGGTCCATAGAACCATAATCTGAATTGATAGATCACTCTGGTGTGTATATGTGTTTATGTGTGTCAGTATGGTCCAAGGAGTGAATTGAGCATGGACAGTAAGACCACAGAAAAAGGGAGGGGACAGTAACCTCCTGGTTTGGAAGGGGGTGCTGTAGCGCCGAGGTGTGGGACAAAGTAAACTCCGGCTGACCTGGCCAGAAAGACGTTGGAGCCGTATGATCCTTAGAAGGGAAGACTGCGGAAATATTCTCCACCTGACCTGACCCCCAGGAAGTGAGTGAGGAGCCCGCCTGACCCCTGGATCAGGGGAAGATGTGCGGGGAGTCCCAGCTGACTAGTCAGACGTGATAGTCAGATTTGAGCCAACCAGAGGGGAGGGTGAATCCTTTGTCTGTGGAGGAAAGGGTTAAAGGTGCCTCTTTACTCCTTTTTTGTGTGTGTCAGTCTGAAATACTGCTGTTTAAATGGGTCAGTCCCAGTATTAAGGAGAAAATACAGCCCCTAGATAGTAGAGAGGGAAGAGCGAGATTATAGGATGTGATATTAATGGAGAATTGAAAGTTAAAATGTGAAAAAGAATGTTACTGGACAGAGGTCCCTCGGCTGGCAACAGGGATGAAAATCTGTAAGAATCTGTGAAGTTTAGAGCTTACAGACTGTGAGCATCAGAGCTCCTGTGATGTTCAGGAGGGGGGGGGGGGGTTCTAATGAGGGAGAAAACATAGCAGTGTCAGAATGTTAATTGATGGCATTAGCAAGAAAGAAAGAAAGTGCCCCAGTGTCTGCAATCAGAACGGCGCTTGTGTTAAATGTTCCGAAATGAACTGGTTAAGTTTTGTTACCCTAATGCAGGGCTGGCCAACCTGCGGCTCTCCAGCTGTTGTAAAACTACAACTCCCACCATTCCCTGCTGTAGGCTGATAGCTGTAGGCAGACTGGGCATGCTGGGAGTTGTAGTTTTACAACAGCTGGAGAGCCGCAGGTTGGCCAGCCCTGCCCAAATGATATGTGTGTGTTTAAATAGGGAAGATCCTAGAACTAGCATTAGAGATTACAGCAGTAAAAGATGGTCAGTTAAGGGATAAGTGTTGTATCCAGTGTGAGCTACAGAGACTCACTTCCCCCACCTTAACAGAAACATTCCTGAGATAAGAGGAGCGGGCAAAGGGAATCATGGGGGTAGGGAATCATGCAGAATAAGTGATGTGTAATATATTATACAAGACGAAGAATTGTTCAATAATTTTATTTCTTCTTTCCCAAGCAGTGTAATGTGGGAATCCAGCTTTTAACAAAATGACTGTATGATTAAAACATGTATATTGTCTTCATATAAGAGTTGATTAATCACAAAGTGAAGACCAGAAGATATTGGAAAAAAAAAACAGCACAACAGAGAACATCAGCAATTCTGGGTGTGGTGTGGCTATCTGTTTCCAGGAAAGCAGTGTTTGTCTGTGCTGCAAGTTTTGGGATGAAACAAAGAAAGCTGTGTGGCTGGGTTGGAAGACATAAATGATTCAGTTGAGTTGTAGTTGAGGCAAATATGTGTGAAGACTGATGGATGTTTTTAGCAGAGCTGTGAATGCAATTCATATTTTATGTATGAGGGCGTGGTTATGAGCTGTTTGGGAAAATGAGTACATGAAAATGTGAATGCGTATGGAGTAGGATATTCTTTTTTTTTAAATAATATGCGCATTGAGGATTTTATTTTATTTAGAAGATTTTTTTAGTTTTTTTTATTGGTGCCAACAGTGTTGATTGAGCTGTACATTTTTTTTTTTTAATTTAAGTCAATGAAAAGTTTCTTATGGGCCCTTTGTGTGTTCACGTCTGTATTGTCAGATCTGTTTGTTTCAATGTTTGGAGTTACGTGTTACATGTTAAGTGTTGTGCTTCACTTCAGAGCTCTGTTCTTATGGACAGCTGGCACACTACTGACTGACAAAAGGAGGACCACAGCGTCCGACTGAAAGGGGTGGACTTAGATGACTCAGAGCGGAGGGAGGAGGATAGGGGTGGACATTACAGACAACGACAGCCCTTGTGACCATCCCCTAGTTATAAGACACTCCAATGGAAGATGAGAAGTCCTGTTTTCCAGTCTATTAATTCAGCAATAGGAAAAGTTGGATACTTCTGTAAGCCAAAATGCAGAGTAACATCAAGCAGCATTGGGTGGTTCAGTGGTGCCAACCATAGGTAGTGTTCCTTTGGCATTGCTTCAGCCCTGATATCAAACGCCTCATTGAAGTGAGGGAAAAGTAAGTCTGCCACCCTATAATGGTCCTGGGAGATGGGCCTGCAGAGTCTGTGGGACACAGATCCCAGAAAAGAGAGTGTTGTGCTGTGTGTGGTACTCCTCGTCCACACCACACAAGAGGATTGTATTCTATGTTGACCATGCCCGAATCACTGTCCGTCCCCACAGACACCCATGTTTTTTTTTTTTTTGTAATAAGGAGAACACAAAGACAGGTAAGTGGGGGGGGGGGGGGGATCAAGATTAGGAAACAGGAAATCCAGTATCGGCTCTATTTTTAAACATTTTTAGCAGATTCAGTCTGGCCCAATGATATCCCTCATTCTGGGTGATAAAAGAAGTAGTCCCGTTTTTGATTGATACTAGAGCAGCCAAGACAGTTGTGCACAGCAAACATGGCCTCCCCTGATTTACTCTCCAAGGACACCAGCCTTTGGGTAGAAGTGGATGGGAAAGTAGTACGCTCCTTTTTTCAACAGAACCCATCCATATTAGATTTGCCCCTAATCAAGATGCGCTTGCCCATTTGCTGGTCAGTGGTAACGTCCCTTGTTGCCTCCTGGGTGCAGATTTGCTTGCAAAAGTACATGCTAGTATCTCATATCAGGAGTACGGCACTGTGAAGCTTACAGGTGCCCTCAACGACCAGGAACTTTGTTGGCCATTAGTGATAAAATTCCCTGGTCCATGTTTGTATCAGTACTCCCAGAAGCTGAGAGAAGCAAACCACTCACCATTGGATGGTACATGACCTACATGCCGTTAATGAAGCCACAGTTTCTAACACCCACATCGTGCCCAACACACACACACACCTTGTTGGCTGCTCAGGTTCCCATTACCCCTACTCTCTCCACTGTGATTGATTTGTCCTTTAGGAGAGCAAGGAACCAGGAGAGCAGGGCAGGCCAGGCCAGACAGGTGCTGGTAGTGGGCGACTCCATTATTAGGGGAACAGATAGGGAAATCTGTCACAAAGACCGTGATCGCCGAACAGTGTGCTGTCTTCCTGGCGCTAGAGTTCGACACATCGCGGATCGGGTTGACAGATTACTGGGAGGGGCTGGAGAAGATCCAGCGGTCATGGTCCATATCGGAACCAATGACAAAGTTAGAGGTAGGTGGAGAGTCCTTAAAAATGATTTCAGGGATTTAGGTCAAAAGCTGAGGGCAAGGACCTCAAAGGTAGTATTTTCTGAAATACTGCCTGTACCACGAGCCACACAAGAAAGGCAACAGGAGATTAGGGAGATTAACAAGTGGCTCAAGAACTGGTGTAGGAAGGAGGGGTTTGGGTTCCTGGACTGGGCCGATTTTTCTATCGGCTACAGGCTCTATCGTAGGGACGGGCTGCACCTCAATGGGGAAGGGGCAGCTGTGCTGTGGAGAAAGATGGCTAGAAGGTTGGAGGAGTGTTTAAACTAGGGACTGGGGGGGAGGGTAATTACGTTATAGGACGGGAAGATAACGCAGATAGAGACCGGGGGCAAGGTAATGGGACTGGGGGAGGAATGGAAGGAGGGACTAGAACAGTTCAGAAGGAAAGGTGTAGGGTAAAAAATATACATAAACCTCTCAAATGTATGTATACTAATGCCAGAAGTCTGACTAATAAAACTGGTGAACTGGAATTAGTGATGTGTGAGGAGAACTATGACATAGTGGGAATAACTGAGACATGGCTGGATGATAGCTATGACTGGGCGGTTAATGTACAAGGTTACAGTCTGTTTAGAAAGGATCGTCAAAACCGGAGAGGGGGAGGGGTCTGCCTTTATGTAAAGTCCGGTCTAAAGCCCACACTCCGCGAAGATATAAGTGAGGGACATGAACATGTGGAGTCAGTGTGGGTAGAGATACATGGAGCTAAAAACAACAATAAATTACTAATAGGAGTTTACTATAAACCACCTAATATACCAGAGTCCACAGAAAATCTACTACTAAACGAGATAGACGAGGCGGCAAATCATAATGAGGTGGTTATTATGGGGGACTTCAACTACCCAGATATAGACTGGGAAACTGAAACTTGTATATCTCATAAGGGAAACAGGTTCTTGGCAATAACCAAAGACAATTACCTCTCCCAACTGGTTCAGGACCCGACTAGAGGGACGGCCATACTGGACTTAGTATTAACCAATAGGCCCGACAGAACAACAGACGTGCAGGTTGGGGGACACCTGGGAAATAGTGACCATAAAGTAATAACCTTCCAATTGTCATTGAAAAGAGCGTTTCTACAGGGAGGAACAAAAATACCAAACTTCAAAAAAGCTAAATTTAGCCAACTAAGAGAGGCCATAGGCCAAACTAACTGGGACAAAGTCCTCAAAAATAAAAATACAGCCACAAAATGGGATATCTTTAAAAACATCCTAAAATCTCATTGTGAGAGGTACATACCGTATGGTAATAAAAGGTTAAGGAACAAAAAGAAACCAATGTGGATAAATAGAACTGTAAAGAAAGTAATAAATGACAAAAAGAAAGCATATCATTCACTGAAACAGGAGGGGAGCACGGAAGCACTGAAAAACTATAAGGAAAAAAATAGAACATGTAAAAAACAAATAAAAGAGACCGAGAGATTAATTGCCAAAGAGAGTAAAACTAACCCTAAAATGTTCTTCAATTATATAAATGTTAAAAAGTATAAATCTGAAGGTGTCGGCCCTTTAAAGAGTAATGAGGGGGAAGTCGCAGAGAGTGATGAGGAGAAAGCAAAGCTGTTAAATATTTTTTTCTCCAATGTATTCACTGAGGAAAAGAAATTGTCAGATGACATGCAGAATGCAAAAATAAATTCCCCATTAAAAGTGTCCTGTCTGACCCAGGAAGAAGTACATCAGCGACTTAAAAAGATTAAAATAGACAAATCGCCAGGACCGGATGACATACACCCCCGTATCCTAAAGGAATTAAGTAATGTCATAGCCAGACCCTTATTTCTGATATTTGCAGACTCTATACTGACAGGGAATGTCCCACAGGATTGGCGCATGGCATATGTGGTGCCAATATTCAAAAAGGGGCCAAAAACAGAGCCTGGAAACTATAGGCCGGTAAGTTTAACATCTGTTGTGGGTAAACTGTTTGAAGGTTTTCTGAGAGATGCTATATTAGAGCATCTCAACAGAAATAAGCAAATAACGCCATATCAGCATGGCTTCGTGAGGGATCGGTCATGTCAGACTAATTTAATCAGTTTCTATGAGGAGGTAAGTTCTAGACTTGACAGCGGTGAATCAATGGATGTCGTATATCTGGACTTCTCCAAAGCATTTGACACTGTACCACATAAAAGGTTAGTATATAAAATGAGAATGCTCGGACTGGGGGAAAGCATCGGTATGTGGGTAAGTAACTGGCTCAGTGATAGAAAACAGAGGGTGGTTATTAACGGTACACACTCAGATTGGGTCACTGTCACTAGTGGGGTACCTCAGGGGTCAGTATTGGGCCCTATTCTCTTTAATAAATTTATTAATGATCTTGTAGAAGGCTTGCATAGTAAAGTATCAATTTTCGCAGATGACACTAAACTGTGTAAAGTAATTTACACTGATGAGGACAGTATACTACTACAGAGGGATCTGGATAGATTGGAGGCTTGGGCAGATAAGTGGCAGATGAGGTTTAACACTGATAAATGTAAAGTTATGCACATAGAAAGGAAAAATGCAAGTCACCCGTACATACTAAATGGTAAAACACTCGGTAACACTGACATGGAAAAGGATCTAGGAATTTTAATAAACAGCAAACTAAGCTGCAAAAACCAGTGTCAGGCAGCTGCTGCCAAGGCCAACAAGATAATGGGTTGCATCAGAAGGGGCATAGATTCCCGTGATAAGAACATAGTCCTACCACTTTACAAATCGCTAGTCAGACCACACATGGAGTACTGTGTACAGTTCTGGGCTCCTGTAAACAAGGCAGACATAGCAGAGCTGGAGAAGGTCCAGAGGAGGGCATCTAAAGTAATAACTGGAATGGGGCAACTACAGTACCTGAAAGATTATCAAAATTAGGGTTATTCACTTTAGAAAAAAGACGACTGAGGGGAGATCTAATTAATATGTATAAATATATCAGGGGTCAGTACAGAAATCTATCCCATCAGCTATTTATCCCCAGGACTGTGACGAGGGGACATCCTCTGCGTCTGGAGGAAAGAAGGTTTGTACACAAACATAGAAAAGGATTCTTTACGGTAAGAGCAGTGAGACTATGGAACTCTCTGCCTGAGGAGGTGGTGATGGTGAGTACAATAAAGGAATTCAAGAAGGGCCTGGACGTATTTCTGGAGCTTAATAATATTACAGGCTATAGCTACTAGAGAGGGGTCGTTGATCCAGGGAGTTATTCTGATTGCCTGATTGGAGTCGGGAAGGAAGTTTATATTCCCCTAAAGTGGAGAAAATTGGCTTCTACCTCACAGTTTTTTTTTTTGTTTGCATTCCTCTGGATCAACTTGCAGGATAACAGGCCGAACTGGATGGACAAATATCTTTTTTCGGCCTTATGTACTATGTTACTATGTTACTTGTATTCAGGATGGCCAAAACCATACCCAAAGAAGTAAAGAAGATTATGTCCGAAGTTGTGTGCAGGTATGGGGTACCTTAGATCATTGAAAGTGACACAGGTGTTCACTTAACAGGTGAAGTGATGCAGGAGATGATGAAGGTTTTGGGTGTAGGACAGGCCTTACATGCTTCGTACCATCCACAAAGCTGCAGTAGAGTAGGAAACAGGAACTGACCGGGAAGCTAAGTTAAAGATTAAAAAAGCCTTAATAGAGTGCCTGCTGGTAGCCCTCTTTTAGTAAGGTATACGCCTAACCGTGAGAAAGGCCTTTGCCCCTATAAGGTCCTTTTTGGGTCAGGCCCTAGGATAGGATTTTATTTCCCACAGCAGCTCCAGATGCAACATGGTTGTCTGACAGATTATGTGATCAGTTTTGTAAAAGCATTTGACTAAAGTACATTTTCAAGTTTTTGCTTCACTTCCAGGTTTTGATAAAGTACCAGGAACCCACCCACTTGTGTCTGGAGATTGGGTGGTAGTAAAAGACACATTAGAAAAGTCCTAAAACCCTGGTTTGATGGTCCATTCTGAGTGTTGTTGCCCACAAGCACAGTGAAGCTCAAAGAAAAGCATAATTGGATTGATTTCAAGGAAGTGTTGAGACTGGTTTTCCCTTGTGTCACTGTTGATCATGACTCAAAAGAATATGGAAAAATTGTATGAAAACTTTGATCCAGAAAATCAGGAGCACTGATGACCTCCAGCCCCCCCCCCCCCCCCATATAATGTCAACGCCAGTTAGGGAAAGATCATCTGACTTCCCCTTGCTCAAATCCAGTGTCACGGGAGGCTGTTCGCTCGGAATGGCTTGTAATGGAAGCTGGTGAAGAGGAGGCGGAGCATTGGGACAGATGTTTAGGTTTAGGGAGCGCATGAAATTCAAGGGGGGACTGTTAAAGATATGTGAATTTTATTCTATATTTTGTATCTCTAGGATTGTAATGAGTTAACTTTTTCTTGTTCATCTTTGTAACTTCATCTTTGTTACAAGACTGGAGAAGAGAGGGGGGGGCAAGGGGCTGTGCTGTGGGATAGAACTCATATTTTCCCATATTTCCCTCATATTTCATAAGATAGGAAAATACAAAATGAATAATCTCTTCAGGAATTGTTCAGATTATTATAACCCACCTTCCAGGAAACCCGCTGGCAAATCAGAGATACCTGCTCTGAGATATAAAGGCTCTCAGACACACTGTATTGTCGTCCAGTCATATTTGGTATAAGATGATGCGTAAAATTGTACTGATTATCAATATCAACTCTATTTCTTGATTGGACTTACGGGAATGGAAAAATGGGCAAAGAAAAGATTCTGCCCGATTTTCTCCCTATGGGGCAAAGGACTGCCCCAGTTCCAATTACATTAGGCTGGACCTGTACGTGTCATAACCACTCCTCCACTCCCCACTTCAGAGTGGGTAAAAAGAGTGACACACTCAGGTCCTGGGTTCTTCCCCTACCATCTGACGTCGACTAACATCATGACCGCCCGCTGGACACGTGCACCGCACCATCTTCGATTTATTCCTTACAAAGACTTTATCTTTTACTGGACTATACCACGGTAATTTTGAACTTACAGACATTCTATTCTATGGGCACACCAACCAATCACAGTGGATTCACCTCCAGAAGTCTCTAATGGATGAGACCTGTATGGCAACTGTGGCATAGTACAACGGGATTGGCGGGTGGTTTGTCAAAGATAGTAGGGCTGTTAATGATGCAAATGTTTTTGATACCTCTATTGTACCAAACCCTCTAACGATGAGCCGGCAACACGCTTCCTCCTTCCTGCCCCGCCGGCATCCTGCCCCTGTCTAGGAGTGAGGATGTGGCTGGCGTCCTCATCTCCATGGAGACCCGGGGGTGGGGAGGACCCGGCTGTGCACGCCTCCTCACCGCGGCCGGCGTCGTCCTAGCTGATATGTGAACTGAGCGCCGGCACCTCGGCTTTGTTTGTGACCTCGACCTCGCTACCTCCGTTTGTATTTGACGTGACCTCTTGACTTCCGACCTCAGCTTTGTTTGTGACCTTGCTATTGTGTTTTTCCCTGTGTACTGCGTGACCTCCGGGTTTTTTACTTTTGCTTCCCTGACTATGTTAACGGTTTTCCCTTTGCTTTTAGGCCCCTGCACGAATTTAAGCTAGGGACCGCCGCCAAGTTGTATGCTGTCAGATAGGATGGGTCATGCAAGTAGATAGGGACAGAGGTGTGGGTGGAGCCAGGGCTGCACTCTTCCCTTCCTTCCATGACAGAATCACAGGCCATACTATACCATGGAACCTTTGCAAGTCCTCATGGATCATGTACATAGTCTTGCCCAAATGGTTCAGGAATTGGGAGAAAGCCTACAGCAGCAGGAGTTGCTTCAGACCCCGCGTATAGTGGTCTCCTCCACTCAGACCCCCTGAACCTCACGTTAAATTTCCCGATGGTTTTTCACGCTATCGCAAATTGTTTCTAACATTTAAGGACAATTTTAAGCTTTATTTCTGTTTATGTCCTCATTCTTCAGGTCCCGAGCAGGAAAGAGTGAGAATCATTATCTCTTTGCTGCAGGGGGACCCACAAAAATGGGCTTTTCTCTCTCCCCACGGACTCCCCTTGCCTAATTTCTGTTGAAGCGTTTTTTTCAGGCTTTGGGTGTATTATATGACGAACCTGACAAATCGACTGTACCTGAGTCCCAATTAAAATCTCTGAGTTAGGGGGACAGACCTATGGAAGAATACTGCACCCAATTTCGGAAGTGGTGTGTTTCCTCTGGCTGGAATGATCCAGCATTGAAGTGTCAGTTCATGGCAGGACTCTCTGAAAATTTAAAGGACATGTTGGTCAGTTATCCTCCTCCTGACACTTTAGAACAGACTATGACTTTGTCTCTCAGACTGGACCGACGTATTAGGGAAAGACAACGAGAATAACAGATGTTTCCAAAGGTGGTGATCAACCCGGATCCCTCACCCTTCAGAGTCAGATTGGAGAATCCTCCTGAAGAGCCCATGCAAATCAGTATGACCAGGAGGGATCAGACGTCAATGGGGTTCCTGCTTTTATTGCGGAGAGTCTGATCACTGACTACGACAATACTCCAAAAACATGTAATCCATGAGCATGTCCAAATCATATGTATAAAATCTGCCCGTTCTGCCTTACACTTCCAGCAGCTATATTTATATATATCTTGGCAAGGGTGGCGGGGGTATAATACAACTGGTGTAAAATTGTAAATTGAATCAACCAAGAGACGATTGTTTTACATTTTTGTATATTTCTTTCCAGTTTAAAGCCACCCCAATATCTTGATCCCATTTCACTTCACTATTAAACCTACATACATTTTTCAATCCATTTATAATTTTTTTTATATACCTGTGAGATCGAGACCTTGGTTGGTCTATAACCAAAACAAAAATCCATAAAGTCATGTGACTCTACAATACAATATTCCTGATTCTGTGTTTGTGAAAATGCGTTTTTAAATTGCGCGTATCTAAAATTTGCCAACACCCAGTGTTTATCTAGGGAAATCAATTCCCCAATACCTCTTATATTCCCAGTGGAAACTATTTGTGACACATTCATTATCTTTAGATTTATCCAATATCTTTGGTATTCCATAATGAAAAATTCTCAAAATGTATTATTATACCAAAGTGGGGTGAAAGATAAAGTGTGCGTGATACCTAATATATATTTTATTTTTTCCCATATGATGTATATTCCCCTGCTAATTATACATTTTTCCCCTCATCTACCCAAATATCCTGCCTCAAGAGCACTGAAAATATCACGTTGAGGGCCCGTGAAGTCTTTTATGAAATATTGTAGAATTACCGGTGTCATTCATAAGCCACTGGATCTGAGCGGCTGGATAGTATCCCTTAAGGTATGGGATGGACAATCCACCATCCCCTTCTGGGAGCCAGAGATATTTCTGCTTTATCCTGACTCCTTTCCTTCCCCAGATCAGGTCGCTTAACACACCTTCAATTTACCTAAAAAACATTTCATCAATCCAAATAGGGAAAGCGTAGACTTTATACAGAATTTGTGGGAGGAGAACCATCTTTATCAAAGCTATCCTATCCATTTGACTGAGGGGAAGCTTTTGCCGTACCCTCATTTTATTTTTAACCCCAGTGATTAATGGTACAATATTTAGCTTTCAGTAGTCTTGAACCCATGCAATGATTTTAATACCCAGGTATTCAAACGACTGATCTGGGAAAAGAAGCAGGATCCCAACTTCTATCTTGGGGGATCGAGATAACGGTAGTAAGACAGATTTTGTCCAATTCACCTCATACCCCGCGATGCTCCCAAATCGATTGATCAATTGCATTACATATGGGAGCCCCTTATAACCGTCTTGCAAAAAAATGTATACGTCGTCTGCATAAAGACTTATTTTGTCTTGTGTACCCAGTCCACCAAATAGCCGCACCTGATCATCATCCCTTATCCTGCATGCCAGCGGTTCTAAGAAAATTGCGAATAAAAGAGGCGAGAGGTGGAACCCCTGTCTAGTGCCACGAGACAGGGTAATCCGATCAGTACATTCTCCATTTATTTTTATTCTTGCCATTGGTGAAGAGTAGAGTAACTTAACCCAACTGATGAATTTAGACCTCAAATTCATTCTATCCATGGTATACCATAGGAAGTCCCACTCGAACCTGTCAAACGCTTTTTCAGCGTCCAATGACAGGGTGGAGTGGTGGTCCCCCCCCCTCCCCCGCCCTGCTGTATATTAAGTATCGTTCTTCAAATATTATGTTGGGCCTATCTTTTGGTATAAATCCGTCTTGATCGGTATGTATAATTTTATCAATAATCTTTTTAATCTGTTAGCTAGTATCTTAGTATATATTTTATAGTCTGTATTGAGCAGTGAGATATGGCGATACGTCCTTGTCTTTCAATATCAATATAATGATGGCCTCGGTCAATGATGGAGGTAGTTTCCCCTCCTCCCATGCCCCCTCCAGTACCTGCAGTTGACAGGGAAGCAGAATATCACTATGCCCCCTGTACAGCTCGAATGGAAAACCATCCGAACCCGGAGATGAGTTTCCACTTATAATATTCAGGGCTTCCTGTAATTCACCTATTTGTATAGGGGGGTTTAGCATATCGCTATCCTCCTTAGAAAAAGATGGTAATGTTAATTTGGCTCCTGCTCCCTCTTTCTCCCCCTAGTCTGATTGGGAAAATATTCATCAATAATTATTTGCCTATTTTTCCTATCAAAGGAAAGCACTCCACTTCTTGACCTAATAAGCTTAATTTGTGAGGACTATCTTTGATTCAGTATAATGGAGGCCAAAAGCCGACCTGGCTTCCCCCTTTCGCAAAAAAAAATTCTGCCCAATAAGCTTCTGCTGGGCCTTTTCCTGTAAATATACCTTATAGTCTTCGATTGCCAACTCAAGCGCAGTTTATTCCTCCGTGCAATCCAATGAACTGCAAGACCTACTTTGTAATGCAGTAACCCTATCCTTCAAGCGCTTTTCTTTTTCTACAAACGATAATTTGATTTTTTTAATCCTATACCACAGAATGCCACGCACAAAAGCTTTTAGGGTGTCCCAGACGTAGAATATAAGTGGAATTTAGATTAATCTGCCAAAATTATTTTTTCTTCCTTAATTTTATCATGATCCTGAATTAGAGTAAGCCAGTGGGGATTTAAACTGACCTTTTTGGGGGTTATAATCTTTTTACATATTAATCTTCTTTACCCAAAACCCGACTCAGAACAGCATAAATTATAGAAATACTAAATCTTTTATTGGACATACACTTGTATAAAACATAGAAATCCATATACATACGCAGCATTAAATCACACAGGATGATCTCCACAGGGATCCCTTGAGAAAGCAACCGCGAAACACGTGTTGGGATCCAGGACTGTTTTGGTCTGTTTTTTCCTTTATTGCATATATTTTCCCTGTGTCATTTTTTAGCTGAAGCACTATGCACTTTATGTATACCGACTAAGGGCTGTGACTGATCACTATTCCGCACAGCTTGGGATTTTTGATTGCAAAGTTATATGTACTACAATGTAGCAGACCTGTGGAGATCATCCTGTGTGATTTAATGCTGCTTATGTATATGGATTTCTATGTTTTACACAAGTGTATGTCCAATAAAAGATTTTGTTTTTCTAATAATTTATGCTGTTCTGAGTCGAGTTTTGGGTAAATACGTGTAGTTAGTCTAGGACAGCAATAATACCGGGCGTTCATTCGCTTCGCGATTTGGGTGTATATTATTATTCTTGCATATTAACAATATAGGGGTGTGGTCAGAGATACTCTGAGCTTCACATCTCATGCGTACAACCCGATGGAGAAAATCGGGGCTAGCCAATGCTAGGTCTATCCTGACATAGCTGAAAACGAGCGACTGAAATACAAATAAACTTTTTTCTCGTCATATAAATATCGCCAGATATCAGTAAACGCCAATTCCTGGTAAATCCGATGTAAGTTCGTCTCTCCCTTTTTTCCTTTTGTTCTTACCTCTAAATCCCTTGCAGGGGGTGTGGAAATTTTAAAAAATAACTACTTGTCGAACTACTAAAGCGGGGGCTCAATCTACTTGTCCTGATACAAAAAATAATTTTAAATCAAAACCATATTTCTATGCACCGCCACACTTCCTTATGCAGGGAGGTGGCTAGCTTGCATTCCAGTCTTTGTGGTGTGAAATGACTCTACGTTTAGTCCTCGTTCACACCAGATGATTCAGTCCAGAATGCACTACATCGCGGCTGGCTCACTATGTTGTGGGGCAGGAGGGGGCACGACGATCCATTAAAGTGAATGGCACAGTAGCCACAGCCGCAGGCGATCGGATGCAGGGTATCGCAAGGCACAATTATGCCTGCGATCCGGTCAAAATGCTGCTTGCAGGGGGGTGGAGCTTGACCGCGGACTGGATGGCAGTGTGAGAAGGAGCTCTCCCGCCAAGTACTCTCATATAGCATTGAAAAGCACCTGAAATATGGGTAAAATAGGTCGCTATCAGTCCAGAGAAGGTGAAGGTCTGAATAGGACGAAGGCAAACCAAGAAGCGGCCACAAAACCTTTTGCTAAGAGACATACGCACCTGCTGGCTTCTTTGGACAAGATGGCGCCGGATCCTACCCCGCACCCGGAGTCAGAAGATGATCACCACTCCAGTAGCGACGAGGAACAAAATTCGGATAAAACGCTTACTGCGGCAGTGTTGGAAAGAAAGCTCTCACACAAGCGCTTAAGCCTGTAAGAGCAGACCTAGCTGAAATAAAAACGGACTTACATGCCCTTGGGTTCCGGACGGAAGCGTTAGAAGCGACATATACCAAACTAACTTCCCATGCCTCAGCTTTAGCCACCAGAACAGAATAGTTGGAGGCGCATGTGAATACAGCTTTCACATTAATTGAAGACCAGGAAAATAGAAGCAGAGGAAAAAACATCCTGGGCGAGCGACGCTCTTCCTAAAACGGCACAGGAGATATTTACCGACCTATTAGGTTCTGAACGCACCACGGCAGTTGTAATCGAATGCATACATAGCGCTCTGTGCCCAAAACACAAGCCGAATGAGCCTCCCCGTCGTATTATATGCGGTCTGCTCTCATATGTAGACACAGCCACAATTCTCCGCTCAGTCAGGGAAAAGGGTCCCGTTAGTTATGTAGGTGATGAAATTTCCTTATACTAGGACATTGCGCCCTCCACGCTTCAGAAAAGTTGCCTGTTACATCCATTATTGGATAGGCTGAGAGCAAAAGGGCTTCAATATGCTTGGCTCTTCCCTTTTGGAAACTCCGTGCTGAAAAATTGCAAGTGGATTGTCATAAAAACTCCAGCAGACCTTGAAACTGCATGGTCTATCCTGGAAATAGAACCTGTAGACATACCATCATGGTCTCCAGTTGCGGAACTGGTGCACTTACCACCCCTGCCACAATCGGAGGCCTGACACACTATTACTCGCCCGAAACCCCAGAGACCCAAAAGTCCTTCAGCTTCGCACGTCTCACCCCACCGCTCACTTTCAGTTCTTATATCCAACATTTAATACCTTTCCACAATGGTCAGTGGTGCTACATTCAAAATCCTACAGACCTCTGATGGACCTCCTGTTTCAAGATAGATTCCCGAAATGAACGGAAATTGACTTCTTTCCTAACAAGTGTGAAGATAATCCCTTAAAGCTATGGGAACTGTTTCTTATCTCTCTACCTCCCCCCTCCTGATTTCTTAGAAGCTGACAGCGACTTTACTTTTCACTTAAGATGGTGTAATAACTAGAAACGGCACCGTTCACCCAAACAAACTCCCCATATCTAAGCAAGTCTGCGACAGTCTCCCACGGTCTTCCTTGGCTCCTACTGAATAGAAGCCACTCAAGATCTCAGTGGCTTCAACTCTGAATTGATTTATGTAGGATGTGAATAATCCATAATTTATTTATTTTTTGCAGTTTAGGCCTCGTTCACATCAGCGTTCAGCCTTTCCGTTCTCCTGCTCCGTTATAGGAGCAGGAGAACGGAAAGGACGGATTGGGCACATAACTGAGACGAGCGGAGCCTACGGACCCCATAGACTATAATGGGGTCCGTTAGGTTTACGCTCAGAAAATGATTTTGGAGCGGAGACAAAAGTACTGCATGCAGGACTTTTGTCTCCGCTCCAAAATCATTTTCTGAGCGTAAACCTAACGGACCCCATTATAGTCTATGGGGTCCGTAGGCTCCGCTCGTCTCAGTTATGTGCCCAATCCGTCCTTTCCGTTCTCCTGCTCCTATAACGGAGCAGGAGAACGGAAAGGCTGAACGCTGGTGTGAACTCAGCCTTAGTGATATTTTTTTTAATTGCAAAGATAGATGGCTTGTTTATTTTAATTGGTGACTATGCTCTTTTGTTTCCTCGTTTGGGCCCCCTGGCTGTGGAGAATATGACACTGATTTAGTGTTGCAGAACCATTAACCCATCATTAAAGGAATCTCTCTCTACCAGATGAGCTGCACTCTCGCTAAGGGAAATAGAGGAGCATCATTAAGATGACACTTTCTCATTTAATGTCAGAAGATTTCTATACTCTGCATCCCTAACCTATTTCCCTTTACCTTTAACCCCTACTTCCCCCCTGCTGAACTTCCCTTTGTCACTAGTCACTTCGATATGAAGTTATAAACATTTGGAACATCATAAAAGGTCATAACTGCTATTTGACACCATTTGATTCTGAAGGATATTCCCTTTAATTGCAAAGATAGATGACCTGTTTATTTTAGTGGGTTGCGGTGCTCTTTCGTTTCCTTGCTCTGCATCTCCTGGCAATAAAGAATTTGGCATTGTTTCAGTGTCTCAGAACCATTAATCCATCCCTGAAGGAGTTCTCTATGCCAAGGGGTATACCCTCTCACTGGGGGAAATAGAGGAGCATCATTAAGGTGACACTTTCTCACTTAATGTCAGAAGATCTTGTCTCTAGGTACTCTGCGTCCCTAACCTGTTCCCTTTACCTTTTATCCCTACTTTTTCCCTGACGAACTTCCCGTTATTACTAGTCACTTTGCTATGAAATCATAAACATTTGAAACATCATACAAGGTCATAACTGCTATCTGACACTATTTGATCCTGAAGGAAGACATATACTAGACTTTCTACAAATGGGCTTATAATGAGTTATTTGATCCCCCACCCCTCCTGGTTTACCACTGTTAGTCACACAATGCCTAATATTGGCGATTTTCTATGTTATGCATAATGTTATGTGTTTGTACACCACAGGTCAAGAACTAACTCTGATTCTGAGGATTTCTCCTCTCCCTCCCGCCCCCCTTTTTCTGCTCTTGTTCATTTACTAATCTCTTCGATAGTCTCTGGACACACTCATGTATCTTCCACTTTTCCCTTCTAATCTAGAATCCCTTCTTCCTTCTTGCTCCTTTCTCTCTTCCTCTTTCTTCCTCTTCCTCCTCTTTCTTCCTCTTCTTCCTCCTCCTCCTCCTCTTTCTTCCTCCTCCTCCTCCTCTTTCTTCCTCTTCCTCCTCCTCCTCTTCTTCCTCTTCCTCCTCCTCTTCTTCCTCTTCCTCCTCCTTTTCCTCTTTCTCCTCCTTCTCCTCTTCCTCTTTCTCCTCCTCCTCTTCTTCCTCCTCCTCCTCCTCTTCTTTCTCTTCCTCCTCCTCTTCTTCCTCCTCCTCCTCCTCCTCCTTCTTCCTCCTCCTCCTCCTTCTTCCTCTTCTTCCTCTTCCTCCTCTTCTTTCTTCCTCCTCCTTCTTCCTCCTCCTCCTTCTTCTTCCTCCTTCTTCCTCCTCCTCCTTCTTCTTCCTCCTTCTTCCTCCTCCTCCTCTTTCTTCCTCTTCCTCTTCCTCCTCTTCTTCCTCTTCCTCCTCCTCTTCTTCCTCTTCCTCCTCCTTTTCCTCTTTCTCCTCCTTCTCCTCTTCCTCTTTCTCCTCCTCCTCTTCTTCCTCCTCCTCCTCCTCTTCTTTCTCTTCCTCCTCCTCTTCTTCCTCCTCCTCCTCCTTCTTCTTCCTCCTCCTCCTCCTTCTTCCTCTTCTTCCTCTTCCTCCTCTTCTTCTTCCTCCTCCTTCTTCCTCCTCCTCTTCTTCCTCCTTCTTCTTCCTCCTCCTTCTTCCTCCTCTCTCCTCCTCTTCTTCCTCCTCTTCTTCTTCTCCTTCTTCCTCCTCTTCTTCCTCCTCCTCCTTCTTCTTCCTCCTTCTTCTCCTTCTTCTTCCTTCTTCCTCCTTCTTCTTCCTCCTCCTCCTCCTTCTCTTCCTTCTCCTTCTTCTTCCTCCTCCTCCTTCTTCTTCTTCCTCCTCCTCCTTCTTCCTCCTCCTCCTTCTTCTTCCTCCTCATTCTTCCTCCTCCTCCTCATTCTTCCTCCTCCTCCTCCTCATTCTTCCTCCTCCTCCTTCTTCCTCCTCCTCCTTCTTCCTCCTTCCTCCTCCTCCTTCTTCCTCCTTCCTCCTCCTCCTCCTCCTTCCCTGACACCCAGTGGGTTGTCCTAGTCCACTTTACTTACTGCTGTCTGTCTACACATCCCCTCTTGAGACCTTATTTCCCTAATTCACCACCCTTCCTGATTCTCTATTCCTTGATTTGGATGTAAAAGGACTTCGTTGATATGGGTGAGACTAAATGTGAGTCTTTTAATGTACGAGGTTTAAATACCCCCAATAAGAGACATCATGTGATCAACATTCTTAGGAAGCTTAAGACTTCTATCATATTCCTACAGGAAACTCATTTTAAGCAAAACAAAATTCCCAAAATGCCCACTAGATATTTTGCCAACTGGTATCATGTATCCAAAGGAGTTTCCATTGGTGTTCATCAGTCCTTACCGCTCAAAATAGAGAAGCAATATGCTGATCCAGAGGGCAGAATGTTTTTTTAAGAGGCCAAATTTACACGACTAAACTTACTTTAGCAAATATATATGCCCCCAATCGTGCACAGATTCCATGGTTATTGGAGGCTTTAGACAAACTCAAACTATTTGCGGATGGTCCGGTAATTCTGGGTGGAGACCTAAATATCACCTTAAACCCTTTACTTGACTCATCAACCTCTAAATCCAGTACTTCTTAGCGATCCTTAGCTAAATTACAATCCAAACTCTCAGATCTCTCTCTTATAGATGCCTGGAGACTGCTGAACCCCACCGCTCGGGACTATTCTTATTTCTCCACAGTGCACAACTCACACCAAAGACTGGACTATCTACTGGCCCACAAATCTTTGCTACCTCATCTAACGACCGCAGGCATTTCTATTCTCTCTTTATCGGACCATGCTCCAATTCACCTTTTCCTCTCCCTAACTGATGCTCCACCCACAATGTGGAGATGGAGTCTAAATGAGCAAATTTTAGAAAACCCCAAAGCCCTCTCTGATATACAAACACAAAATCCACCTTCTTTGAGCTGAATAAAAACTCTGCCTCTTGTCCAATAATTTGGGAATCAAGCAGAGGTCTATTCATCTCATGGGGGTCTAAACTAAAAAAGGACAGGCAAAAAGAAATAGACCTGATCCTATCCAGGATTGCACTCTTAGAAAAGGAACATAAAAACTCTAGATTGATAGAAACGCAAACAGGATTGCGATCCCTAAGAGAAAACGTTCCCCCTGTTCTTCTTCTCTTCGAGCGGGCACTCACGTGACATCCACGGACACATCGTCATCATCAACCACTTCATTTGTATCTGACAACTCAGAAAAGGAAGCAGCAGCGGGTACAACATCATCACACCGTACGTCCATGTGTGTAATGCTGCCTGACTGAGACATATCCCTGTTATCTACATCCTCTGGCAATAATGGTTGCGCATCACTCATTTCTTCCAACTGATGTGTAAATAACTCCTCTGACAGATCAAGTGAAGCAGCTGTGGTGCTAGTGTTGGTGGTGGCGGCGGACGGGCGAGTGGTAATTTGAGAGTTGCCCGAAGCTGAGCTGGAGGAGGATGGTGCGTCAAGGTTCCGAGTGGAAGCTGTAGAAGATTAAGTGTCCTGTGTAAAACAGTCAACTATGTCCTCAGAATTTTTAGAGTTCAGGTTACATGGCCTCTGAACACTGGACGTTTTTCTAGGGCCAAAGGAAATCACAGCACCACACCACGACTGCCCCTGCGGGGTGGCCTGCCTCTGCCTGTCATTTTATTTAGACTAGTGGTACTATGCGTGCAAGGTGCTGTCTTTATTTGTTCTTTAGTCTTTATTTATTCTTTTAACAAATTTTTTATTATATTTTAATGTCTTTATTTATAATAAAAAATGTATCTTTGTAATAAAAGTGGTAAGAATATATTAAGTGAAAAGGTCCACTGAAAAGCAATATCTATAATTGGATTTAGTTATACATATGAGATTGCAAAGATGGGAAAAAAACGCATCTCTATAAAAAAAAGGCGCATTAAAACCGCAAGTAACATAGAAAGCTGCAAAAATGCGAATCCTGACCAGTCCTAAAGATATAACCCAAATCCAGAACGGATTTTGAGACAGACCATAGACTAGTATAAAACACAGTCATTTAGAGAATCGGGGTATGCCACTGAGGAAGGGGACAGCGTCTCCCTGAAACGCGTCTGGCGTAAGACTTTGAACAAATACCCCGTTCATAGAAATCCAAGTGCACTTTTGAAGAAACAGGAGCTTTCTCTATCTCATTTAAAAAAGACCTGAAGACGTCATCAGCCCGTGCCTGGAAGGTACGTGATCCTCACACTGAATCAAACTCCAAAACCAACGGTGAGAGACACGTGGGACGCGATCTAACTCCAGAGCCGGGACGCCGGTATACAGTGTGGAGTGCGGACCTAGTCGCAAGTCCCAGCAGGCTGCAGGCTAAGGTAAGCCCACATGGTGGGTAATGATTTGAATTATTAAATAACTATGGGATTGGAATGAATTACACTAGAAACATATACTAAGGACTTCCATCATAGCGACTTAATCCGGATACAACAGCCTCTTATTGATACAAAAGACTGGCTACACATTGCAACATTTCTTTGCGGATATATAAAGAGACTGATCATGCATAAGGATTATAATGGAACTTTGTTCATACGTGCAAACATATCTTTAAAGCCAGGAATCAGCAATATAGGACAACTGAGTGGCAAATACTTTTTGGGGACCAATTATATCACCATAGGTGAAATGTGTTTTTATAGGTATTCTGACACCAATGGTGATATAGAGAAATACCACAGAATCAGAGCAGGGTCTGATTACCGCAATATTCCACCTGCAATACAGCATACTAATTCCCGGGACTTACAGCCCTGAGATTACTAGGTGGAAACTTTATTGGGTTATCAGCCCCAGCTCTAGAAAGCAGTATAATTTACTGTACCACATCATTTATGGATTTTATATTGTGATTGTATTTTATTATATATTTTAATAATAAATTGTGTCCTAAATATATGAGTGCCCACCCATATTATTTTACGATTTAACTTGTCTTTTGAGGGGTGTATTCAAATTGTGGTTGGTGCACCTACCCTGGGGGAATAGTGGTGAGCGGATCTCTGAAATTTTCTGTAACTTGAGAGGTGCCCGAAGCTGAGCTGGAGGAGGATGGTGTGTCAAGGTTCCGAGTGCTAGCTGTAGAAGATTAAGTGTCCTGTGTAAGACAGTCAACTATGTCCTCAGAATTGTTAGAGTTCAGGTTACATGGCCTCTGAACACTGGACGTTATTCTAGGGCCAAAGGAAATCACAGCACCACACCACGATGGCCCCTGCGGGGTGGCCTGCCTCTGCCTGTCATTTTTTTTAGACTAGTGGTACTATGCGTGCAAGGTGCTGTGCCACTCTATATGAGTGGTGGGCAGTGGGCACAGTACAGTCTGTGGGCCTGACACTCACTGGCAGGCAACTGCAATTATATTACAGAGGAAAAATTAAAATAATTTTTTAACAGAGGAAAAATTAAATGAATTTTTTAACAGCAAGGTGCTGTGCCACCCTATATGAGTGGTGGGCAGTGGGCACAGTACAGTCTGTGGGCCTGACACTCACTGGCAGACAACTGCAATTATATTACAGAGGAAAAATTAAAATAATTTTTTAACAGAGGAAAAATTAAATGAATTTTTTAACAGCAAGGTGCTGTGCCACCCTATATGAGTGGTGGGCAGTGGGCACAGTACAGTCTGTGGGCCTGACACTCACTGGCAGGCAACTGCAATTATATTACAGAGGAAAAATTTAATGAATTTTTAACAGCAAGGTGCTGTGCCACCCTGTATGAGTGGTGGGCAGTGGGCACAGTACAGTCTGTGGGCCTGACGCTCACTGGCAGGCAACTGCAATTATATTACAGAGGAAAAATGAAATGCATTTTTTAACAGCAAGGTGCTGTGCCACCCTATATGAGTGGTGGTCAGTGGGCACAGTACAGTCTGTGGGCCTGACACTCTCTGATCTCGACGGGGGAGGGGAGGGTATAGGTGTCATATGTTTATACTATACCTCACTCCCTGGTGAAGTAAGTCCCCCTTTTCCGCCTTATATGTAGGGAATAATATAGGCAATAATATACTGCCTCAGTACTTGATTTTAAATACCCACCACTACAGACTCATTTTTTTAGACCTATTTTTTTAGATGCAATCATATAAAATATAAATATAAAAACCTCACCAAAGATTTTCATAATTTACCACTCCCCTGGTGCCCCTGTGCTAATCCTCCCTCAACCACCATCTGAGCAGCACAGAGGAACACCTAGCACACACATTTTTGTCTTTTTTCTCAATTTTGTCAACCTGCACGCACGGGCGCGCACGGTCTATTCAAGGGTGCTTCCTCGGGAACGGTCATTCGCCTTCTCCTTCTTTTTCCCCTACCCAGTAGTCTCCTTGGCACTTTTGAAACCTTCTCCTCCATCATCCTCACTCCTTTTTACCACAATATAGTTAGCCAGCCGCAATGTGGTGCAGTGCATTCTGGACAAAATCAGGCCGGAACGCACTGCCTGGTGTGAACAAGGCCTTAATGTGATCACAGCAATTAGTTTAGTGCACACTCTTGCTCTTAGCACATTACTACCCATACCTCTAGGTGGTTTAGGCAAATTAGCTGCTGATGTGGCATGGAAAGGACCCCCCCTCACCTTCCCAGTTTGACAACACCTGCAGAAAGGGGGTCCTTTGAGGGATGCTGTCAGAGTTGAGAGTTCTCTCAATGCCCCTGACTCTGTCACTGCTTCTCCGCCTGAGCAGGAGACGTGACAGAACCTTTCATTGCTCCACCCCTCCAGCTCTGTCATTTCTTCTTCCCCACACTGTCACTACACCACGCCCCCCCCCCCCCCCCCGCTCTGTCACTGCGGCTGCGTCACTGCTCGGTCACCGACGCTCCACGCCCCCAGCTCGTCGCCAATCCACTCCTCCGGTAAACAAAGCCATCTCAGCCCTGCTACTTGCCCGTAGAGATGAGAAGTTTGGATCTTTTACATGAATCTGTTCATTTGAATCAGTTCATTTAAAAGAACTGATTCATGAATCAAATCTTCGGTTCACTTGCTGAGTCGGCTCTCTGATGACTTGGGCTGACAAGCAAGTGAACCGAAGCGCAGGAGCTGGATAGGTAATAAGTGTTACATCAGTGATGACTTGACTGACGACTAGAACAAGGAATAGCTGGGGGCACTGATTTGGGCATTATACTGAGTAGGCGGCACTTCTGGAGGCATTCTATTATATGGAGGTGTGCTTAGGGGCATTATAATGACTGGAGGACACTTCTGGAGGCGTTCTATTGTATGGAGGGCACTTAAAGGGCTTTATACTGCTGCAACCTGGTCATTACACTCAGTGTATTGTTATAGTGACACACGATTCTTTTAACTCAAAGAATCGAATAAGTCTACTAACTAAGTAGGATCATTCGATTCCTAGGCTCCATTCACACGTCATTATATTTTCTTTTCAGATTTACGTTCCCTTTTTTTGCGGATCTGTTTTCCGCAAAAACTTTCCATTTTTTTGTTTTTACAAAAGTGCATCCACATCTATGGATATGTCCGGGATCACAACCGAACCTGGAAAACCCCTAGGTTGAGTGGACATGATAACTTCTACTGTTTATTCAACCTCTATGAAGCTGATTAAAATAAATAGAAGTCATTATGTGCCATATCATAAAATATAAAAAAATTCTGATAAAATATTAGTTTTCTTGCAAATTGTATTGCAATCCTGAAACTGCAGTTCTGCAATACACGGGCACCTGTCCCTGTGGTCTTCACTGATGTGGATCCATTCACTTGAATGGTTCCTCAATCACAGTGATGCAGAACGGATCACGGACTCATTCAAGTAGAATGGGTCTGGATCAGTCCCGACTGCTGCACATTAGTTCACAGTGAATTGGGGACCGCAAACTTTCGTGTGCATGAGACCATTTTTAATAATAAGGGCCTAATAAGGACCTAAATTGATAATAGGTCATCAATATTAAATACGAACATAAATTATAAAATCTAAACCTTATAAACCTAAATAATATTTAAAAAAAATTGTAACCCAAAAAAATTTAAGGTCATATAATTTCCTCATGAAAGGGCCCGTAGGATGTACAATTGGGGATCAGGACGGTGACTTGAAGGAGGATTTGCATTAAGCATTGAATTTCTTGAGTTCACCATATAGTCCACCAGATCATGTGGCTCCTGGGGGCCTGTGAAGAGGTCCAGAAGCATCGCCATGGCAGAAATGCAATGCGTTTGCCGTTCTTCTGGCACTCGGCAGAAGGAAGGAGCCAGCCCTTTTAATGCCGTTTCTTCCTTCCCATCAGACCGATTCTGGATTAGATACTCAATCACCATAATATCTACCCGTTAGAGCTACACCGGACTCGGTATTGACTCGTCTGGCTCGTCAGAAGAATGGCAAATTGTTTCCTCTGCTGCTTGGTTGCTGGGGGGGATTTGTGGAACATCTTGATTTTCTGGTGTTTCCTCTGCTGTGTTCAGAAGCTGTGAACCTGAGGCTTCTTCTGTGCCTTCTTGGAGTTCTATCACCACTCTCAGCCACTTCTACTGATGCTGTTTGTGAACCGTAATTTTCACTTAAAGGGGTTGGCCACCTTATGCATAAAAAAAAATAATAATAACTAAAGATAATAGTTAATAACTAAAGCCAAGAGATATTAGTATAATGATAGATATACTGTGTATGAATAATTTTTCTAATGTGTTCAGCATAGTATGCTCCCATAGATGACAGGCTGTAGGGGTGGAGCTACAGCAAAGTGAAAGTAAAAATCCCAGCATGCATCACAGCAAGCATCTTCAGAGGAGTGGTCACATGACATCCCTGGCCAACTGTGATACCATTTTCTAGATGAATACCATATTAGCAGTTCCATATTACTAAATTATCACCTATGTAGGGTCAACTGTGACAGGCTGAGCTAAATACAAACAGAAGCGCTCCTACTTCCCCTCCAGCAGCACTGAATCCTGTCAAAGAAGGAAATATAAACTAAATATATATACAAAAAGTTAGGCTACTTTCACACTAGCGTTATTCTTTTCCGGCATTGAGTTCCATCGTCAGGGCTCTATGCTGGAAAAAAAAACAGATCAGTCACATCCCCATGCATTCTGAATGGAGAGCAATCCGTACAGGATGCATCAGGATGTCTTCAGTTCAGTCTTTTTGACTAATCAGGATGGAGAGAATACCGCAGAATGCTACGGTATTATCTCTGTCCTAAATTCTGGAAGACATGCAGGAATGCAGGATCCGACTTGCATTAGTGCCGGATCCGGCATTAAAATTACCGCAACAATGGATCCGGCATTTGGGTCTGCACATGCTCTGACCGCAAAAAAACAAACAGATCCTTTTGTTGCAGATGACACCTGAGTAACGGATCAGGCATTTCAATGCATTTGTCATACGGATTAGGATCCTGATCCATCTGACAAATGCCAACAGTCTGCATGCGTTTTGACAGATCCGGGAGGCAGTTCCGTCGCCAGCACTGCCTGCCGGAATCCTATGCCACAAGTAGCCTAGTGTGAAAGTAGCCTTTGGGATGTCTAGAATATATAAATATTATACACAGTTGAGTCCCATTATTATTACTTTTTTTAAAGTTTTATTCGATCATAATTTTTTTTGACCAATCTCGTAAAAAAAAAAATCTATTTCATGGTTGTTTTGACACAGTTTTTATTTTATTGTTTTACTGCATTCACCTGAGGGGTTAGACCATGTGATATTTTTGTAGAGCAGGTAGTTACAAATGCAGCGATACCTAATATGTATAGTTATTTTAAAAGGGATTCTGTCACCTGGATTTCTCCTATACAGCTGTGGACATCAGCCTCAGGGAACTAACTGCACATGCGCTAGCTGCGAGATTACAGCACCACCTGCATCCTTCCAATCTCCTCCTTGCTCCCGGACGTCACTAAGTTAGAACACTGTAATCTCGCAGCTAGCGCATGCGCAGTTCATTCCCTGAGGCTGATGCCAGCACAGGGAAGGAACACTATGCCGGCACTGACATGCGGCGTACTCGCGCATGCGCAAGATTACGGTGTTCTAACTTGGTGACCTCCGGGAGCAAGGAGGAGATTCGGAGGGTTTGGCTGGGTTTGGCTGGGTTCCTGAAACATTAGTAACAGCCTTTGGGCTCCTTACTTGCCTCATTTACATATTTTTTACTTAAATATAAGCACTATAGCAGCTATCTAGCAGCACATGTCAGCAGCTCTATAGTAAAAATCCAGGTCACATTATCCCTTTAAAAAAAATCTGTTTTACACAATGAAAGCATTTTTTAAAAAAAATCTTATTTTAGTTATCCTTTTTCTGAAAGACTTTTTATTTTTGGGGGGATTGTCTTATGTAGGGGCCCATTTTTTGCAGGATGAGAATGGTTTTATTGGTACTATTTTGGAGTACATATTACTTTTTGATCTCTTGGCATTACACTTTTTGTTATGTTAGGTGACAAAAATGTTTTAATTTTTTATTAGTTATATATATATATATAACTCCTTTTTCTTGCCGTTTACCTGAGACTGTTGGTTATGTTATATTTTTATACAGCTTGTAGTTTACGGACGTGATGATTCCTTATAGGTCTGTGTGTCATATATATACAGACGTGGACAAAATTGTTGGTACCCTTTGGTCAATGAAAGAAAAAGTCACAATGGTCACAGAAATAACTTTAATCTGACAAAAGTAATAATAAATTAAAATTCTATAAATGTTAACCAATGAAAGTCAGACATTGTTTTTCAACCATGCTTCAACAGAATTATGTAAAAAAATAAACTCATGAAACAGGCATGGACAAAAATGATGGTACCCCTAACTTAATATTTTGTTGCGCAACCTTTTGAGGCAATCACTGCAATCAAACGCTTCCTGTAACTGTCAATGAGACATCTGCACCTCTCAGCAGGTATTTTGGCCCACTCCTCATGAGCAAACTGCTCCAGTTGTGTCCGGTTTGAAGGGTGCCTTTTCCAGACTGCATGTTTCAGCTCCTTCCAAAGATGCTCAATAGGATTGAGGTCAGGGCTCATAGAAGGCCACTTTAGAATAGTCCAATTTTTTCCTCTTAGCCATTCTTGGGTGTTTTTAGCGGTGTGTTTTGGGTCATTGTCCTGTTGCAAGACCCATGACCTGCGACTGAGACCAAGCTTTCTGACACTGGCTAGTACATTTCTCTCTAGAATTCCTTGATAGTCTTGAGATTTCATTGTACCCTGCACAGATTCAAGACACCCTGTGCCAGACGCAGCAAAGCAGCCCCAGAACATAACAGAGCCTCCTCCATGTTTCACAGTAGGGACAGTGTTCTTTTCTTGATATGCTTCATTTTTTCGTCTGTGAACATACAGCTGATGTGCCTTGGCAAAAACTTCGATTTTTGTCTCATCTGTCCACAGGACATTCTCCCAGAAGCTTTGTGGCTTGTCAACATGTAGTTTGGCATATTCCAGTCTTGCTTTTTTATGATTCGTTTTCAACAATGGTGTCCTCCTTGGTCGTCTCCCATGTAGTCCACTTTGGCTCAAACAACGACGGATGGTGCGATCTGACACTGATGTTCCTTGAGCATGAAGTTCACCTTGAATCTCTTTAGAAGTCTTTCTAGGCTCTTTTGTTACCATTCGGATTATCCGTCTCTTAGATTTGTCATCAATTTTCCTCCTGCGGCCACGTCCAGGGAGGTTGGCTACAGTCCCATGGATCTTAAACTTATGAATAATATGTGCAACTGTACTCACAGGAACATCTAGTTGCTTGGAGATGGTCTTATAGCCTTTACCTTTAACATGCTTGTCTATAATTTTCTTTCTGATCTCTTGAGACAGCTCTTTCCTTTGCTTCCTCTGGTCCATGTCGAGTGTGGTACACACCATATCACCAAACAACACAGTGATTACCTGGAGCCATATATATAGGCCCAATGGCTGATTACAAGGTTGTAGACACCTGTGATGCTAATTAGTGGACACACCTTGAATTAACATGTCCCTTTGGTCACATTATGTTCTGTGTTTTCTAGGGGTACCATCATTTTTGTCCATGCCTGTTTCATGAGTTTATTTTTTTACATAATTCTGTTGAAGCATGGTTGAAAAACAATGTCTGACTTTCATTGGTTAACATTTATAGAATTTTAATTTATTATTACTTTTGTCAGATTAAAGTTATTTCTGTGACCATTGTGACTTTTTCTTTCATTGACCAAAGGGTACCAACAATTTTGTCCACGTCTGTATATATATATATATATATACACACACACATTTCTATATACACATGTTTACACACACACACACATATATATATATATATATATATATATATATATACACACACACATCATATATATATATATATATATATATATATATACACACATCTCTTCAAACATGACGGGTACATAGTTCTCCAGGGCTTCCCTGGAGAAGGCTTGTTATGATGACCTTCTTTATGTGCTTGTGCTGGCTGTCATGCAGATTGGAGAGGCAGTCGGCCCCCAGGATGGTACAGACTGATTCTGGCCAGTGCAATAAATGTTATTTATTTATTTTTTAAGTATACATATTACGTATCGCTGCATTTGTAACTACATGCTCTATAAAAATATCACATGGCCTAACCTCTCAGGTGAATAAAACTATAAAATAAATAAATGTGTAAAAACAACCAGTATATGTTCCCCATTTTGCGAACACCCCATATGTGCTCGTAGCCTGCTGTATTGGCGCACAGCAGACCTCTAGAGGCAAAGTGCAAAATATGTTTTTTTGCAGGCCTGAATTGGCAGACATGGATTTTAGCTGCCATTCAAACTGCTCCCAGGTCATGGTCTGACTGTAAATTGGAGTCTGGTAGAAAATGTCCGAACTCCAATATTGTCTAACGTTTGGGTTCTTTACTACGCCCATATGCAGCACGAGTCCCCAAAACTTCTTCATCTCTGCTGCATATACTGGGGTCCAACCTAGGGGTCTAGCATATGGCGAACTAGGGTTCTGAGTAATGACTTGTTGGGCGTACAAATTGGTTTGGGCCACCATTAGATTTACAAAATATTCAGAGAAGAAGATTTTGAAAAATTTAGCTCAGTGAAGCCCGCACAATCTACCAGAATTCCTGAGTGGCCCACAAACTCAGGAATTTGGGGCTGATAATTCTCAGGGGGTGGGGTCCATGTGGACTCCATCAGCTGCTACCCTGGGGCACCTTCTAGAGGGTCCCTCATCAGCAGATGATGATGATGATCAGGAGGTAGAGAAGTAGAGGAAAGTGGCATCCTCTTCTCCCTCACTGCAGACTCGGTATCAGAGGCTAGCATGGCGTATGCCTCTTCAGCTGAGCATAGTCATTGGGATGAATGGGACATATATTTTTTTTGGGGGTGTGAAACGTGTAAACCTTTATTTTGTGTGAGGGATGTGTATGTAGTGTTTTCACACATGAAGGGGCTTTTAATAAATTTTAAATTAAATTTAGAAGAAAAGTTGTAAAAAAAAAATGTTTTCTGCGAATATAAAATTTTTTGCGCAAACTGAGCAGACGCGATCAGTAATGGACACAAATTGCACTTACGCAGATGGTGCGTTTGTGCAGAAATCTAAACTGACACCAACTGAAATTGATTTTTATAGATATATATATATATATACACACCCAACTACCAGTTATTTTTTAACAAAAAATAAATAAAAATTGGCAAAAAAATCAGCACAAATAATCCGCAGGTGCTGATCAGGCAGGTACGCACTGAAAAGCACTTGAGGGTCACAGCAAAAATAGTGCACGGACCAATTTGTGTCCTGAAAAAAAGGATGGGAGGGGGGAAGGGGGGTGAAAAGGGACAAGGGATCTGGAACTGCTACAAATGACAAAAAATCTGTGCAGCTATTCCAGGTGTTGTTGTTCTTTTCAGCAGCAAAAGGGTTAAATTTGTAGTGGTGGTACAGCACAAGTCCCAGCAAGCCACAGCAGAACAGATCCTCTGCATGCAGTCATCAGCTAGAATGGCTGCTTGCAGGGAAGTTCAGCCTTTTCCTGTGCAGCTATAGCGCTGCCATTGGATGGAGCGTTGTTCCAGCCAATCGCAGCGCTGGCAGGGGACCCAAAACACTGGTGTCCCCTGCCTCACCTAGGATGTGACCGGTGCTGACCAGTTCAGCAACATCCACCGTCCCATGACCTCCACCCGACCCTCCCCACAACTGCTGACAGCTTCCTGGGCTGCGATGTGACCAACACATTGATCAGCCAATTGCAGCGCTTGGAGCTGCAAGGGGGTGGATCGGCACCATGCTGCTCTTTCCTGGCATGGCTTGGCCTGCTAGTAAGAGCAGCCATGGTGCAGCGATTCCACCGCGATCTTCCCCCAGAGACCCACAGACCTCATGAAGTACATGTATGTCATGGTTCTTGACATGTACGTCATGGGTCCTTAAGGGGTTAAAACAGCACACAGCAGCTATGATGCTCGCGGGCAGCCGCCATATTTAAATAACCGCCCACCAAGGTATATTTACGTTGGGTGGTCAGGAAGGGCTTAAAGCATTGTACAGGGAGTCCCCTTGTAGCAGTAAACGCTGCTCCTCACAGATCCGCGGGGCGGTGCAATGTGCATGTCTGTTAGGCCATTGTTGGTGTCGAGGGCAGTGAGCGTTGGAGGCTTCACCCGAAGTCGCTTCATTCTAAATGTAGGAGAAATACTGTACAGTGATTCGTCTCCGTACAGCAGGGCTTGACAAATTTCCTTGGAATCTAGGAGCCAGCTAAAAAAGTTAGGAGCCATTTTTTTTTTTTTTCAGCTACAAAAATAACACGTGACACTGTGACATCACTGTATGTATAATCCCTGCGCTGTGACATCACTGTATGTATAATCCCTGCGCGGTGACGTCACTGTATGTATAATCCCTGCGCTGTGACGTCACTGTATGTATAATCCCTGCGCTGTGTCGTCACTGTATGTATAATCCCTGCGCTGTGACGTCACTGTATGTATAATCCCTGCGCTGTGTCGTCACTGAGGAGAATATATCTCAGTATGGGAGTAGTAAGAGGAGATATGTTCCGTCAAAGTGACAGGTACCACGCCCCTTTTTACACGCCCCCTTTTATATCTCTTGATATAAATTTGATATCAAAGCTGTTATAAAATTGATATCGCGTGGTATTGGATTTATATAGTTTGATACTAGTTTATAATGGCACTTCTCAGATGTCTGCTAGACTGCATCTCATATTGGCACCTCTTAAATGTTTGCTAAACGGCAGAGCACAAATGTCTTTAAACATATTTCTAAAAGCTATTTTCCCAGATCTGTCACAGTCTGTATTTGTGTAAACAAACCTTTTCTAATGCACGGGTCACGACCTATTGCCTGCAGACGGCTTAATTAAAGAGTTTCCCAGCCCATGCCACCCGATCTGCGTCTCAGATGTCTGCTAAAATGCATCTCATATATTGGCACCTCTTAGAAGTTTGATAAATTGCAGAACACAAATGTCTTTAAACATATTTCTAAAAGCTATTTTCCCAGATCTGTCACAGTCTCTATTTGTGTAAACAAACCTGGCCTAACTCCAGATTTTTCCCAGACTTCTCACAACTGAGCTGCTCTACAAGGGCATGACCTCTGTCATGGATATCAAAAACACAGCTTTTAGACCGGCCAAACGATTTATTCATGTAATCGATACTGTTCTAAATGACTTTTCTACAGACAGGCTCATTAAAACAGCTGGTCATTTTTCCACGGTCTGTGAGATATAAAAGCTACCCAGTTTTATATGAATTTGATATGAATTTATATCAATTCAAGTTGATAAGTTGATAAGTTTAATTTAAATAAAATTCTAAAAGACACAGCTAAGCCCTTTTTATAACACCTCATAAGGTTTTGATATAAAATTAAGATAAGTTACATTTAAATAAATGCAAAAAGACACTCATAAGTCCTTTTATGAATTAATCTTAATTTAACTAGTAAAATGACTTTTATACAGACAGGCTCATTAAAACAGCTGGCCATTTTTCCACGGCCTGTATTCATATACTTGATTTTAACCCCCCCTTATAAAATCTCATTTTATATAAAACTTCATAAAGGAGTCGTAAAATATCTCCTTAAGATATAAAAGCTACCCAGTTTTATATGAATTTGATATGAATTTATATCAATTCATATTGATAAGTTGATAAGTTTCATTTAAATAAATGCAAAAGACACTCATAAGTCCTTTTTATGAATTAATCTTAATTCATAAAAGGACTATAATAAAACATATAAATTCTTATAAACATAATTTAACTAGTATAATTTAATTAGGTATTATAAATAATATTTTTGTAATTTATAACATTCATATAAAGGCTTTTTTTTTTTTTCTTTGTTGCTAATCAATATGCTAATCGCTACCACCTGACATGTTTTACAACACGGACAGCCTATGTAAACTGCAAGGCTCTCACAGAGAGACTCGGGCAAATAGACGCAGAGACCAGCAAGGCATAATACATTTAAAGGTAAGAGCCATTTGCACTTGTGCTTTTAAAGCTTTCACTATTTTGAATATGCATTATTTTATCTGTCGCTATGTAACGTTGCTTATTTATATTCGTAATGCTTTACTAACTGGCTTTTTTTTTTTCTTTTTTCTTTTACCACATACAAATGAGATTATATTTTAACTAGCAATATCTTTCACTATTTATTCAATATGTCTTATTTTAGCTATGTGTACATGCCGACAAATACCACAACTATCTAAATTCTAGCAATCTATCGATCTATACAGCTATCTATCTATCTATGTATCTATCTCTTATAGCTAGCAACCTATCTAGCTATCTATACATCTATCCATCTATCTATGTATCTATCTATTCCGTCCGTCTATCTATGTGTCTATCTAATCTATCTGTCTAGCTATATAGCTATTTATCTAGCTAGCCACCCATCTAATACATATCTGTCTATCTCTCTATCTAGCTCTCCAGATATCTGTTAGCTATCTACCTATCTATCTAACGAACCATTTACTTATCTATGTATACATATAGCCAACTACACCCAACTATCTAAAATCTATCTATCTATCTATCTATCTATCTATCTATCTATCTATCTATCTATCTATCTATCTAACTATCTAGCTTTACATCTCCCTGTTAGCTAGATACATAGCTTTCTATCTATGTATACATACAGCCAAATACCACGTTTAACTAACAATATACATTTAGTTTAGATGGAATCGTACCAAGATTTGTGGGGGGATGACAACATGCCTGATGCGCAGATGCTTATGGCGGTCGATGATTACTATGAGTCGTACATTAGCGGTGGTGGTGCGCAATTGTTTTCAGACGATTCGCCCAGTATGGGGCTAGTTCATACGTATATTTCAAGCGAACCTGATTACAATCCGACATCACCTTGCCTACCCGGTAAGTATAAACAGCTTATGCTTTTATTACGTATGTAGTTTTAGAGCTCGCTATATTTCATGTACATTTATTACAGACACCCAAATCCGCGACATTTTAGGAATTGCGACCAGAGACGTTGATACTGAAAATACAGTAAATACAAACATTGAAGTTAACAGCAACAACAATTCTGGCGCGCTAAAAGAGAACGAGCCGTCGCGAGTTATCGATCTCACAACCCCAGGGCGCCCTGAAATGAAACAGACGACCAGACTAGCCAGAACACGTAAGGCTCGATCGACTTCTTTTATGTTGGCTGTTTTAAACATTATCTATATTTCTAATATACACTTTTTTAAAACACAGCGCTGGAAAGAAAAGTGTATACAATTGATGACATCGCGACACTCTCCGAGGCGGGCCTACAAAAGCCTAGCAAGCGGGGCAAAGAGCGTAAGGATCAAAATGCATTGCAGCTGTAATATATTTTAAACAATCGATATAAGTCTAATACTTTCTTTAAATGCAGCGTTGAAAAGAAAAATGGCCACAACCGGCGGCGCCAAAACGGTATCAAAGAAAGCTAACACAAAGGGTAAGGATCCCGCTACAGCGGCTCAAAAAAACAATGTCTATAACTTTTAAGCGGTTATAAAACAATGATGTTTAATCAAACCTTGTAATTTAAAGTTTTTCAGCTGCCGGGTAGTAGCGCACGGACCAACAGAACTGTTTCATGCCCCGAACCACCAGAGGCGATCACCAACGCCCGCCTGTTGGGTAGTAGCGCACGTACCAACAGAACAGCTTCATTCACTGAACCACCAGAGGCGATCACTAACGCCCGCGACAGTTGGCTTGCGGAAAATACAGCAATGTCGGTCATCCGTTGTCCTGATGCCCGTAAGTTAATATTACACGGGGTGCTCTGTTGTAATTAGCGCCGCTTGATGTTCTTAAGACATACAGCTGGCGGCTTGTCTTTAAATTTTTAATAAAAGTCATAATGACATATATAGTTATCAGTCTATCTATCTATCTATCTATCTATCTATCTATCTATCTATCGATATACCCATTTATCTAGCTATGTAGCGATACATCTAAATAACACAACTATATAAATTCTAACATTTTTCAATATTTTTATAATAGCACTTTAATTATAGCGCTTTAAAATTCTTAATACTGTATCTTAATGTTTGTCTTTCATTTTCAGCCAAAAGAAAACAAAACAACAAAGCCCGAATCGCTAAAGAGAGACAACGCTCGACCACTAAACAGCATCAGGAGCAGTTTTCGCCGATAGTGGGAGTTCTAACAACGCCGCTGCCGGGTCTGCAGAGTGGTGAGCCAACTAGCGTAATAAATTATATTACAGCTTTATGCGACATAACACCAGCACCCAATACACAGGATGTAGTACCTTGTAAAAAGCGCATCACATTTGATACGCCAGACACATGCAGCAACGTACAACAGATAAGCGAACCCCAACAGCGAGACGCACCTCTTGTCCATTCCTGTTATTGTCGGAGTGGAAAGACGTACGACGCGTTGAGGGATATCGCGAAATGTAATGACAAAATGGCACGCGTGGCGTTGCATTTAAAATGTTACGTTAAAGACTCTACGTCTCTAGCGTTTAACAGTCCCAACAAAAATACTGAGGGACAAATACACGCTACGTGTGACAAATGCAGACGACTGATTACGCATCTTGACGCTCTTGAAAAAGAGCTGCTACGCCGAGACTGACTAGTCATGACTGGTGGTGGTGGACGCCCTTTTAAAAGCACAAAAACAACTGTAAGTGCTAGGGTTAGAAAGTTAAAAAAGGCTATAAAAATCTGTTTTTCAGTTAAACGCTCTAAAAGAGCTAGAGAAAAAAGGCGTAGTCGGCGTAACAATGAGCCGCCGGCGCGTCCGAACAAAGTTAGCAAAAAAAGACAGGAGTGTCGTAACAAGACTGGTGCGTCAACTAGTCTGAACGCTGGACAAACACATCAGCAACCGCAGCCCGCGCAAGCGGAGCACAGTCGGCCAAACAGCGCGCCCACTAATAGACCTTCTAACACACAATCAAAGCGCCGTCATTCAGGCGACGGGACATATAACACGGCTATTACAGAAGACCCCCCTGAAACACAAAATGTTAGATCCGTTTATCTAGAACGTGTATATCAGCAACAGCGTGACTTAGCGAATTTTAACAGTACCATGTACACGGAACACTTCAGATTCGCTAACCTCGAAGCCATTCGTTCATTTGTTGACGCTCTTGATGCAATACACGCTGCTATACAGACATTGCTAGATAGGATATTACGGGGCGCCGAGCCGGGTGATTTCATACAATTGCGTTTAGACGCCGGTGAAACGTTTGATTCGATTTTTTCTAATAGGTATTCTAGAGATGGATTTAGCGCCGAAACATTTTTGAACAATATCGCTAACGCTTTACAGAGTAACGCGGAGTGCATAGCCGGTAATACACTTAAACTAGTTGTCATCATTGTCAGGGGCCGCCGTGGTGGGGCCCGAAGACGTTTGGGCGGTGTCGCGTATAGTCGTATTATTGATCGTAAAAAACAACATTTATACGATTTCAATAATTACGATAATAACGTCTGTCTGGCCGCTAGTGTTTACGCTATTTTGGAGGGTGCTGCTTTGGGCGATGTTGCTTTGTTAGAGAAAGCTCGACAACTGCATAGAGACTTACAAATACCTGAGGGGTATTTGGTGTCTTTTACTGATGTTGCTGAATTTGAAAAAAAATTAAACATCACAATTAAAATTTTCTACCACAATAGGGGTCAGTGGCGTTATTATCACACAGCCCGCACAGCTAAAGAAAAGACCGTCTATATATTGCACCATGAAAAGCATTATTATGGCATAAAAAAATCTAAAAGCCTTTATCGGCTGCGATTATTTTTGCGATGTTTGTTGCACTGTATACAGTCATAAATACCGACACGGGTGCATGCAGTTTTGTAAAGCGTGTCAGAGCCCGAATTGTGCGGAGCAGTCTAATAATACACGTTGCCCGATATGTAGGACGTACTGCCGATCAGCTGCATGTTTTGAAACACATAGAAACCTGTCACTTAGTGATAAAGCTCTTTGTAAGAAAAAAACTTTTTGCGGATTTTGTTACAAATATATAGACAACGGCGATGAGCACTGTGACGAAACCAACCTCGCCACGGTGTTTTGGAGGGGGCTGGTTGCTAGCCTCTTGCCTCAGGATTATGGCCCATACTAACTTTAAAGAAAACAGGCCGGCCGCACAGCTTAAATCTGTCTTTGGAATTGTGTTTTATGTTATTATGCGTTCGGTTAAATTGTATGTTATGTGAGGGCACCCAGATAGCTAATATTATTGTATTCGTGTATTCTGAGTGCCATTCACCTAATGATATGCCCCTTGGCACCTGAAAAACCCATAGCCTCGGGCATCTTGCTGAGTTTCATAGGCATGAAATTCAGAGAGTCTATGAACCTAATTTTTAAGTCCCTAAGGGTAACGCACATTAACCGACCACCTTGATTTATAATATCAATTTTAAATTTTTCATTAATCAACGCCTGTAAAACAAAATAAGCGTCGTAGCGGCCTGCATTGTGCGCTATGAACGTGTAACCCGAAAACTTACCGTCGGCAAAAAATCGCACAAAGTCAAACGTACAGGTTTTTCCGCTAAACTGCCAGGAGTCGGGTCCGTATAGTGTGGTTGCGTAAATGAAATTGGGTACATGCAAAACTGTTTCTTGCATGCATTCAAAATCGTAAAAGATGTACTTGTCAGTAATTTTTTTTGGGGTGTATGGCTGCATGTAACAAACATGGTCATCAAATTTGTCAACCTGGCCGCCGCAGATGGTGCATTTTAAACCGTTACATTTGTGCTCATCGCCGTTGTCTATATATTTGTAACAAAATCTGCAAAAAGTTTTTTTCTTACAAAGAGCTTTATCACTAAGTGACAGGTTTCTATGTGTTTCAAAACATGCAGCTGATCGGCAGTACGTCCTACATATCGGGCAACGTGTATTATTAGACTGCTCCGCACAATTCGGGCTCTGACACGCTTTACAAAACTGCATGCACCCGTGTCGGTATTTATGACTGTATACAGTGCAACAAACATCGCAAAAATAATCGCAGCCGATAAAGGCTTTTAGATTTTTTTATGCCATAATAATACTTTTCATGGTGCAATATATAGACGGTCTTTTCTTTAGCTGTGCGGGCTGTGTGATAATAACGCCACTGACCCCTATTGTGGTACAAAATTTTAATTGTGATGTTTATTTTTTTTCAAATTCAGCAACGTCAGTGAAAGACACCAAATACCCCTCAGGTATTTGTAAGTCTCTATGCAGTTGCCGAGCTTTCTCTAACAAAGCAACATCGCCCAAAGCAGCACCCTCCAAAATAGCGTAAACACTAGCGGCCAGACAGACGTTATTATCGTAATTATTGAAATCGTATAAATGTTGTTTTTTACGATCAATAATACGACTATACGCGACACCGCCTAAACGTCTTCGGGCCCCACCACGGCGGCCCCTGACAATGATGACAACTAGTTTAAGTGTATTACCGGCTATGCACTCCGCGTTACTCTGTAAAGCGTTAGCGATATTGTTCAAAAATGTTTCGGCGCTAAATCCATCTCTAGAATACCTATTAGAAAAAATCGAATCAAACGTTTCACCGGCGTCTAAACGCAATTGTATGAAATCACCCGGCTCGGCACCCCGTAATATCCTATCTAGCAATGTCTGTATAGCAGCGTGTATTGCATCAAGAGCGTCAACAAATGAACGAATGGCTTCGAGGTTAGCGAATCTGAAGTGTTCCGTGTACATGGTACTGTTAAAATTCGCTAAGTCACACTGTTGCTGATATACACGTTCTAGATAAACGGATCTAACATTTTGTGTTTCAGGGGGGTCTTCTGTAATAGCCGTGTTATATGTCCCGTCGCCTGAATGACGGCGCTTTGATTGTGTGTTAGAAGGTCTATTAGTGGGCGCGCTGTTTGGCCGACTGTGCTCCGCTTGCGCGGGCTGCGGTTGCTGATGTGTTTGTCCAGCATTCAGACTAGTTGACGCACCAGTCTTGTTATGACACTCCTGTCTTTTTTTGCTAACTTTGTTCGGACGCGCCGGCGGCTCATTGTTACGCCGGCTACACCTTTTTTCTCTAGCTCTTTTAGAACGTTTAACTGAAAAACAGATTTTTATAGCCTTTTTTAACTTTCTAACCCTAGCACTTACAGTTGTTTTTGTGCTTTTAAAAGGGCGTCCACCACCACCAGTCATGACTAGTCAGTCTCGGCGTAGCAGCTCTTTTTCAAGAGCGTCAAGATGCGTAATCAGTCGTCTGCATTTGTCACACGTAGCGTGTATTTGTCCCTCAGTATTTTTGTTGGGACTGTTAAACGCTAGAGACGTAGAGTCTTTAACGTAACATTTTAAATGCAACGCCACGCGTGCCATTTTGTCATTACATTTCGCGATATCCCTCAACGCGTCGTACGTCTTTCCACCCCGACAATAACAGGAATGGACAAGAGGTGCGTCTCGCTGTTGGGGTTCGCTTATCTGTTGTACGTTGCTGCATGTGTCTGGCGTATCAAATGTGATGCGCTTTTTACAAGGTACTACATCCTGTGTATTGGGTGCTGGTGTTATGTCGCATAAAGCTGTAATATAATTTATTACGCTAGTTGGCTCACCACTCTGCAGACCCGGCAGCGGCGTTGTTAGAACTCCCACTATCGGCGAAAACTGCTCCTGATGCTGTTTAGTGGTCGAGCGTTGTCTCTCTTTAGCGATTCGGGCTTTGTTGTTTTGTTTTCTTTTGGCTGAAAATTAAAGACAAACATTAAGATACAGTATTAAGAATTTTAAAGCGCTATAATTAAAGTGCTATTATAAAAATATTGAAAAATGTTAGAATTTATATAGTTGTGTTATTTAGATGTATCGCTACATAGCTAGATAAATGGGTATATCGATAGATAGATAGATAGATAGACTGATAACTATATATGTCATTATGACTTTTATTAAAAATTTAAAGACAAGCCGCCAGCTGTATGTCTTAAGAACATCAAGCGGCGCTAATTACAACAGAGCACCCCGTGTAATATTAACTTACGGGCATCAGGACAACGGATGACCGACATTGCTGTATTTTCCGCAAGCCAACTGTCGCGGGCGTTAGTGATCGCCTCTGGTGGTTCGGTGAATGAAGCTGTTCTGTTGGTACGTGCGCTACTACCCAACAGGCGGGCGTTGGTGATCGCCTCTGGTGGTTCGGGGCATGAAACAGTTCTGTTGGTCCGTGCGCTACTACCCGGCAGCTGAAAAACTTTAAATTACAAGGTTTGATTAAACATCATTGTTTTATAACCGCTTAAAAGTTATAGACATTGTTTTTTTGAGCCGCTGTAGCGGGCTTCTTACCCTTTGTGTTAGCTTTCTTTGATACCGTTTTGGCGCCGCCGGTCGTGGCCATTTTTCTTTTCAACGCTGCATTTAAAGAAAGTATTAGACTTATATCGATTGTTTAAAATATATTACAGCCGCAATGCATTTTGATCCTTACGCTCTTTGCCCCGCTTGCTAGGCTTTTGTAGGCCCGCCTCGGAGAGTGTCGCGATGTCATCAATTGTATACACTTTTCTTTCCAGCGCTGTGTTTTAAAAAAGTGTATTAGAAATATAGATAATGTTTAAAACAGCCAACATAAAAGAAGTCGATCGAGCCTTACGTGTTCTGGCTAGTCTGGTCGTCTGTTTCATTTCAGGGCGCCCTGGGGTTGTGAGATCGATAACTCGCGATGGCTCGTTCTCTTTTAGCGCGCCAGAATTGTTGTTGCTGTTAACTTCAATGTTTGTATTTACTGTATTTTCAGTATCAACGTCTCTGGTCGCAATTCCTAAAATGTCGCGGATTTGGGTGTCTGTAATAAATGTACATGAAATATAGCGAGCTCTAAAACTACATATGTAATAAAAGCATAAGCTGTTTATACTTACCGGGTAGGCAAGGTGATGTCGGATTGTAATCGGGTTCGCTTGAAATATACGTATGAACTAGCCCCATACTGGGCGAATCGTCTGTAAACAATTGCGCACCACCACCGCTAATGTACGACTCATAGTAATCATCGACCGCCATAAGCATCTGCGCATCAGGCATGTTGTCATCCCCCCACAAATCTTGGTACGATTCCATCTAAACGAAATGTATATTGTTAGTTAAACGTGGTATTTGGCTGTATGTATACATAGATAGAAAGCTATGTATCTAGCTAACAGGGAGAGGTAAAGCTAGATAGATAGATAGATAGATAGATTTTAGATAGTTGGGTGTAGTTGGCTATATGTATACATAGATAAGTAAATGGTTCGTTAGATAGATAGGTAGATAGCTAACAGATATCTGGAGAGCTAGATAGATAGATAGACAGATATGTATTAGATGGGTGGCTAGCTAGATAAATAGCTATATAGCTAGACAGATAGATTAGATAGACACATAGATAGACGGACGGAATAGATAGATACATAGATAGATGGATAGATGTATAGATAGCTAGATAGGTTGCTAGCTATAAGAGATAGATACATAGATAGATAGATAGCTGTATAGATCGATAGATTGCTAGAATTTAGATAGTTGTGGTATTTGTCGGCATGTACACATAGCTAAAATAAGACATTGAATAAATAGTGAAAGATATTGCTAGTTAAAATATAATCTCATTTGTATGTGGTAAAAGAATGTCAGGTGTTGTAAAACATGTCAGGTGGTAGCGATTAGCATATTGATTAGCAACAAAGAAAAAAAAAAAACACTTATTAAAATGATCAAGTTGTATAAAATGATATAAAGAGATATCAAAGTGTTTAGCCTTTATATGATTGTTATAAATTACAAAAATATTATTTATAATACCTAATTAAATTATACTAGTTAAATTATGTTTATAAGAATTTATATGTTTTATTATAGTCCTTTTATGAATTAAGATTAATTCATAAAAAGGACTTATGAGTGTCTTTTGCATTTATTTAAATGAAACTTATCAACTTATCAATATGAATTGATATAAATTCATATCAAATTCATATAAAACTGGGTAGCTTTTATATCTTAAGGAGATATTTTACGACTCCTTTATGAAGTTTTATATAAAATGAGATTTTATAAGGGGGGGTTAAAATCAAGTATATGAATACAGGCCGTGGAAAAATGGCCAGCTGTTTTAATGAGCCTGTCTGTATAAAAGTCATTTTACTAGTTAAATTAAGATTAATTCATAAAAGGACTTATGAGTGTCTTTTTGCATTTATTTAAATGTAACTTATCTTAATTTTATATCAAAACCTTATGAGGTGTTATAAAAAGGGCTTAGCTGTGTCTTTTTGAATTTTATTTAAATTAAACTTATCAACTTGAATTGATATAAATTCATATCAAATTCATATAAAACTGGGTAGCTTTTATATCTCACAGACCGTGGAAAAATGAGCCTGTCTGTAGAAAAGTCATTTAGAACAGTATCGATTACATGAATAAATCGTTTGGCCGGTCTAAAAGCTGTGTTTTTGATATCCATGACAGAGGTCATGCCCTTGTAGAGCAGCTCAGTTGTGAGAAGTCTGGGAAAAATCTGGAGTTAGGCCAGGTTTGTTTACACAAATAGAGACTGTGACAGATCTGGGAAAATAGCTTTTAGAAATATGTTTAAAGACATTTGTGTTCTGCAATTTATCAAACTTCTAAGAGGTGCCAATATATGAGATGCATTTTAGCAGACATCTGAGACGCAGATCGGGTGGCATGGGCTGGGAAACTCTTTAATTAAGCCGTCTGCAGGCAATAGGTCGTGACCCGTGCATTAGAAAAGGTTTGTTTACACAAATACAGACTGTGACAGATCTGGGAAAATAGCTTTTAGAAATATGTTTAAAGACATTTGTGCTCTGCCGTTTAGCAAACATTTAAGAGGTGCCAATATGAGATGCAGTCTAGCAGACATCTGAGAAGTGCCATTATAAACTAGTATCAAACTATATAAATCCAATACCACGCAATATCAATTTTATAGCAGCTTTGATATCAAATTTATATCAAGAGATATAAAAGGGGGCGTGTAAAAAGGGGCGTGGTACCTGTCACTTTGACGGAACATATCTCCTCTTACTACTTATGGGAACATATAGAGAAGTCATCAGATGATTTGGCCATTCAGTAGTCTTAGTTCTTATAGGAGCTGCAACCCGGCTTTCCAAGACTCCTGAATGGGTAAATCATATGATAATGTAACTAAATGTACCTATACTGAGATATATTCTCTTCAGGAGACCAGGAAAACTAGGTGACAGACAGCCTGTATACCACACAGCTCTCCTAGGAGCTGCCACCCAGCTTTCTGTGTGGTATACAGGCTGTCACCCAGCTTTCCTAGAAAGGGACAGAACTAAGAAGTGGCCGAATGGTAACTGCAGGGATGGAGCACGGTGCAGGAATGGCCACCAGTTGTGGCTAGCAGGAGCTCCGGCCTAATGACTGCAGCAGGTATGCAGCTCCCCCCTGGGTTCATGGCCGTGCTCGAGGCCAACTTGGCTGCAGCAGGCAGACATTACAAACTTTGCAGAGCGCATCATTTACCACCGCAGAGCCGGCAGTGCAGGGACCTGGCAGCACTTGGTGCCCCGGGATGTTACTCCTCTCCCCCCGCCGAGGCTCTCTGACCGGGACACGTGCTCTGATGTCTGCCGGACAGTTAGCACATAAGTACCGTCCGGGCTCCGGTAAAGGCTTCGGCATTTTCAACCGCCCTGGAGATGACACGCTGCGACCGATAGACGGCGAGCGAGAGTGGGAAAGCCATGATGGAGCCTAAAGCTGACTGGTCCGAGCCTGGGCGCAAGTGATTTAAAAAAAAAAGTTTCATTTTACTCGTGGTCTTAACCTTCCAGTGGCTGCGCCCGGCTGCTAGTGTGCTGGGCCCAAGCAGGGGCAAATACCCAGGCGCCAGGACAAAATTCCTGGTCACCATGGCGACCTGGGATTTGTCGAGCCCTGCCGTACAGTATTAGAATGTATGGGCTCCGAGGAGCCAAAGTAAGTTATTCACGAAGTTGCGCGAGACTTCATTGAATAACTCAGGTAGTTGATTTTTAAAGTGGAAAAAAACACTTTAAAACTTGAAACTAAACTCGGCTTCGGTTCAGAGATACTAGACGGGACCGAAACAGAGTTCAGTTTCTAGTTTTAAAGTGTTTTTCAACTACCTGAGTTATTCAATAAAGTCTCGCGCAACTTCGTGAATAACTTACGGAGACAAATCACTGTACAGTATTACACCGACGTTTTGAATGAAGAAACTTAGGATGAAGCATCTGAAGCTTCGCTCAACACTGACCATTATGGACGCCTGCGTCTGTCTCTATGCACAGCTACAAGCGCCTAGAATACAGAAGAACTGGAAAAAAATAAATTAAAAAAATGAATGAACAAAAATATATAGAATACATTTTTTTTGTTTTAACAATAAGTTTTTATTAAAAACAGTCAAACGGGCAGCTTTCACTTGTACAGTAGAAAATATATAAGAATAAATATCGGGTGCGGAGAAAATACAGAAAACCTGTTCTATTCAGTAAAAGATGTCACACAACGTGGCCTCCCCAGATAGCAGCCCGAAAATAAAATCACACCACTGCACCCCCCCCCGCAAACGAAATCACACTGCACCCCCCCTATAAAATCATACTGCACCTCCCCCCCGCATACAAAATCACACTGCACCTCCCCCCGCATACAAAATCACACTGCACCTCCCCCCGCATACAAAATCACACTGCACGTCCCCCCCGCATACAAAAATCACACTGCACCACCCCCCTGCATACAAAATCACACTGCACCCCCCCTCTGCATACAAAATCACACTGCACTCCCCCCCCCTCCTGCATACAAAATTACACAAAATATTACTCGGCCCCCCTGGACACAATAATACACAGCCCCCCCCCCCCTCCTGCACACAATATTACACAGTCCCCCCCATACAATATTACTCAGCTCCCTCCTGCACACAATATTACACAGTCCCCCCCATACAATATTACTCAGCTCCCTCCTGCACACAATATTACACAGTGCCCCCCATACAATATTACTCAGCCCCCTCCTGCCCACAATATTACACAGTCCCCCCCATACAATATTATGAAGCCCCCCTGCACACAATATTACACAGTCCCCCCCATACAATATTACTCAGCTCCCTCCTGCACACAATATTACACAGTCCCCCCCATACAATATTACTCAGCTCCCTCCTGCACACAATATTACACAGTCCCCCCCCATACAATATTACTCAGCCCCCTCCTGCCCACAATATTACACAGTCCCCCCCATACAATATTATGAAGCCCCCCCTCACACAATATTACACAGTCCCCCCCCATACAATATTACTAAGCCCCCTCCTGCACACAATATTACAATGCCAGGATAAGGGAATCTGAAGTTTTCTGACAGAACACCCCCACCTCAGCAGACAGTTCTCGATCCCCCTCACCTCAGCATGTCCACAGCACACACAGGTACCTCCAGCACTGACAGACACTCTCTTTTCCACCTCTATCACTGGTGACCTGCTCTGCAAACAGCCTGATCTCTCTATCTTCCAACACTTCATTTCTGGTGAGTGACTCATTGACGTCTGAAGGTCTGTTTCTTGATTGGAGTTTTTAACCCCTTAGTCCGTTTGGTGTCTGGAGTTTAGCTAAGAATAAAATAATAAGGCACATTGAGGGCTGCAGAGAGGGGGGGCTGCTGTAGGTAGGACG